>NW_021620706.1:2993159-3048285 GCF_004785775.1 Grammomys surdaster | reverse complement strand
GAGAGAGAGAGAGAGAGAGAGAGAGAGAGAGAGAGAGAGAGAGAGCTCAATCTGGAAAGCCACCTAGAGCAGAACACAGGCTATCAGCTTGGACCCATGATTTGACTTCAAGTCATTTGTTTCACTGCCTCGAGACACCTATTCTCTCAGGAACTCCTCTCCAAGCCTAGGCTGGTCCTTGGCATCCTAAGATATTTTTGGTCTTAGTGTTTCATCACTGCAATGATAACCAAACTAAGACTGGATATGTAATTTTTTGCCTAATGGTGACCTTTTTCATATATATCTACAGAAAAGCCATCTAAGGAGACAGAGTACAATGAAGGAATACCTGTAATCACTACTGTTACTAATTTTGCAACGCACCCCTAAGTTAATTCTTTGGACAGAGTGCGATCTTCTTTGTCTCTTGTCATATGACTCTTTAGAGATCTTCTGTTCACATGACGATATCATTCCCCAACTCTAGTTTTAAAATATGAATTAGTCTGGACTACACATCTAGGAAATCTGCTCTATTCTACTCCTGGCTTCAGATCCACAGGAAACTTTAATCCCTGTAGAATAATTTAGGATGAACCTGGACACAAAGTTTGGTATGAAAGAGTTGTGCCTGTGTAAGTGGTAGGCGTAGATATTTACACATTTTTCTAAAAATTCAAAATATTTATAACCTTTCCTTAATATTTTCATATAAAAATATTATTCCAAGTTGCATTTCTGTGCATGCATAGGAGTGGTGTGTGTGTGTGTGTGTGTATGTGTGTGTGTGTGTGTGTCAGAGACAACTTGTGTGAATCAATTCTTTCCTTCTGTTATGTGGGTGTCAGGAATAGAACTCTGGTGGTTGGGTTTGATGGCAAATGTCTCTATATTCTTAGTCATCTAGCTGGTCCTTGTCCTTCCCTTTTTAAATGTAGTTTAACTTGTCTCTCTTCCTCTCCTCTTGCCATCAAACTAAACTATATTTACTTAGGTCTCAAATGAATAGAAGACAGCGTCACCCCGAGCTACATACTTCCCATAAAAATACAAAGACTTTGTTGAGTTGTCCTAGGGGGCTTAGTAAATTCTTAGGAGCAAGGAACACCTACATCCTTGTCTCTGCTCCAGGAAGCAATGTGTGTGACTAGAGGTTCATTTTGCCAGGTACCTAAGTGTTGACATTTTTCATGACTTGTAGGACATAAAGGACCTTACATTTTCACCTCTATAAATCCTCTTTCCATCTAAAGCACATTTTATAAGATCTGTGACATGACTGATATTGTTCTTGACTTTTAAAATCCCCTTGCTGTGTCTGGATTGCCCCTTTTTACACCTAAAGTCTGTTTGAATGTCACCTCCTCAGAGAATGTCCCCAACTCCCTACTTCAAAGTGTCCTTGTTTGTACTTTCTCTTTTCATGAGTCTGGTGTCTATTTATTTTTATGTTTATTCTTGCTATTTTCCTCTGTAGTATGTAGACTCTTAGAGATGAGGGCAATAGGATAGTAAGATGGTATCTAGCTTACCTGTTGCTGGATACCTGGCATCAGGGGCATAGTAGATATTCAATAAATGGTTACTAATTTGATAGAGTCAGAACCATAGAGGAAAGGGGTTCTTTTTCAGAGACTGGCTGACAGGGCATTAACTCTGGCTTTCTTCCTTTCTAACAGTGTTTGGTTCCTTCTGGACGCTCAGTGTCTAGTGTCTCAGTTCAATGATTAGATCTTAAATCTGAGCCACTTCTATAAAGTGATTTATAAAGCAAAGAGAATGACAGTTCTTACACCTCTGAGTTGTTGAAACATTAAACAGAGCATACAATGTGTGAAAAGTGATACATGGTAAATAACGTATCTAACATTAGATAGTATTTTGATATCACTTTGTTTACATGGATCAAAAGCGTGTGGGACAGCTTTTGTAGCAGACCCTTTGTTGGCTTTAGCAACGCCTTGAAAATGTGTGACTTCTGAATGTAAAAAGGGACTTCCACCTAGGTTCTCGATTCACATCCCTTCACCCCTGTATCATGTAAGTTTGTTCCCCTTTTGTGACAGATGATGAAAGCACTAGTATTTTCCCTAGACTGTTCTTTTCTTTGCCTCTTCTCTTCTCTCCTCTCTTCTTCTCTTTTTCTCTTCCTTCCCTCCTTTCCCTTCCCCTCTGTTCCTTTCCTCTTCTCTTTTTTCTCTTTCCTTCCACCCTCTTTTCCTTTTCTTCCCTCCTTTCCTCTCATCTCCTCTTCTCTTCCCACTTCCTTCCTTCCTTTATGGATATGTACAAAACCAACTATTTGTTACTGTAACTTTTGCATCAAAGGTAGAAGTCAACCAGTGTTTTGCCTGCATGTATATCTATGTACCATGTGTAAGCCTAATGCTGACAACAGCCAAAAAAGTGCATTGTAAGTATGGACCATTGTCAGCTGGTATGTGTGTGCTGACAACCAAAACTGGGTTGTCTGGAACAGCAGTCAACACTCTTTGTCACACTAAGCTCTCTCTCCAGTTCCTAAATGTCAAGAAATTAAAACAAACAAACAAACAAACAAAAAACAAAACAAACAAAAAAAAACCAATAGGCAACCCAGTAAAAACTTATTACTTCAGACCTAATAGCTTCTTTAAAAGTGCAGTTAGCACTTAAGTATGGTTAAGACTTGGACGTAGACATTTCATTGGTTTCAAATCATATTATGCTACCAACTTGCTAGAACTACAAATGATGAAAAATTGTATCTTTCACTGAAATCATTAACACTGAATAGCTGCTAAGAATTCTCAGAATGCTAAGGCAACAAGGAACCCAAGCATGCATAGAACAGTTTTCTTGGTCCTTCTCAGTCAGAAGTTGGTGTTGGGGGTGACCATCAGTAGTGACTACAATTGCCATGAGGATCCAGTTCTTCATCTATATGGATAGCAAGGCACATAAAAATTTCACCTGTAAGTCTTCTGGGGCATTTCCTGTAAATTCAAGTATCTCTTCAGCAAGGCCCTCCCAGATGGCTAAGCTGAAGTTGTCTTCTTGCCTAAAACATCTGTGTCTATCTTTTTTTTTTTTTGATATCAAGTGTCCATGAATATGGTCCATGCGGAACAGGAAACCACATTGGTCTTGCCATTCCTGGTGCCTCTTTTTGTCTTTATCACCAGCCATTTGAAAATCTGCCAAAGCTCAGACAAGAAAGGGTGTTCCAATTTATAGCAAGATCTCATCATCTGCCACCATGTTCTCTGATCTGTGACTAGAACACTCAGTTCTGTGTAGTATCTACCTTGGCTGGATTCAGCATCCTCCTCTGTCTCAGCTTCTGGCAGGCCAGGAACTGTTTTAGTTACCTTCTCTTTTCCAATGTGCTAGCCATAGCTCTGGCTCTTCATGTTCATAGCACAGTTCATAGGTAGAGAAAAATAAGAACAGTTTCTACTTAACTGAGCATCTTGTAAGACTGTTTTGCACTGTGCAGACTTAGCAGGTCTTTGAAGCCTGCTCCCAAGTACTGAATCCAATACATAGGTCCTTTGGAAACCAGATGCTGGACACCTCCCATCCTAATAATAATCTTGAGAAATCTTTACCCTCTAGACTTCGTTGTATGCATGTCTGTATGTATCTATTTATTTCTTGGTGCACCAAACATTCTTTTTTCTTGGTTTCTTGGAGCTGAGGAGTCTTTGTTTATAATTTCCCAGGTAACCAACCCTAGGCATTACCTACAGTAGGTATGTTGCCCTTCTGTTGATAGCAATGCTCTATACCACAGCAGCACCCGAGGCTGAGAAACATGACATCTGCTTCCAGGTTTCTCAGAAAGATATCAGTCTTCTGGCCTTGCTCCAGAAATACTGGAGACACACCCAAAGCCTCTACCTTTCAGTGGTCTAGTTGAAACTAACACTTTTGGCAGGGTATCAGCTGAGAGGTTGGCTCTACTACAGTTTTAGGGAGCATGGAACAAAATTAACTAAAGAGTCCTTCTACCCCACTCTCTAAACACCTTCTTATAGACCCTCTTTCCAAATCCTTGGAATTGAAGTAGTCCTTGGGAAATTTTGATGTCATTTTGGAATTTCTATTTGGTGACCTGAGGATTTTGTTTGGTTACATTCATAAAACTTTCAATGTAACAGTCAGTCATACACAGGTCAGGAAGACAAGATGTTGTACTTGGTACCTTCTTAAAGTCTAGGTTTAGCAGAGTTTCCATTTCAGGCTTATACTTCTTTCTAGAATAGCAATGTCCAGAAATTCTCCCTCCCTGATTGCTTTGTTTAAATACCTGGCAAAGGCAGCTTAAAGAAGGAAAGAAGAGGACAAGCTAAGAAGTTTGTTTCCTAGGTGATTCTAGATGCTGTCAAATTGATAAATGCCATGCTACTTTTACTCTCTGAGATAACTATTGAGTAAAAGAGGATTATTTGAACAATCACTATTATACTTGAGCTGATGACCAAGATGGAACCTAAGTGACTATTGGGCTAGGAGCTTATACAGCATGGCTTCGCTAGACACATGGATGGTTTGTGGGAAAAAGCCACGGTGGTATCCCGGAGGCTTTCCACACCAGCGGGCCCCACAAACGGGAGAAAGGTCTGGAGTTCTGGAGTTCTAGAGGCTGGAGGCTTTGGTGGTGGCAGGCCCCAAAGATGAGAAAGTCTTGGTTCCAAAAGGGTTTATTTTCATGGCTGATGGTAGATGGATCTGGATGTATCCAGAAAACCATGAAACTCAGGGCAGACCTGAGTTAAATAGGGAGGGATAAAGTGGGGAGGGTCTAGAGAAGAATGCTTAATTGGCTCCACCCTCTGGCCTTCATTAGTATGTAAATCTCTCTAAGGCCTGAGGCCTGTAGTCACATCCTCTATCTGTGTACTTTGAGAGGGGCTGTAATGGCCTACGTGACTGAACAATGTAGGTCCATTGAGACTAGACTGTGTGTCAGGACTGTGGGTTCTGGGGACGTGGCCAAACACCTGCCGTTTCTCCCTTGGAGTCTCGGGGTTCCAGGCCCATGCCCAGCCTAGAACCAAGATACCCTTACATAGTCTCACAATGATTGACATCCTGGGAGGGCACATGGATGACTGACATCCTGGGAGGGCACATGGATGATTGACATCCTGGGAGGGCATATGGATGATTGATATCCTGGGAGGGAAGGGGAGGAGTAGCAGGAGATTTTCCTACATCTTACAGAATGATGCTCAATTGAAAATTTAATGTTTGTCATTTATTTATTTATTTATTTATTTATTTATTTATTTATTGAGACAGGGTTATTGCATGCAGCCCGAGTTGTCCTGGAACTTGCTCTGTAGACGAGGCTGTCCTCAGACTCGTAGAGATACACCTCCTGAGTGCTGAGATTAAAGGCAGGCATCACTAGCACCCAGCTCTTCTTAATATTCTTAGACTGTGGTTGGCTACAGATAACAGAAACAATGGGGACAGACTGTTTTGCTTTATAGAAACGGCAGGTCTGAGTTTAAATATGCATACAACCCCCATAAAGGCACCCCTGTGCACATGCACCCCTCATGCATGTGAGCAGGTAGACATACACATACACATGCAAAATGAAAAAAATAACATTTGAGCTGAAGGAAGTCAGAGAAATGAGGGTTGCATTTGATAGCAGGGAGTTCACTGGTAACTTTGACATGCGAAGTTACCGTGTATATGGTAGGAACAAAGTCAGGTTAGAGAATGGGAGATGAAGAAAGGGAGAGGGTGGTTAGTGCCAACTTTCTAGCTGTTTGAGTGTGAAATGAGGGCAATGACTGGCCAGAATCTTGAAATCAGTGAGAAGCAATTGATGATGAAGATGATGATGATGATTTTATATGGAAGTTTTGCATTTTTTCCTTTCTGAGTTATCAAGGAAGACAAGCAATTCTTGAGGTAGCATCTGCTATGGTTTGAATATTTTCTATGTTTTCCAAAGCTTATATGGAAGTTTGATTTGTCACTGTGGCTGTATGAGGAGGTGGAGCCCCCTAAAGAGAGAATTTTACTTTTCTCACAGCAATGGGTTTCTATTCTTTTTGAGCTAGATTTGTTACCATGGAGTAAGTTATTATAAAGTGAACCTGCCTTCATACTTGCTCTCAGCTTTCTGCAACGACTTGAAGAAGCCCAAGGCCCTTACCAGCATGGCCCTCATGGACTTCCCAGACTTCAGGAGCCATGGGCTAAAATCAACTACCTAGAAATTAGTCTCTCAATGCTTTGTTAAAGCAACAGAATATAAAAAGCATCTAAAATGTCTGTGTTGTTTGCTCTTCTAAGGTATGTTTTTTTTTTACTGAATAAGAAAGTACTTAGGAAAGACCAAGGCAGGTGGTTCTCTGAGTTGGAGGCAGGGCTAGTCTAGAGAGTGAGTTCCAGAATAGCCAGACCTCCACAGTGAAACCCTGTCTTGAAAAACAAACAAATGACCCCCACACTCCCCCCAAAAAACCCAAATCAAAAACCAAAATAAGCAAGCAAACAAACAAAAAAGAAAGCGATTACCTATTTCTCAAGTGACTACAAACCATTTCTACTTCCCATGACAAGGGTTCAGTCTTAACAGGAAACCATTCCCTGCAGTGTTGGCTCTTTTCTTCATAGCCAGCCCCAAACCCCAAAGCTTTGGGGAAAGTAACAGGTATAGTCTTTCAGGGACTAAGCTAAAGCTTGGGGTATTTTGATAGTTGAAGTTTGCTTGATTCTGCCCATAAGCCTCTGAGCTATGGTTACTTTTCCCAGGAATTCTGGAGTTGCCAAGGGAAGCTGCTCCATGTATCTTAAAGAAATGTGGGACCAGCCCAAGAATAGTGTGTGAGATTGTGATTCTCTCAGTATCCGTGCCTTGAATGGTCGTGGAGGCTTGAAGGCTCACTTTATGAAGACCATTACTTCGTACAATTAGCACTGGTGAGTTTTCTTGTATTTAGACTAAGAAACATCTACCTGGTTGGTAAACTGTTTTTTTTTTCTCAACAATCGAAGATGAACAGATTCTAATCTATTGTCTGCAGGTCTACAGAGCTGGGTTTTGTGTAGCAACCTGGAATTACTCAGATTCCTCTATACAGTTGGCACAACACGAAGAGTAGGCATAGGAAATCATTATTGACTTGATGGTACAGCTGCGTGAGGCAAGCAGTAATCATGTTCAGACCAGCTATGAAACGAAATGCAGTCAGCACGATCCCCCACTGCCCATGATAGGATTATATTCTGATTGACTGAAAATGTGGTCAGCAGGAGGATCACTCGGCAGCAGAAGAGGCCAGTTTTCCTGATGATCCAGAAATCAGATTTTGATTCTGATGATTAGATATTTGGCTTATAGTCTTCTCCCTCCTAAAGAATGGTACCAAGGTCAGTCTGCCTTATACACTTGAGAGAATGAATGAATAATGCTTTATTATAACAACAAATAAGACAACTAAAGCCTCATGCATCATCGTGGTTATCCTTCGGCAGGCAAATTCAACTCTCCTGCCTGCATGGGTGGTGCAGGATTTACGGATGCTGGGAGCTGCTGTTTGGTTTTATTATTTGAGGGAAGACTCCAGGCATTTATCTAGAGGGGAATTTAACTTAGAGAATATGACAAATACTCAGGGAAGAGTCTTTTTAAATCAGCCTTTGATATGACTCTTTGAGTTTAAACTGAGAAATTTTTTATTGAAGGAGTAATAACGTGCCTGAGCTGAAAATCAAACGGCATGGAAAAGTGTAAAATGAGTTTGAGCTGAGCCATAGACTCTGCTCTGCCTCCCAGAGACACACGCTGTGAGTGGGATCGTGTCCTTATTGTGAATCAGGCAGTGAGTAGGGTTTTATAGACTATTGTATTTAATCTTCACAGGAACCACATAGCACACGCTCTTGTCATTCTCATCGTATGTATGTAGAAACAGGCACAAATAGGTGAAGGACCTCACTGAAGATCATGTGGTTCATTAGTAGGGGAGTAGGCTGTCAATGGAGGCAGGGCATTTTAGATGTCATGCTTTATATCCATCCAGAAGGATGCTGACTACCCTGGTGTGAAATTAGCTGCCTCTGTCCAGGCAGTGTGCACCCATCCATCCACAATGGATGCCATCCATCCACACGTGGATCTACTCTGTCCTTTCTCAAAGTTGTGCTATCATTTATCGTATGGATGGTGTACTGGGTGGTTTTGTGTGTCAACTTAACACGACTAGAGTCAGCAGAGAAGCCTTCTTCCTTAGCCTCTCAGTTGACAAAATGCATCCATGAGATACAGCTGAAAGGCATTTTTCTCAATTAGAGATTAATGTGGAAGGCCTCAGCTCATTGTGGGTGGTGCCATCCCTAGACTAGTGGTTCTGGGTTCTATAAGAAGGCAGGCTGAGCAAGTCAGGTGAAGCAAACTAGTAAGCGGTACCCCTCCATGGCCTCTGCGTTAGCTTCTGCCTCCAGGTTCCTTCCCTCCTTGAGTTCCTGTCCTCCTTGAGTTGACTTCCATTGGTGATGAGGAGCAATGTCAGAGTGAGGCTAAATAAATTCTTTCATCTCCAACTTGCTATTTGTTCTTGTTGTTTTCATGAAATCAATAGAAAACCTAAGTAAGACGGGTGGTAAATCATTTAACTGTCTTTCTATTGAAGGTTGTAGTTAGTTTTTTGACATTTAGATGTTGCTACAAATACCTTATACAAATAATGAAATAGGTTTGGAAGATAACAGACTATCTCACTTGAGTTATCCTGAGGGATCAGTAACCAAAAGATTTGTGTTAATTTGTAATATCTCCAAGCAATGCGTGGGTTTGAGTGTTATGAGTCTATTAAAGGTATCTCTAGTTTCTAAAAGTGTTCATTCTATTCCTTTACGTTAGTATTTAATTATTGGCAATGTTAAACACTTTCATACATTTATAGTTGCTTTAAGATAAATGATTAAGGTATCTATCGTCTTTCTCATTTTTTTGCAGTATTTTCTTTTTCATTCAACTTAAGCTTGCTCTAGGCTATAGTTTTTTTCTAACATTAATAGAAATGTTAACATTTCTATTGTTATCTTTGTCAAAAGAAATGGGGTTTTATGTATTCAAAACTTGAAATCCCTTTGTTGCTATTGGGTTTTGCTTCATATTTAGAGAGGCCCTTTTCATTCTTACTTGATAATTAAAGATTATGTCTACCTGCTTATTTCTGGTCATTTTTTCAATTTTGTGTCATTTAAGTTTAGTTTTATATTTGTTTCATTTGGTGATAATTGTCATTCAGATGGCTCAACACTATTAAATATTTTCTAAACATTTATTTACACAGTAAACATATTTATTCAATATATCAGTATTTATTTACCTTAAAAATGCCTATATCTGTATATTTGTTTTTGTTAGGATATCATTAGATAGACATCAGTAACAGGAGGTTAAATTATTGCCTTGATTTTGTGCCTTTGTATCTGATTGAGCTACAGTCCTCTTAGATGATTGCCTCTGCACACTCTTGTGATTTGTTGGGTTTTGTTTGTTTGTTTTTTTTTCCAGATACACTTAAGCATCATTTTGTAAACTTCAACACATCTCTGGAATAACCTAGGAACAACCAATATTATTTTAAGGTGGACTCCTAGTGAAGCACTATTCAAGAACCTGTGGTTTCTACTTACCAGAATCTTCTAATCTCTCAGGAGAATGAGAAGGTTCTTTCATACAGTGTGCTTGTTTGTCTTAGTTGACCTATACTCCCTGACACAGCTATGGTGAGGATTTGTGGCAATGATCAGATGCTTCTATTCTGTAGCATTTACTTCACTTCTGGCTCCGTGCTCCACTCAGAACACGCCAGGGGTGGAAAGACAGATAAGTTGATGGCTGTTTTTCTTTGACTGTCACCCATCCATCCAAGGCACAAATAGTCTTTCCCTCTGTTTCCTTTCCTTATTGCCTCAAACATTTTGGAAGATAAGAGGCAGTGTCAGAGCTATGGAAGTAGCTTCGTGGTTCATAATCACCCCTCGGTATTTTAAGTTGTGATTCTGCAGCCCACTGAATCCAAATGGTCAGATGTGCATGGCAAGTTTGTAGATTCCTGAGCCCATTTCAGACTTGAAAAGTTCAAGAATTCAGAGGCCCTGCCTGGGAATCTTTTTCTCAATAAATATGCTAATGAGGGCTTCATCACCTGTGATCTACTTGCTAAGCATGTGAGCATCAGTAGGTCTGCTTCAGTAGGTTTAGGGTGGAGGTAGCGGCGTTCATTTGGAACAATCGCATATCGTAATGAGATGGCTGGTTGGTGGCTGCACTTGACTGAAGTTCTGCGGACTTCTTGCTGCTGCTGCTGTTCCTCAAACACAAGAGCCACTGAGTTTGACTTGAGTAGGGCCATTGAGATAGAAAGATTTTCCCTTTAAGAAGAGTTCCAAGGTGGGACTGAAAGCTGGACAGATGGCTTAGTGGATTAGAATACTTTCTGTTTCTGCAGAGGACCCAGAATTTGGTTCCTAGTACCAATGATGGGTTGCTCACAATTGACTATAACCGGAGCTCTGGGAGTTTCAACATCTGACCTTTAAAGGTACTTGTGTATGTATGTACAGAGCCACAGGCACACAGACACACACATGTATACATACACACATGCACACATATACATACACGTAAATAAATAATAAAATTAATCTTCAAAAAAAGAAAAAGAATCCTAGAGGGGAAAACAAACAAACAAAATCCCAACAACAACAACAGCAACAAAACCAAAATCAAATAAACAAAACAGAGTCCAGGCGTGCCTCTTGCCATGCTGCATTTCAACAAGGGTGTTCTTCTATTCAAGTATAAGGTGAGGCTTGCAAAGAACCTTCGAGGTCTCCCCAATTATTACCCATGATGGCAGAAAGTCTAATGACATTTCCTTTTCAATTGGATTGGCCATACTTTCCTAGTAAGTGCCCATGGTGGAAGCACCTGGAATATTATGTAGATTGCCAGGCAAGCTCATAAAACAAAGACAAAGACTTATCTCTGTTTCATTGACACCCCTGACTACAGACATGAGAACTTCAGCAACCTGGCAACCTCTTTCTGCTGTAGAGTTTTCTCCCTCTTCCCACAGGCTTGGTCAGTGCTTTCTATTTTTTTGTCTCTGACATCCCATTGTTGACATGGTTAGCCATGTCACAGAGTCATATAAGTCTATAGTCATGGAGTATAGCTTTCTGTTTTTCTATGTCAACATTGGTTATGTGCAGACCACTTGTGCCATCTTTCATTCATAAATATGAGATTACTTTCAAAGTACAGGTCATTAGCCTCAAAAAGTCCTTAGTGGTTATCAGCAGAGGGGCTGGGTAATTTTGTTGTGAGTCCAGGGAGTGTGGATCACATGTGCACTTGTTGGCTCTGATTCTAAGGCAAAAGTTATGAAGTTGAAATGCTAATCTTGGTAGTAAGGAGATAGGTGTTGGTCAGTACAAAGACAATGGGAAAAGAAGAAACAAACCATAGTAATGTCAGTTTCTGGCAAAATGGTTAAGACACAGAAAGTGAATAATAATATTCTATTAGAACTTTTAGGTGAAAATGACAGAAGCAGCAATCAAATCAGCTTGGTTTATTAGCCAAGAAAGTCCAAGAGAGGATTGGGAGGAGAGTGACAGGGTTGAGGACAAGGGCTGTCATGAAGATTGTATGCGTTTGTCTCTCTCAGTGTCCCATCTTTCTCTCTTGAAGGCTGCTCTCTTCCCTCGGACAGGCAGCAAGGTCTACTATGAACTCATAATTTGTTTTAGTCTTCCATTCCTAAATGCTGTTTGTTGTTGTTGTTTGTTTTGTTTGGTTTTAAGTTTTAAGTTTGATAGCTAATCTTGCTTGTCAGTTTCATTGGATCTGGATTCAACTAAGAGTTGTGCCTCTGGGCAGGTGTGTGAGGGGGGTTTTCAGGAAGGATTAACTGAGGAAGGATGGTTCTTGTGCAGGGTAGGAGGCACCTTTCCCACAGAGATCTGAGGAAAAGCCCTGCTGCCTAGCTGCCTGCCTTTGCTTCTGGCTGGTAAATGCATCTATCCTGCCCTTGCTGTTGCTGTTATCATTTGCTGACATCAGAATCAAGCTTCTTTGTTCTAACAACATGGACAGATCAGCAGGAATCTTGCAGACGTTCAGCACCAGATCGAGAGAGAGCAGCTACCAACTTCTCACCCTCTCCATCATACAGATAGCTTTTGGACTCCCCAGGCCCTGTTATGTAAGGCAACCTTGAAGTGGAAATTTCTGGATATGTTATGTGATATAGACTCATGTAGTGTTTTGCTGATGCAGACAAAACCCATGGGAAAAAACATGATGTTTTGGATAGAATATAAATAAGCCTCAACAGACAGAGATTGCACACTTGCTTCATTGGTTTTGAGTCTTCACCGATCTTCATTTCATTGACAGCACAGCAGAGCATTTTTCCTGGTATCCCAGCTGGTTCTGCTCACTCCTCTTGACTCATGAAGATTTGGTATAGGCCTGGTGGTTTCTTCTGAATCATGCCACCACGGCTGATTCATGTGTGGTATCTTGACACAACTGAACTGAACTGTGGGTATCCTGACAACGGAGATTGGAATTGCCCCAAAGAACTACTTCTAAACAATCCACATGCCCTTGTTCTGTCTATCGTCTTTTCTCCTCTACCTTTGGAGAGTGGGCTAGAAGGCAGGTCGAAGCATTTAAGAACCCTTATTAAAAGTAGGTTTTGAAAACTCTAAGCCTATAAACCTAATCCTCTGTAGTATATACTCATTCTCTCAGATCTGTTCCTCTAAAGCAGTGGTTCTCAACCTTACTCGTTCTGCGACCTTTTGAGACAGTTCCTCATGTTGTGGTGACCCCCCAGTCATAAAATCATTCCATTGCTACCTCACCACTGTAATTTTGCTGCTGTTAGGAGCCAGAATGTAAATATTCTTTGGGGATAAAAAGATTTGCAAAGGGATTGTCGCCCACAGGTTGGGAACCACCGCTCTAGAGATCCCTGACTAACACACAGGATGACATAGAGAGGTAGCAATTTCCCCAGAAGGAACGAGAGCCAAGTTAGGGTGAGAAAATGTTCCTGGGCTAGATCCTGCTGGGAGGGAAGGACAACATGTAGCATGCAGCTCAGTTGCCATTCTGCATGAACTGGAAAGATGGCTGACGGTGGCAACAAGAATGGACCTCTCTTCCGGGCTGTGGCACCACTAAAGGCTTTACCCTAACGCTGTTATGAGGGCAGCTGGATTACAGCAATAGTTGCTTATTTATTCACTGTAGTGACAGTTACATTTCACGGAGCAGCTGCTGGAGCCAAAAATGTTCAGCAAGGGCAAAATGTGATAAAAGCTCAATGCAGTTTGCTTGCACATTATTAAGTTTTAATTTCTGGTTCAGGAATAAATTTTGTTTTCTGGATGCTATTTTCAACTTGTCTCTACAGTTGAAAAAGGAATGAAGTATTCCCAACCCACCAATTTAACTGGTTAGAAAACCCTCTTGGATCTAAGACCTGAGTTAACTCAGAGTTGAAACACAGGCAAAGTGGAGCTTATATGAGGGTGAAGGTAGGGTGGTGATATGCTAGGGAATGCATTGACAATAGGATTTGAAGGCATTCACAGGCTAGCTTCTTTGCACCATGATTTTTTGGTGAAATGAGAAGTTAACACCTTAGTGTTAAATGAAATCAAATGACTTAAGGAAACACAAGACTTGACGTGTACAGTGCTGGGTGTTAACTCCTGCTTTACTATTTAAACACTGGTTTGTGTTCGGTAAGGGATTAGTCAGCGACACTAGTAGACAGACAGATACCTTTTCAAACAGTATGAATGATTGTAATTGTAATATCCTGGACAAAGAGAGTCCCTGATGAAGTACAGGTAGCCTGAAGAGGCAGGAGGCAGGAATGGAGACTGTTTCTTTTATCAGATCCATATGAAGTGTTTCTTTGTTTCTGTTCATTCTCTGCTTTGTGGATTTTTATTTTCCTGTCCCTGTTTGTGACTCCTGTTTCTCATGCCTTTGACTCTACACCAGATTCAAGCCTGTGGCTTTTGTTGCAGAATCCATTAGAGTGGTATATACTACCTGAATTTTATCTGGCGTTTTGTTACATACAAGCTAACTGGCCACCCTGGGACATCCATTGAGCTATGATTAATGGACCAAGGGATGACATCAGGCCACTTAGGCCTGCTTCCTCAGCAGGGGCTCAGGGCCAGACAGCTGTAAGCAAGACTGTGCAAGAAAGAGCATCTGAGATCATGTCTGCTTCAGATGCTATGTGTGAATGATGAAACACCAAGACCCTTCTGAAAATCAATCCTGGGGAATGGATGCTCTAGTCAGCCTTGTGCCCAGAGCATTTATGGTGTCAGGGCTACTTAAGAGACTGTCAAGCTAGCCTCTTGATATGAACAACCTAGGGAGTAATACCGAAGAAGAGTCACTAAGGAGACCATATTGAGTGTCAGCCCAGTTTCATCCAGAACTAAGTGGTAATGCTGACTTTGTAGGGTTAGAATCCTATAATATGAGGCTGTGCTAGATCTAAGGTACTTGGAACATAGTAGGCATTCAATAAACACCACTGCTTCTCTTCGCTTTCTCTCCCTCTTATGACTGCCACAGAAACACATCCTTAGAAAAGAAGCAATTAAAATGATGTCCTGCTTTGCTTTGCTCCAGTGTAAATGCGATTGTCCACAGGCAATTGATGTGATGTCTCTCCAACCAGGTTACAGATATTTCCTTGTTTCTAAGGTAAAAGGACAATTGGAGTCACCTAATACTTTCAATCGATTTCTTGAGATAAATGTGGGTATGACTTTGCAAATAGCTTGTGTGTGTTGGATTTGTGATAAAGGGTAGTTTCTGGAGGCTTTGTGGGTGTACAGGTCTCCTGAAAGGTGATCGTGGCAGTGGCGGTGGTGGTGGCAGTGGTGGTGGTAGTGCTGCAGGGACACTTGGTGATCTCGGGGTGGCCGTGATGGAGAGGCTCAGACGCACTCGCTTGTTGTCTGAGCTGCTTCCTGATCTTATTCAGTATTTATAAACAGCACCTGGGCTCCTGGCCACTCATCCTGTCTGGCCCCATCCCTCACACCCTCTGCCCTAGCTGCGGCTCCCTTGCTGTCTCCTCCTGAGCTCTCCTCACCTCTGCTGTCCCTTCTCTGTCTCTTTCCCCCAGGCCATGCCCACCAGCAGGACTCTTCCCTTGCTGTGTCTTTGACCTCTGCCTACAATCATTTCTCTACTTCAGCACACAAAGAAGTTCCACTTTGCCTTCTCTTAGAGAAGCCTTCTCAAAATTACCTTTCCAAGCTGCCTTCTAATTTCGTTTCTTCCTTTCCAATGTTCTCAAAGGGTGGTCTGGGTTGGTTTTCACAGCCTTCCTGACCTCATTCACTCTTGACCTGGCTCCCCTTGATGTGGCTACAGAAGTTTGATTTTTAAAGCTATCAGTGGCCACCTGTAGGCTAACTCACACAGAACCTCTACTCACCCTCAATGCCTAGGCTAGTTCACATAGTGCCTAGGCTAAGTCACATTGTCTAAGCTAACTTACACAAGGCCTCAACTAACCTCAGTGCCTATGCAAATCACACAGAACCTAGGCTAACTCACAAAGCCTAGGCTAACTCACACAGAACCTAGGCTGACTCATAGAGTCTAGGTTAACTTACACAGAGCCTCAGAGTCTGATGTTCTGAGTTCATATTTAAGGAAATTCATTGCTTCCTCAGATTTCTGTGGTAAAGATCCTGTCACATCTTTTCCTATCTCTAAGGAGATCTACTTTCTTGTTTACTTTCTATCTTATGCATTTGTTTCTATTTTATTCTTTTTATCAACTGTGCTATGTAAGGTCATTTTCCCACAAATATTTGAAGGACTTTGAGCAAATGTCCTTCTCTAGACCTTGACAGAAAAATTTCTTTCTTTCTTTCTTTCTTTCTTTCTTTCTTTCTTTCTTTCTTTCTTTTTTTTTTTTTTTTAGAATTTATCTGCAGGGAGGTAAGGCCCATTTCCATTATGTTCCATGGTCACATGGTGATAACGCCATCCTGTTGTCTGTCTATACATGATGAAGAGACTTTTGTCTCCTTTCTTCATGGATCCTCATCTAACCAGATCTAAGAGCTGGATCATTTCCAATCTGTCAATCTGTCAGTTGGTTTCCATTCCATTGTTCAACTGAGGTACTCCTCTGCCTCAGCAGGACTAGGGTGCTGGTGACAAGTTGCTGTCCCTGCTTCAATCCCATATCAAGAACAGAGGAAAACACAGCCCTTCCCAGACTCAGCTGGACTCATCTGCCACCCTGCTTATGAACTTCTGATTCTGCTCCACTGTAACGTGATCAACTTTGTGATTCTTGCTATTGGATGCTGCCTCGAACCAGCCCTGTAATCTTCTCTTCATCACTTCCTCCTGTTAACACTGAAGCATGCAGAGAACTGGACTGTCCTTAGGCTGTTACGGAAAAGCAGGAGAGCTACCTCATACTTCTCTGAGGAGTACATCCTGATCCCTCTAAAATTTCAAGAAATGCTTAGATTAGGGAGGCAAGACAATTAAAAACAAAACATATTAGTATTTGTAGGATCAACTAAGGAAACGACTAAAAGCAAAGTTTGTTATTGTTGTTATTCAACAAATATTCATGACCTAGGTACAAGTGGACCAGGTACTGTAATAACTGTTCAGTGAGGGAGAGAAAGGAGGGACGAAGTCAAAGTTGGGAAAGGGAAGCTGAGGGTGAATCATTCTCTAGGGTGAACACGGCACAAAATGTAAACAGTGAAAGAAGCCAGATTAGACACTTATGTGCTCGAGTCTATGCTAAATGGCCATTGGTTTATTTTTAGGCTATTTCAAGGAGCCTTTGCTTCTGAAAAAGCGGAGTCCTCAAATGTGCATTATTCATTTATTTTTTTATAGTTTTAAGAGCCAAGAAGAGCAGATCTTAAGACCAGAAACGGGCTTCTGAGATTGTAATCATCAATGGGTCCAAATTGCTGTTCCAAACAGTTCCTGAAGGAACCTGCTAGAATCAGGAGATGTAGTCAGTATGACAGTGGACCACTCCATCTTGCTTCCCTTCAGTGAGGCAAGGATGCGAGCTGGTGCTCGTGCTTCTCCAGGAACCACTGCTGGGTCAAATTCTGGGTATTGGCTTAGAGAAACTGCTCTTCAGACAATGGTTTAAAAGATTCTTGCCTAGCATTAATACCAGATCTCGGAAGATTTTTTTTCATTATATGTGTGTGTGTGTGTGTGTGTGTATGTGTGTGTGTGTACACATATGTATACATATTAAATAATAATAAATTATATATATATTAGATATAATGAATGTCATTTGATATATAATAATCACCAGTGTTTACTCATCACGCATGTATCTGACATCACACTAAGTGGTGTATATGTAAGACTAAGTTAGGTGGGCTTCACGTACAGTAGACTTTCAGAGCAAGAAGGGGCCTCTGAGTTAACAAGGGCTCATCCTTTCATTTGACAAAGCAGCAAGCTGAAGCTGTGACGACTGGGCAGCATGCCCAAGATCTCAGAGCAGCGAGTTGTCACCCCCACGCTGGCAGCCTGATAAAGCTGACAGGAATCCAAGTGGACACTATGAAATTACTCAAGGCCCTCAATCTTCTTCAGCTATTGAGAAAAACAAGTAATTTCTATGCCTGTGCCTTTGCCTGGCCATTGAACAGCCCTGTACCTGAAAACCATTAGACACAAGAGAAAGCATACCTTCTAAAACACAGAAGCCTGTGTCTCTGTGTTTTATGAACCTATACTACTGAGGGTTTTGGAAAAACATGACGACTACAATGAACCAAATTACTCCCTCTCCTCTATTTTATTGCCATTTATAAGGCATTTATAATGCCCTAAGAACATAGATATAGTAGTTGGGATAGTATTTTGTCTGTGTGAGCTGAAGAGAGAAATTCACTGGAAACTCCTAGCTCCTGTAAAAACCTAGTGCATTTACGATTCTCTGTGAGCCCCTTGTCATTACTTCTCACTTGGGTGGTAGGAAGTAAAGTCATATGGTGTGTGTGTGTGTGTGTGTGTGTGTGTGTGGTGATTTTCCCCTTTGGATAAAGGGTCTGAAGAGCAACCTGAATTCTGGCTCTCCTTAGCCCTCTCCAAACCACTCACCCGCTTTGCTTTCTGCTTGTTGAAAAATCCAGATGCTCTGTGATGGGGCTAGCTCGCTAACTAACATCTGATTTGAAACACTAGGCTGAGCCATCTGCTGCATTTGGGGAATTCAGGGTGGGGGTGAGTAATGCGTTTTACAAATGTGTCCAAATAGGGCAATCAACGGAAGGGTAATAAGACAAGAATGCTTGCTTGGAGCCGTGCGCTCCGGTCGGCGACTCAGCGACTCAGCGGCTTCTCGGGATATTCGTGTTCCCTGCCTCACGTCAAGCTTGTCTTCGCTTATGTACCTTACTGGTTCGGGGGGTTTTGGGGTTTTATATTGTTTGCCAGTAAGATAGCTGCTAAATGCTCTTACAAAAGCGAATGTTTTAATGGCAACATGAGGCTTCTGTAGTTCAAAAGCAGCCCGTGATGGATTGAAAAGTTACTATTCTTGAAAGATGCCATTTGAGGCCCTCAGCGTTCTTTGTAACCAGCACATCTGGAGCAGCCACGATTCTTGTTTCTCTCCTCACTATGGACCCATTTCCAACCGAGCTGGATGAGTGCCTTTCCAGTTCAGCGCAGGGGCTTTGGTGTACTGACTATAGGTTTTATTGAACATCTGTAAATCCCCAGCTTGGGTATACTTCCATCTAGGACTTTAATCTCTTTCTGAGATGCAGTGCTCTAGGTTTTGAGCAGCGAGGGTTGGGGAGGTAGGTATTGGTCTCACTGCTGCAAAAGGAGGGCTGACTGATAACCTGGGGTTTCCATGCAATCTGGAACAGGGAACTGTTGGGGAATGGCTGGTAACTTCCTTAGCACAATGCACCCCTTCCTACCCCTAAGAGAAGTGAAATGTTTGCGAAACATGATTTAAAGTTATGACTGGCAGACTATAGAGGGCTACATGGGGAAGGTTAATTTACATAAACTCACCAAATATTTATTCTTTCTGAGAGGTGAGCTTGAGAGTAGAGATTCATCTGTGGCAAGGACACGTGGTGAGGGTGAACCTAATAGTCGGAACAGAATGTCAGTGCTGACTAACAGACATCTGTGCTGTGGTCTGCATAACACGCCTTGCTGTTAACTTCTGTGCAAGCTGCATCCCTGTGAGATCCTGGGCTTGGCCTTCCTGTGAAGTTTCTAAGCTTTTGACTCAAGCATACTCCAGCCTCTCCCCAGAGCATGCTGTGACTAGAATCCAGAGATCCCTTCCCTCTAGATGCAGTCCTTCTGCTTTCCTAGAACCTTCTGGAGTCTGTACTGTGCAAATCTGCTATCTCCATCCAGATTTTCAGTGCGAGTTCTGTCTCTCAGGAGGGAGTCTTCACTGAGACTTTCTTCCTTACCTTTTCCCACAGACGTGTTAAATACTCTCACCCCTTCTTACACAATCTGGGGTGTTCAAATCTTTTTTGCTAATCTTTGAAGACACAGATACTGAATTTAGAACTTTGAAATCCCCAAACTTGAAGTCAATAGGAAACTCTTTCTGCCACTAAACAGCAAAACCAAACCAAACCAGCATGGTGTTGGCACAAAATCCAGACACGCTGATCAATGGAATAGAACCGAAGAACCAAGCATTAGTTCACCCACCTTTGGCCACCTGACTCTTGATAAAGAAGCCAAAAATACACAGTGAAAGGAAAAAAAATCATCTTCAACAAGTGGTACTGGCCAAAATGGAAGGCTGCATGTGAGAGAATCCAAATAGAACCATATTTATCACACATACAAAACTCATCTTCAAATGGATCAAAGACTTCAACAAAACCAGATACTCTGAACCTGATGGAAGTGACAGTGGTGAAAAGCCTTGAACACAATGGTATAGGAAAAGTCTTTCTGAATAGCACAGGAACTAAGATCAACTATTGATAAGTAGAACCTCATAAAACTGAGAAGTTTCTGCATGGCAAAGGGTACAGTCATTCAGACAATGTGGCAGCCTACAGAAGGGAAAAAGATTCTTTACCAACCACACACCTGGTAGACGACTGATATCCACAATATGTAAAGAGCTAAAAAATCCTGAATGCTGAACATGAAGAAGACAAATAACCCGGTTAAAAATGGGTTACAGATCTAAACTGAGAATTCTCAAAAGAGGAAGCACAAATGGCTGAGAAGCACTTAAAGAAATGTTCAATATTTTTGGCCATCAGGGAAATGCAAAGCAAAATTACTTTGAGATTTCATCTTATACCCCTTGGAATGGCTAAGATCAATAAAACAAATGACAGCTCATGTTTGCAAGGATGTAGGGGTAACTCCATTGATGGTGGGAAATACAAACTTGAACATACTCTATGAAAATCAGTGTGGTAGTTCCTCAGAAAGTTGGAAAGAGAATCATGTCAAGATCCAGCTATACTGCTCTTGGGTACATACCCTAGGAATTCATGCCTTCTTCTACAGAGACACTTGCTCAACTATGTTCTTTGCTGCTCTGATTATAATAGCTACAAATTGGAAATAGCCTAGATGACAGTCAGACAAATGGATAAAGAAAATGTTTATATTTTCCATATGTTTATACAAGGGAACTTTTCTAGTCTTTTAGAAAGATGAAATTATGTAATTTAGATGGTAAATGGCTAGAAAAAAGTGAGATACCTCAGACCTAGAAATACAAATTAATATGTATTAATGCTTATATGTGGATGTTACCTATTAAGTCTTTAGTAAGCAGGTTCCAATCTGTGTAACCCTGAGATTGGGGGTGGAGTAAGGGAAAAGTGATGAGGGATGAATATCCACAGGAAGGGGATATAGAATGGATAGCTACAGACAGAAGGAGGGCAGGAATGGGAGGATAGAATGGGGAGCAAAGAGGCAGGTAAGGGAGGAAATGCAGGTAACAATAGATAAAACTAAGGGCCCTTTGAAAGGTTATATGGAAACAAAAGCTTCCTAAACTATATACGTGTATGAAGGTGATATAAGTGAAACTGCCAAATAGTGGGGAAGACGAAGCCCCTACTGAATACTTCTCACCATCTAATGGGACTTTCAGTACTGGGAATGGGTTACATCTAATCAAGTTGTTAGTCAGTGGGGCCACGGGAGCCCCCAGACAACCCAAGCTATTGCTAAGTTATTGCTCTCCACAAACTGATGGTAAGGCTGTACTGCTAAAGACAACAACTACACAAGTCATCGAACTCAGATAAGTCAAGCTAGTGCCCGCCCAGAGCCTTTATTCCTATGGACTAGTGTTCATAGTACTGGAGGGTACTCTGTACACTACCAAATGTACAGAGCCAACCCAGCTATGAATTCTGTAATGATGACCTTCCTGCAAGATGAACTAGTACAACAGTGACACAAAGCTTTTGGGACTAGTTAATTAATATCTGATTAGATTTAAGGCCTATTCCATGAGATGGAACCCCCCATCCGTTACCGCTTAGGTGGCCTAGAACCTGAAACCAGATATGTCAGGGACTCAGGGTGGGGGGTGGGAGAACTAAATACTACTGTTTGGCTAATAAAAAAGACTCTTAACAACCTTCTGCTATACTCACAGATCAGTGTCCTGTGCAACCATCATCAGAGAAGCTTCCTTCTGTGGTAGATGAGAACAAATACAGAGACCCACAGCCAGAAGGTGTACAGAGTGAAAGACTTTGGAAGATTCAGTCCTAAACAGGATGTATCCATCAAATCCCTCCTCTGGGTTCAAGAAATCTTGTAGAAGAGGAGGCAGAAAGATTGTAAAAGCTAGAGGAGAAGGAGGACAGAAAGAAATCAAAGCCTTCTAGACACAACAGGGCTGACACACATTTGAACTCAGAGATTGTAGAAACATGCAGAGAGCCTACATGAGTCTGTGTCAGATGGGAGTCTGTGGTGGTTTGAATAAGAATGACCCCCATAGGCTCATATATTTGAATGATTAGTCATCAGGGAGTGGCACAATTCGAAAAGGATTAGGAAGTGTGGTCTTGTTGGAGGAAGTTGTGTTACTGTGGGTAGGGGTTGAGGTCTCAAAAGTCCATGCCAGGCCCAGCCTGCCTCTCTCCCCCCCATCCCCCGGATGTGCTGTTCTGCAGATCCAGATGGAGTTCTCAATTACTTCTCTAGTATCATGTATGCCTGCATGTTGTCATGCTCCCCACCATGCTCCCTGCTCTGATGCCTTCCCGGTCTAAACCTCTGAAACTGTAACCAAGCCATCAATTAAATGCTTTCCCTTTTAAGAGTTGCTTTGGTCACGGTGTCTCATCACAGAGATAGAACAGTAGCTAAGACAGGGTCCCAGTACTGAGAGTGGAAGTGGACAGGCACCCCCTTCTGTAACACAGAAGCTATGTTTATTAATAACCTCTAACAAATGAAAAATTAGTTTTCTCCAAAAGAGTCTCAGAATGGATACAGGCTACTCTTAAAGTGTAGGCTCCAGGCCCAGCAGTAGATGGCCTACAGAAAGCAGAATCAGTGGCATCTTGGCAGGTTCTTCATTTTGGCCTCCCCATCCCTACCTCCCTTTTTAAAAAAAAAAAAACAAAAAAAAACAAAATAAAAACTCTTACAGATCTTTTGTGTACTTATTATGGGTTCTGGTTTTGTGTTTTATGTGTTTTCTATATGTGCGAATACATGTGTCTCTGCTTTTATGTGTTTCTTGTGCTTTTTCTTGGGCTCTTTTTTTCTTTCTTGTTTGCTTTGTCCTATGTTTGTTTGCTTGTTTTTCTTTTACCTTATTTTATTCTTTTTCTTTAAAAGCCTCTTTGTTTTCTAAAGAGAAAGACAAAACAGATGTGGATTCAGAGGGGGAGGGGAGAGATGGGGAGGGTCATGGAGGAGTTGAGGGAGAATAAATTGTAATCAGAATAAATTATATGAAAAAAAATCTATATTCAATAAAAATAAAACAGGGGTCAAAAAAGACAATATTTTAAGATTGAGACCCACACTCATCAGAGAATCTAATCTTTGTATATTGAAATGAAAAAGAATTAATTTTGTCAATAATCTAAAAAAAATCTGTTATTCATAGACTCTCAAGGCAGGAGATATTGTTGAAAGTTATCATTGCTTTGAATAGCTTGTGTAAACTTACTAGGAGTTTTATATTATAATAACCCAGTCTATTTCTAATATATGGGGAGTATGGAATTTTAACTACTCAGTTTTCTGCACGGTCACATGATTTTAACAATTTAAGTCAACAGAATATTAGATTTTTTTCATTTTTAAGAAGCCTGTATACATTTCATATTTTCAAATATATTCTTAAAGAGCATTAATTTTTAATTAATTAATTATTATCTTGTTAGGCACCAGATGCATAGCTCATTTGTACAACATGTGCTTACCATGTGAGTGGCCCAGGTCTCTATATTACTAGCATTAAAAAAAATATTTCTCAACTATGTTGTTTTCTAGAGATTTATCAGATCAATGTTGAAAATTGATCTTTCTCATGAGGATGGTTTGTTGATTTATTATTTATTTAGTCTACTTTAAAAAATCCAAAACCCAAAACTAAACAGAGACGAAATTGACCGACTTCTTTCTATCTTTAGCCTCTTCACAGGTATGAGAACACAGCACGAGTGAATTGAAGCTACATTCTAGTGGTGACCCCGGCATTTACAGACTACCATCAAAATACTTTCAAATTATATGTTGCTGGATTTAAATTTTTAAAAATCATTTTCTATGCAAAAGTCAATGTTATTTCTAGGAGGTAGTCTCCTTCACAAAGCCCCAAGGTAACAGCTCAGGACTAAACAACAATGTCAGTAAAAATGGCATTTATTCACTGTCTCTGGTCCAAGTAAGTCATTTATAAATTCTGCCTTCAGTATCACAACATCCTTTCAAGCTATTCTTATTATCCCCATTTAGAGAACAGAGCAATCAAGGCTCAGCATTGAGAGAATTAACCAAACCTACAGAACTTGCTGAGTGATACAGCTGGGATCTGAACTCATTTCTGATGTCTGATTCCATTGGCCTCAGACCTTTCTCCAGGCTTAATTGTAGTCTCTGAGGGAACTGAGAGAGCCTATCAAAGGGTAGTTATGAAGCACTTGTAATTAAAGTCATGTGGTAATCATGGCTGTCCTTCAGTGGCAGAATGGCAAGAAACTTTTCAGACACATTTTAGTTCTCACAACTTGGAGTGTTTTTCTTCAATCTTTAAAAGCCCTGTCATTCACACCAGTGTCACCGGTCAAAGCAGATAAGGCCAGGACACTTGCAGCCACCTTCTACACAGTGAACATTCTTTGTACCTGGTAGGTGTCTGCTTGGATCTGGTCCCTTAGTGCTAGAATCAAATCCAACTCAACTCAACTCCCCTCCCCTCCCCTCCCCTCCCCTCCCCTCTCTGCTCCTCTCCTCTTCTCTCCTCTCCTCTTCCTGAGCTTGCCACAGGACATAGATGCTGCAACTAGCTTTTCTGGCTGATGCTCAAACACTTGTTCTTTCTCCTCCTGAGAACTGGCTTTTGACTAGAAGTCAGCCTCATCACTGTCATTGTTACTGGCGTATCACATTTTCAGGTGAGGATTTCTGATAGGTTAAGTGAAATACCAAGTCTGTTGATCTAGGACACCTTGATATCCTTGATGGCTTCTGAAATATCACCTTGATGCATCCCTTCACAGCAGTCTTTGAAAAAGAAAACGAACCCTATTTCAAAAACCTAACAATGGTCTTAGAAGAGGAGAACTCATCTAACCATGTACACTTCCTCTCAGAGGAGTCCCTCTGGCCTCTAACTATTGTATCGGGGATGCTTATTTCTTAAAAGCATCCAGCATCTGCCTGGAGGAAGCAAAAGATATTAGTACTTACCTTCATTCTGTCATGCATTCTCAATGACTACTAACAAATACTTAAGTGTTTTAGTGGCTACTGTTAGAAGATGCTTTCCCATCCTTTCTTATTATGGACTTTCTACTGTACTTCCAGCTGAACAAAAGCTGTACTTCCAAGGGAACAAAAGTCCCTTGACTAGGAGCATTTCTGCTAAAATTGTCTGGACAGTTTTTTTTCCTTGAAATTTTATGAGCTCTTCAAAAGTTCAGGGGAGAAGAAGTCAAGATAACAGTAAGTAAACCATTTCTATATGTCACATGAAAAGGAGACTTATGTTAAGGTTGATTAAAAAAATTCGGTAGGGTATCAAGGTAGCATAAAGGATACTCTCAAAGTCCTAAATGAGCAGATTTGGGAGTGGTGATGTCTTAGCCAAATTCTAGCTGTCTTCTTTTGTTAGCCTGGTTTGTCTGAATAGAACTGTTCACTTTTCCAGTTCAAATTATTTTTCTTCCTAAACTTCTATCACTAAATTTTAAGTTAGCATACAAAGTGAAAGGTTTCTTCAAGGTGTCTTTTTATGCATGTCTTTGCCCTTCGCTCTTACTCATTCCTCCCCCTGTTGCTCCCTCCCCACTACTCTCTCCAGCTTTTAAGGTTCCCTTGTTTCCCAGTCAGACCCAACATCTGCGCTCGCTTGCTCTCTCTCTCTCCCTTCTTTCCTTCTTTCCTTTCTATCTCCCCTTTCACCCTCCCTTTCTCTTTCTTCTTTCTTCTTCTTTATTTGGAAAGATATTTAGTTTTATGTGTTTATCTATATTTCTGCATGAGGGTATGTGCACCGTGTGCATGGAGGGCCTGCGAAGGCAGACGAAGGTATCAAATCCACTGGAACTGGAGTTACAAAGGCTGTGAGCTGCCGTGTGCGTGCTGGGAACTGAACCTGGGTCTTCTTCAAAAGCAGCTAGGGCTCTTAACTGCCGAGCCATATCTCTAGGTCCCACTTCTATTTTGCTATCCCATTACTCTTTCTAGTTCCTACCTCCCTTATATGTTAATCATAACATATAATTTTTTTGGAGTGTCCATGGGGTTAGAATTCAAGATACAACCACTTATAGTATAACTACTCTACAGCATTTTTTTCTTATTATTTCTGTGATTAAATCCTACTGCACAAAGGTGTACAGGGTGAGACTCAGTTCCCTGCGACTTTTCTTTGGGGTCCAAGTTGTGCAGGAAAATGTGTTCTTAGAGCTTTGGTGTGTGAACTTTCCCTACTCACTCTCATTGCTGTACATCTTGGCTGTTCTTCCTCCTCTACCACATACTCTTCTGCCCCTGGAAGCCTTCTGCTCTGGAACCCTATTCAGGGCGCTTGCTCCTTGTCTTTAGCAGGCTCATGGACCATGGGGATGGTTCTGTGAGAAGTCCATAGGGCCATGTTCTGGCCGGTTAGTCATGGCCACACTGATGACAAACTCACTTGTTTGACATGAATGAGATAGCCATGTAGAACCGGAAGCAACAGAGCTATCTCTCCTCATTTTACTCCTTTCAAATTGACAAAGTGAATCTTGGGACAGACTATAAAGCGAAGTAAGCGAAGAGAAAACAAACTGAGGAGAAAGAAGACCCCAAATTATTGCCCTTGTTCCAGCCAGAGCCGCTCATTGACAAAAAGGATCTTCTACAAATAAAAACATTGCAAACCATCTATTTTGCCACACCTCATTTAGATGAGTAAATGATGTTATGGGGTGGGGTTTCATAACTAAGAAGTGTGAGAAATATTGTGCATTCTTTTCACATTAATTTAAAATTATTAAAATCTATTCTGGCTGTAATGTTAACCTGTGATATATCAGTTAGACATCATCGACTGTTCGCACTAACTTTCCAGAAAGTCTTACTCCTGTCCAGAATACTTTGGCAGAGGTACTCAATCCGACTGAGACACACAAGGGACATTCTTTGAGAATAGTAGTGTCTTCCTCACTTGAAAATGTTTCATGTACTGCAAAGTTGCCGCCATATGGTTTCCACAAAGGTTCTGCCAAAACTCCCCGGGTTCTCACGAGAGCTCCTTCCTCCTCTGTTCTTTTAAGCTCCTGCTGCGGTGGCAGACATGGGAGAGACAGGCAAGCTGCAAAGGGAAGCGGAGTCAAATTAAAGCCTCACAACCACGCTCGTGGAGTTGCGGATGGGGGGTCCCTCCCTCCTCCCTCCGCTTGATGAAGGTGGGTGTGAGATCCCACAGGACTGTCTGGAAGAGAGCCCGTGGAAGTCACTGTATTTTGCTCAGAAGCTGGAGGCGAAGCAGAAGGCAAGTTACAATTCGTCTGTTACAAGGCCTGGGTTGGGTGACGGGAGGGGAGGTGTACAGAGAGTTCAGGAGAAGTCTTCAGGGGTTTTGACTGTGTAGGGAAAAGGGCGTGGAACCCAGAAGTGACCCGGAGTCCACAGAAGCAACTTACCAGCATGTGGAGTGGAATGCCATATAGGAATACCACCACTCTGGTTATATGTTCTGGCAGGTGGGAGACTGGGAACAGGCTTTTTGCCTGAGCGGGTGCTGGACTGGCTTCTTCCCTTCTTTACATTACTATGATTGTTTGGAGTCCCTTCTGTTTCCCAGGGAGCTGCATTTCAGCGGCCTTTCCCACCCACCACCCTACAGTCTGTATAACTAAGCTAGAGGGAACTTCTTGCTTTTGAAACTTGCAAGTTTCTTTTGCGGGTGAACAGCAGCCTCTCAAGACAGGCTAGTGGGGGCTGTGCATTCAAAACATATGGTACTGCTTGCTAATTTTTGAGTGTACATTGGGAAATCGTTTCCTTGAGATTAATGAGGACTTACTAGCATTGTATGGGGACTCACATTTTAAACTTTATATGTGTTAGGTTTTTATTTTTAATAACAACGTACCCAAATCACCTATTTGCCTTTTCCTATGACTATTACTGGATGTATGTGAGGGGAATTTGTACTTTTCTATTCATTGCAGAAAATACACCAAAGATATAAAATCTTTCATCTGGACTTTCAGACTAGATGTAGCTTCTAGCTCTGACCTGATGTCATTCCTTCCTTGGTTGTTGTATTGTTTGGTCCATCCAGAAAACTTCACCACATATGTCAGAGCAAGATAAAGGTCACCAAAGACTAGCATTCACATTGGCCCAGCTCTTGGGGCGACCTTTCCCTTCTTTGGGAGATGTTTGTCATTGCACTGAGCTAGGGGGTAGAATTGGCATGTCTTTCCTGCCCCCTCTCCTCAGAATCCTGCACAACCTTGGCGCATGTCTCTGCCGCAGGTGGCCTGGGGCTTCTACTTGATTTGACTAGACAGTGAGGTGCTCTCGGTTCTCTCTTCCCTCCTTTCCCCTATTAGAACTGTTTCTCTGCTCCTGAAGATGAGATAATTAAATACACCCTTGAAAGAGACAGAAAACAGCAGCACCTTGTGCCTTGACTTCTTCCTGGGAGTGCGATCTTTTAGACCACCAAGATGTCTTGCCCAATGAGTTATTGTTTTTCAAAATATAGCCCGAATGGCATCCTTTATAATTAAGGCTTCTGGTTTTCAGTTTAAAGTGATATTTGCCAGTAAAAGCCTGCTCCAAAATAAATAAATAAATAAATAAAAGGAGGCTTACCGTTAAATATTGATTTAAGCTGGGAAACCGGTTCCAAATTTTGTTATATCAGTCTTGATCTCCACGGCCTCTGGGCATCTGTTTCAATTTGGTCAGATTGAAATGGGGAGGGACGATGCCAGGCTAACAGCAAGGTGATCCAGTAGAGCAGGAAGAGCTGCATTTGATGAAAAAGCCAGGCATAGCCATCTGTAGGTCCTGAGGATGCGTGACCTGGGCTCAACCATCCTGTGGGCTGACCGGAGCCGGTGATTATTTTTATTTTTGAAAAGTAAAAAGCATGTCAAGTTATCTTTGGAGAGTGGGATGTTTTGTCTGTTTTCCTTTCATCGTAAGCTTTTTCTCCACCTGTCTGGGTAGACTTTTTTTTTCCCCCTTATGCTGTAGGAAGGGATTTTGTTAAAAGACCAGAGACAATTTCTTCCCTGCAATGAAACAAATTTCTCAGTCACTATTCCAAGCTTTTTTTCTCACCTATCGAGGGAGCAGATAGGGTCACATAAGACTACGCTCCTGAATGCACATGCTTGTGAAATATTATTGCTCATCTGTGGGTCTGACACTCGAAGGCGAATAAGAAGGGGCAAGGCTAAAGTTTCCTGGGGGAAACAAAAGAGGTCATTAGAAGAAACTGAACTCCTCCATCGGGGCAAAGTGCCCGAGATCTATTAGTCTTGACAACCCCACTTATTCCAATGCCTCTCGTCATCTGTGAAGCGAACAAAGGCTGATAAGCGGCGGTGAGGCAGGGTACTGGTTTGTATTTCCAGACTCATAAATATTTCACAGTACCATTTTCTTACAATCAGATACGTTAGTTTGCCAAGCATAGATGCGGCTGGATGTTCTGAGTGGTGCTGGTGTTTAACAAAAGCCTTTTGAAGGCAGCAGACACAGGGGTGGGTAAGACTGAGTGTGCCTCTGGCTTGTTTGCAGCTCTACCTAGCTTTCAAACTCGTGTTCTAATTCTGGCAAAGGAGTTGGCATTTCACCTCTGGAAACAGCTGCTGTCTACTTGAAGAAATATATTGTTAGACTCCATGAGGGGTGGGGGTCATCAATCTTAGCCACAGACTCCAATTTCTTCTCATTCTCTTGCTCTGCCAATGTCCTTGCGTTTCTTTGTACTTCACCCTGTGGATGCTGGAAGCAGGCACCAAAGGGTGATTTTAATTTTCAGTAGAACTCTGTCTTGGGAGAACTGCCTCTATCCACACTCAAGCACAGCCACCTGCAATTTCCAGAGGCCCAGCCTCTCCTAGCCCCTATTGTAGGCTCCAAAAATTCAGCATCCCTCACAGCTAACCCCACTACCACAGGAAGAGGGCAGCAGGCTTTCTCCCTGATGTAATCAAGGCAGAGTGTGCAGACACGACCTGATTAACAGCTCCAGTATTAATTTCTCTTTTTGGTTGCTTGACTCACAGCAAGAACCATGTCAAGGCAGCAGAGAAGCAATTAAATTGATTTTAATCTTTGTCAGAGTAGATACCGTGCTTCTTTCTCTTCTCATTTAAATAATTAGAGTTTCAGTAGGTATTATTTCTGGCTTTAAAAAAAACTGGTATCTTAATGTAATAGAACCCTTGTAATTATAAACTTAATGGCTCTTAATAAGTTAATCATGGCTTTTTCACTTAACATGTATTTTTTTCTTATTAAACTTTTGTTTGTCAGTGTTTTCTACTTTCATGAATGACAGAGGAACACAAAGAATGATGGATAGAAAACAATTCTATCATTTTTCATCATGAAACATTTTCAACAATTATCTATTCATCCCTTTGTGGTACTCTGGACTTAATTTAAGCAATATTTTCAGATTTGAGGGCATTTAAGAGATAAACAAACAACACCCTCGCTTTAATGGTGATGGAATCTTTGGCTTACTTGGAGAATTTTCTTTTAGGACAACATATGTAGTTAAATTGTGTGGAGTTCCTTGAAACATAATATTCAATGAAAGTCAGAGATAACTTTTTAAAAAAAATTACAAGTGGGAAAATTGTAATTTATTATGTACTCTTTGGTATTTAGTAAGATATTGGGAAGTTATCTCGTTTCTCATGGCATTATTATAAAATATATGTTTTTTTTTAATGTACATTTCAGAGAACAGGAAATAGAAGCAAAATTTACAGATCCAGTGGCCTTCTTCATTGGAGGTAGAATCTGGGCAGCAAGGCATGTGCAGCTTACAGATCGCTGTCGACTGCTGTGTACTATACCACAGAGCTGTGGTTAATACCCAAGGGCTCAGTGACTGGGAGGCAGGGGCTGGAGGGTCCTGATGAAGAGTGCTCATTTCAGACTCTGGTGAAGTGGGTTTTTCTGCAAGAGATTTAGAAGATGCTAAGCACTTGTTTGTCCAGGGGCAAGAGAACCTAGCATGCCAGATACCAGGAGTCCTGGACAAGAAATATTGATCCTAGAGAACGATGAAGCCAGTCCAGAGCTGGCTCCTTCCTTAGGGCTTCAGGGATGCAGTCTTCTGAGAAACTAATTGAAGAGTTGACTCTTGAATTGGAATCTTGAGAAGTGAGCAATTGGTGTACCAGAAACCACAACATGCCACTTTGTTTGGGTAGACACACGACAAAGAGGTGCTTGAAATGGCCAGCAAAAAAGCAGGCTGGCACTTATCCCTTCCCGTGTTTTTTCTCAGTGTTTGATTCTCTTGGCTGAACACTGTGTGAAACACCCATAAGCCAACTCCAACTATTCTCGAAGGAAACTCAGAGGCAGAGGCTGGGTCTGTGATTGGCAGGGACAGAGCAGGTGATCAGCATGGACTTGACAGAAGTGTCTTCAAGGTGGGAAGAAGGGCCCTTAAACCAGCACTTGCCATTTGAGCATACTGACAGCATGCTTGGGAATGTACCTGGAAATACACATCCACTAGAAAGGTAGTGGGAACAAAGGACAGGGCTGTCACCAAGGGCATGTGTGCTGTTCTCACCAGGGAACATATCTTCAGTCACTGTTGGTAGAGTTGTTGGTTGTTAGGCCCCTAGGTAAGCATTTTCAGTGAAGACTCCCAGTGGAGTTTAGCATATTCAAACCCAACATTGCCTGGAGAGAAAGGATTTTATAAGAACATGAAGGCAGACCTGACAAGGATATGTGGGGGGTGTGTGGGGGAGAGGATGAGGGGCTTAGGTCATTTCAGAAAGTTCAAGGCAAGGATATAAAGGTGGCCCAGTTGAGAGCAGGAGGCGGTGGTGAGCTGTTCAGTCCCATCTCCATGTAGGTGGTTCCTGAACAAGGGCAGCTAACAGTGACATGCTCCCTGCCCTGCAGGGGATGCAAGTAGTTTTAAAATCTACCCTATTTGACCCTCAAACAAACTTCTTAAATTAGGTAAGGGAGAACTTACCAAGTGAAAGTCATCGAGGCAGAAGTCTTAAAAAGCACACAAGACTTGAGGACATCGATGTAGCCCAGCCCCCAGCAGCTGGGCTGAGATAAGAGTTATTTTCCTTTCCTTCCTAGGTCAGACAGGCAGACATGAAGCAAAAGAATTGCATCGGCCCATATGTTTACTTCATAGACAGTATGCCTCTCCATTAGTAGTGAAAACATGAAAACCTTTTGCAAGGTGGGTTAGCAGGTATGAAAACAATGAAAATGTACATGAGCATAAAACAGTTAAGTCAAGGACTGGAGAATATCTGCAGAGCAAACTTGCCCTAGTCTGTCTTAATGGTGTCATTAAAGCACTACATATACAAATGGACAGTTAAGAAGTTTACTTCCTCCTAATGAGTTTTTTTCTTCTCTAATAACCATAAATCTTCCTCAAGAACAGTGAGTAGAGCTTACATTTCTAAAGTGATTTAAGTCAACTTTGGGGATCTGTCTTAGTTATTCTTGTGACCTTTTGTTTCTATCACAGTGCCTGGGCTAGAAGATTAATTCCCAATTCAGCAAATATTTACTAAGTACCTACTGTGTGACAGCATTTCTCTGGTTACTTAGGGTACGCTCATGTTGATAAAGGAAACAGTTACAAGCTTTAGTGCAGCTTGTATTCTGGACGATTCCATTAGACAAGTGAGAAACCAACTAAAATTATATATATATGTATATATATATTCAAAATTATACACACACATATATGTATATATGTATTTGGATAAAATTAAAGATGGATTGTGGTGAAGACTGTATAGATATTTTAAATGGTATCAAGGGGGAGCTTCTGAGTCATATTTGAGCTGAGATTTACAAAGTTTTACTACGTTGGTCTGGGGAGAGATGGCTCAATGAGTAAAGAGCTTGCTGTGGAAGGGTAAGGAGCTCAGTTTGATCCCTAGAACCCACGGAGAGCCAGTGGCATCAGTATGTATCCTGCACTCTCCGGGCTCTTACAGTGAGATGGAAGGTAAGGCAGGAGAATCCCCGGAAGTTTGTGGGAGAGCTGGCTTGGCAAAGGCAGTGGCAAGGAAAAGGAAAGGCAAGGATTCAAAGCTGAGGTTGTCTTCTGACCTTTTACACATGTCTGGATTTTGTGCGCACTCAGAGAAAAAGGATATTTGGGAAAATTCACACTAAGTCATCTTCTTCATTAGTTACAGAACTTCAGCTAGAAGGCATGTATACATAGCTTACAGGCCTGAACACTGCATCGAAGAGTTATAATAAATTCCCAGTGCTGCCAATAGATGAGTGGATAGTGAGCCTGCACACACACACACACACACACACACACACACACACTCCACTCACTCGAATATACACAGAGAGATAAAAACTCAAACAGAAAAGCTGCTGTGCTTGAAAAATAGAAAACAAACGAAACAGTAAACCCGTGGGCCAAGGCCTGATGAGCATGTGCAGGGTGGGGACAGAGATGAGTAGAGACGGTCATGTCCTAGGGTGAGGTGAGGGCAGTGTCACTTTTAGCCCACATTTTGTTGGGGTTCCGGCAAATGTCACTGCTGGAAGGAGAATGATCCTAGTGAGGTGAAGAATGTCACAGCACATTAGCAGGCGCTGGGTCAAAAACTTCCAGCGTCTCACCCAGCAGTTTGCTTTTCCGTACACATTAAAAGACAGAAAATCTGGAAAAAAATTTCCAGGTGATGATTATCAAAACAAAGCTTCAGGGATGGCTACATCCAAGCTCCCTAGAAAAGTACATCCGTTTAGCAAAGCACCTGTAAACCTCACGATAAGAACGAGTTCTATTGACTGACAAATGGTGTTCAGAGCAAGGGCCTAGGGAGGAAGGATTTGTAATCAGCATAGGGATGGATTCTACGGATGGAGGATGCAATGTACATAGGGAATCTTTCCTAAGGATGGGTTCTATTCACTGAGAGACAAAGCCCAGGATTAGGACCTAAACAATGCCCAGGATTTGTGCAGGATTCAGGTGAAGGCTGGCTCCATAGCAAAGGGTCACCAGGATGCTAGACGGCACCCATTCCAGTCTTTGCGTGAACAGGTGTCAGGCGTTTTCTTCCCTCGAAGGAAAAAGCCTATGTGGTTAACAGTTCTGGGGTTTCCAGACTTTCTGTGAGCTGTGCCTTCTACAACACTGCTGGTATGAAAATACTATACAACGGGAGTTCTCTAAAAACTTGCCTCAAAATTAAAGCTGTTTGCACTCCAAGGACACACCTGAGCAGACAACCCATAAGATGAGAAAGAACGATCTGAGTGAGGTGGAGAATGTCAGCAGCACATATCATGTGCCTGATTCTTTTGTATAGAATATGTAAAGAATCCTTAGAATCCCATAATAAAAAGATGATTAAATGTAAAAATGGATGAAGTATCTGGTCAGACATTTCTCTAAGGGGAAGTTGGCTATACATGGCCAATAAACAAACAAAAAGATTCTTGCTGTCTCTGTGTAAGGCTCAGTGATTCACAGAAGAATGATACCTGTGACTTGTGGCCTATATTTTAAGACTCAAATAGTATGCAAAACCAAAGAGTGTTTTATCATGCAGTAATCCACCATTTACCAAGATGAAGAGTTCTCAGTGAGCTCACAAGCCCAATTTAAAGCAGATTAGAATTCCTGGGAAGGGTAGGTGACCTTTATCTTGATTGATTGGCTCCATCTCTAGGGTATGAGGGTCTTTGGGATTGGCTAGAGCTCTGGAGATATTCCAGAACCATTGCTGAGGATCCTGGAAACTGTTGCTGGGGAAGCCTGGAAACTGTTGCTGACTCATTGCTCTTGGTTCAGGCCAGGTGATGGAGCAGCTTCTGATTGGCTGCCCTCGGCCTATGGTTTTTCCAGTAACTGACTTGCCCAGTTCTGGGAAAAGAGAAATTTAGGCTTGGTCTCCTGAACTGTCCGTTTGAAGCCTGTCATGGAGTCAGCCTGTCTCAGTTCTCCCCACCGGTTTTTAGAGACATACAACTAAAAGTCACGAGATGACCTTTCATCCTCACTAAGATGACTAGAGTAAGAAAGGTCAAACAACAAGTGCTGGTAAGGGTCTGAGCCACAGAGATTCTCACACATTTCTGAGAATGATAATATTACTTAATAAGTGCAATCTAACACGTGCACACATGCAGCACAGGTCACAACTGGGAAGAGGTGGAAACAATCTAGACTTAGCCACAAATGGATAAAATGTGGTGTATACATCCAAATGAATTTTACATGAGAGCAATGAACGAGTGTCCCACACTATGACGTGGACGGACCTTAGAAAGATGCTAAGTGTAAGTAAGAAGCCATTCATGAAAGGCTCCATGAAACTGAATCAATATTGAATTTCTGGACCAGGGAAATTTGGAGAGAAAGAAAAGATACTGTGCTCAGAAGACAGGGGAGTGGGAAGATAAGGATTGATATTTAAAGGGTACAAGATTTCTTTTTGAGGTAATAATGTTCTAAAGTTGACTAGAGATGGTTGCACATACTCAAACCAACCTAATTGTATACCTGATAAAAGCACCCTCTGTGTCTTGTGGCTTATATTTTAATAAAACTGTTTTTAAAAATCCACTTAAAAAATCCACATAAGCCTAGGTGTATACTTCATATTGACGGAGGGCTCCTAGCTCTTTAGTCAAAATCTCTAGATTTGAATATCTTTGTACCCAAGGAAAGACCATCAAGGAGGAGATTCTTAGCATATAAAGCTTTCTATCCTCAAATACTGGAAAGGAACAACACCCTAAACACCACAGGATACCCATAAATATCTAATTTGCACCACTGCATGATAAAAAAGCTTGTTTCTTCCACTCATTAGCAACATCCAGAAATATCTTCCAGCTTTTGCCTGTGAGTCAGGATATTTACATATGCCTGTGTACCAACTGAGCAAGCCCGTTTGTGCCCTCAGCTTCTCTGTGGCTCTGGTCTACCTGAACTGTATTCGGAAAGTATGGCAAGGGAGAGATGTTCAGGGACACACACAGCAGGGGGAAGTGTGACTATTGTGTGAGAACTCATTTAATTAGTGCATTTGCAAGTATGGATTTCTTCTGACAGAGTCTAGAAATCAGAGTTACTTCAGTTTTAAAATAATATTGTATTCTACCACTAGTAACATGCTTTTTGTTTTTCCGGGGAATTAGTTATTGTTGAGGAAAAACAAGTACAGCCATGCCAAAAACCAAACCAAACCAAACTAAACTAAACCAAACCAAACCAAACCAAACCAAACCAAACCAAACCAAACCAAACCAAACCAAACCATCTGAAAAGGCCAATGCAAGGCAAAACAAAACAAAATAAGTAAAATCGAAATATGTAATTATTTGAGGCCAGGTCCTTCTCTGTAATCATGAACTACTGATACTTGCGCTTTAAGTCTCCAGTGCTGGGCTTACAGGTATGTGGCACCAGACCTGGCCAGAGCAAATATTAAATCATCTTAAGAGAAGAAAAAAAATTAGCCACATCGATGGTCTTTATTCTACCATTTAGCACTTTTCTGCATGGGTTTTATAATTTTGAATTGCATTTTGATTGATGGAATTCAAGACAGAATCAAGACAACCTTTCGGTGATCAAAACTAAGAAAATCCATCTCATAATGGGTAGGTTGTGCTACTTCTAGGCCTGACATCCTGGAAGATAGTTTATCGCTGTGGTGCTGTCTGTCACAGAACGTTTCCACCTGCCAATAAGAAAACCATGAGATGTGATAGTGATATGGTAAATGAGTATGAAGAGGAAATGGAAAGTCAGATGCTCTTAGTGATTTTTGCCACCGTCTTAGGGCATCGTTTGGTCAGTAAGACTAGAGTTGTTTGAGTACAGGGTAGATTTGGAGGCTCCCCTCCCCACAGTGTGTGTGAGCTACCTTATATCCTCTACTTCATTAAGGACGTGTGGAGCTTTGCATTGGCCAGTCATGGAAGTCAAGTTTATCTCTTCCCTTTCTCTTGCTCCACATGATTAAATGTGTACAAATGCCACACACACACACACACACACACACACACACACATGCATGCAATGGCTTCTGTAATTTTCTCCCCATTTCTTCCTCCTCTTTCTTGCCAACTCACAGAGTGGTTTCTCTCTGCCCATCCAGATTATACAGATGAGTCTGAGATGTCCAAATATCCTAAGAACATTTCTGAACATGTAAGATTTGCTTTGAAATCCAAAGTATAGAGTACCGATGCCATCTTCTCCACACAGATGGCTCCTGGAACTTTACAACTCAATTTTCTGCCTAAAAGGGTGCCACTTACAAACCAGCAAATTCAGCAAGTGGCTAATTAGCCAAATTAATGAGGGCTTGTTTACTGGAGGTCCCCAGTGCCCTTGGAACTTGGGATGCTTCCTTATTACAATCTGCAAGTGGTTTCTTCCAATTAATTTTTAACATACAGCTCTTTCCTCTTAGTAATATGTAATATCCTAATACTTTCAAGGGATTTCAAGAATTAACTCATTAATCTTTATTGGGAACCACTAGAAGACTAAACAAAACAAAAAAACCAATTAATAATGTTTCATTGTTTGTTTACTTACCTATTTATTTTGATTAACACTAATTTGGGCATATTTTATGAAGTTTAATCTATAGATCTGAAGGAAAATTGGTAAATGTAAGCATTAAACTCTGTTCTGAGAAAACACAGAAGGGAGGAAATAGATGTATATGTCAAAGGAATTGCTTTTTACCAAAGAATAAATAATAATGAAGTCAAGAAAAGCCAGTCTTCTCATTTCTAGCTCCTGCTGGAGTGTCTAAAAGAGACAAGCCCAATGAGACTGTTATGTATGGACAGACAGTTCTCATGCTAGAAAGGGCATGTGGACACCTGAGTGCTTCAAGTAGCCAGACTCCTATAGAAGTGGCCTCGACCTCAGGACAGCTCTCTGTCTTAAGTAAACATAGCTCTCATCCGTTGTCCCCAACTTGAACACTCCAAGATGCAGATGATGATGTCACCAGGAAGACACCAGCACAGTGTACCAATTATGCTCTCTGAAACCAGTGGAGCTGAACCTGGGATGGTCAAGGGAAAGTGGGCTAGAATATGTGGCTGAGCTGTGAGGGGTTGCTAAGCAGTGATATCTGAGGTCTCAGTAGTCTTCTCCTTCAAAGGCATTCTTAAGGATGGGGCAGTCTAGGCTTATGACTGAGGCAGCAGCCCATGAGATGCTACCATTGTCCTCATAACAGAAACAGTATGGCCACAAGCATGCAACTCCAACCTAGGAAAGCCATATACAGGCCAATCCCACTTCCAAAGACTCATTGTGCTGATGTACCCTGCACAGTCACAGGGAAAGGGCTTCCCAGAGTTTTGGGGCAGGATTCATCTCCTATCCCACTGTATCCAGAAGGCAGTGTGTGTAGTCAAAGAGATATACACCCATAACATTTAATGAGATTTTGAGGAGTTTCTTAGGAACTGTTATCTTTTCCTTTCCTTTTTTATTTTTGTAGTGCTAAGGCTTGAATCTCGGGCCGTATGTGCACTAGGCAAGTGCTATACCACTATGCTATATTTCCTCCTCATACACGTGTGAATATATATTCTTTTGAATCAGGATCTTGCTAAATTAGCCAGTTGGTCTGTAACTCAGTCTGTAGCTCAGGCTGGCCTTGTCTTGGATCTTCTTGTTTCTACTGCTGGAGTAGCAGGGATTGCAAGTCTATACCAATAAGCCTTGTTTGTTTCTACTCTCATTAGAATGGAAATATCTACTCTATATTAATCTATTATATTTTGGAAGTGCATAATATTTGACTTCACAAGCTTAAAGTTAGAGGGAAAACTTACCCCTAGATGGACAGTGCCTTGAGTCTCACATTTGATGTAAATGAAATTCGGATGAGATCCTGGACTTTAGATTTTTGAATGGGTTCTGGAAAAAGGTAAGACTTTTGGAACTATTGGGATTGTATGGGTGTGGTTTTTGTGTGAGGCCATGGATTTTTAGAAAGCCAGGGGTAGATGTCTCTGATCTGAATGTTTGTCTCTCCCCAAAGTTCATACACTGAAATTTAGTACCTGTTATAATTGTGTCGGCTTAGACTTTTTTTTTCAAATCCCACTTTAATAAGGATTCTCAAACATTTTGACCCCTGATTCTAACCTACCGTCCAGAGGTAAGGAAGAAAGGATGGTAAACACATATGACAAGGGGACGTGGACCTGTTTTAGAAGTAGTTCTTTGGGGGCGATTCCAATCTCTATTCGTCAGGATGGCAGCAGTCCAGTTCAATAGTGTCAGGATACCAATAATCCGGTTCAAAAGTGTCACAACACAAATCAGCAACAGTGGCATGATCCAGCAGAAATCAATGGGCCTCCGCAGAAACCAAATAGACACAAGTCAGTGGGAGCAGCCAGGACCAACCAGTATGCCAGGAGTTCTCTGCTGTGCCTTTCTCAATGAAGTGAAGATCAGCAAAGACTCAAGACCAACTATGCAAGTGTCCTGTCACTGTCCATTGAGTCCCACTTATACACTCTCCTAACATTACGTGTGCTCCCACAGGTCTTGCCTCAGCAAGTCTGTATCACATGATACAACCAGAAACTTCCACTTCATAATTGTATTAAGGTGTGGGTCTGGAAGATGACAGGTCCTAAGTGACCTTGTATGTGGGAGAAAGTGCTCATATGAAAGAATCCAAGGGGAGTTTGTTTACTCATTCAGCCACATGACAATCCAGCTAGAAACGTAAGTAGGCTGCATGTAAGACACTGAGGTTCTGCATACTAAGTGGTGACTATAGGAGGTAAATCTAGGAGGCAGAAAGCCAGCCCTCACTTCCCACAGACTCCACTGGCACCTCGATCTTGGGTCTTCAACTCTTTAAACAACAACTTTGTGTTATTTACAATTTCCAAGTCTAAGACACTTTCTGACAGCTTCTCAAACTGACAGAAACAAACTTTCTTCTGTTGGATTCCCACCTTCTGATCCTCAGCTGATTCTCTACCCATTGTAACTTCTCAGAGTGTTGGTTGTTCAGAAGTCACAAGTCATATGAAACTTTGATAATCCACTATTTTAGCTCAGGAGGTAGTTTTCGATGTTATTATTATTGAAAGGAAAAAAACAACCCAAGAATATTCCTAGTTTTCTCCACACTTATCCTGAAAAAATTTTGTTTTTTTTACCTTGCTTGGATAGGATATTTTTTTGCTGCTCTCTCCCACAACCTAAGAGTTTCTTCTAGGGCCAGAAGAAAAAGATTTTTTTGTGAGGTTTATTATGTAGAATGAAGAGACACAGATGAAAAGGGAAAATTAAACAGCATGCTTAGACCTAGAAAAGAAAGAAATTCTTTTATAATTAAAAAATATTTTTTGAGAACATCATTAGGCACATTCTAAATTTTAATGAAATTTTAGAAAGCATGAAAGACTGGGGAGATGATTCAATACGTAAGACACTTGCCCCACTAATGTGAGGACTAAAATTTTGATCCCTTTCACCTACACAAATGTTGAGTGAGGAACTGACTGTATTTACAATACTCAGGAGCCAGAGACAAGATCCTAGGAGGAAGCTGACTAGCTATATTAGTCAAATCTGAGAGATCTAGGTTCAAGTGAGGGGCCTGACTTCATTATATATGTGGAGGGGAGTCAGACAAGACACCTAATATCAATCTCTGATCTCCACAAGATGTACACACACACACACACACACATGCACACGCACACACACTCTTGCATACATATATTCATCCACACACATGAACGCACATGCATATATGCATGTGCATCTTGATAGATATACATACAAATAAATACTGACATGTAACTGGATTATAAGTCATCTTTAAATGGATTCAGGACATCTGAAGCAAGAGATTTTGTTCTTTTTCAGGTGTTAGATTGGATTTTGCTGATTGTACATGGCTGAGACTTAAGTAAGCTCACATGTATGACCTTGGACATGTTAATATGTATGTGAATACCAAGTATAATTTAACCTTAAAGGACTGTCCCCCCTCTCCAGATTTCTGAGATTCAAAGTCAGATTTTTATTTTGTATTCTTTTAAAATCATCTCTCAGAAATTTGTTCTAGACTTTCCTTCCCCATAAAACCCATCCTGGCCTTTCTCCTTTCCTGGATGATGCTAACTCTTCATCTGTTAGGTCTCAATTTTTTCTTGACAGATTCCTCTCATTGATCTAGTCACTCTTGCCTAGTTTCCTTTGCCACCTCAGCTGACAATTTGTTCTTTGAGGGTAGGAGCCACCTTTGAAGCCCCAGATCCTGGCACATAGTAGGTACTTTGTGTTTGACTGACTGTTGAATGAACAGTGTCATAGTGAGTTCTCCCTGGAGTTGCTACCTTCGTTTCATTCCATGTATATGGACCTCCATTTTTTCAAAATGCTTCTTTTCAGTGGGGATACAAAAAACCTTATAAAGGTTCTAGCAGGTCTATGCTAACCCCAGAGTTTGTATTTTGCAGACTGTATAGTAATAAAAGCTGTCTTGGGGGACAGGAGGCAAAATATCACACAGAATGTTAATATGTATGTTCTAATTTCCATGTTGGGTGGAGGGATCCCTGTTTAGTATATTTTAAACAAGCGAGAAAGGAAGCAAACAAACAACTATATAACAAACAAGGACCGTGTGTGGAACAATGGCAAAAAGTACCACAAAACAAGGGTCTTTTATGAAGACTATCTAGGAGCTGTAGTGTCATGTGACAAAAGATTATTATTAGACACGTAGTACTGTTCATTTATTCCTCTTGCATGTCTGAGATTCCCGCTGTGCTCTTCTGATATCTTATGAAGTAGTTATGAATAACAGTGGTTGGTATTTTTTCTTTTCCCGGATTTTTTGCACACACATGTTGCATGTGTATGTTTGAATGTATGTGAGCATACCTATGTGTGTGTTAGAGAGAATGTGCATGCATGTGTATCCATGTCAGTGTCAGGAATCATCACTGATCACTGTTTCATGGTATTCACTGAGACAGGGTCTCTCAATCAAACTCAGAGCTTGTCAGTATGGCTACTGTGGCTAGCCAGCTTGTTCCACGAAGCTTCTACCTTTGTCTTCTGGGACTGGAATTATAGGTGTGATGCCATGTCCAGCAGAAATTAACATGGGTTCTGGGGATCCAAACTCAGGTCCTTCTACTTGTGAGGCAACTGCTTTTACGATTGAGCCATCTTCTTAGTTCCAGGGGATAGTATTTTGTTAGCTTTTCATGTCTAGTGGTTGGGCTGTGGTGACTGTGTGTGGGTGTGGGTCCTGTTGGGCTGAATTGTGAGTCCCGTGTTTGCTGCCCCAAGGGGCTGGTGCCACAGCTCAGAGAGGCAAAAGCAAATTTGACTGATTTCACTCCACAGTGTGCTGGGCAGACACTGGGCTGTGAGGAGCTACAGGGCTCATCTCCAGGGTGGAGAGAACACAGTCTGGGCCCCCATGGGGAGCCGGGGTTCTTGGGTTGAGGATTCTTGGGCCAGAAGACGGACTGATCTCAAGCCCTTGGGCTTTCAGGGTTGAGAGGCCGTGGAAAGGCCGAGATGGCCAATCCAGTTTACAGGCTGGACTGACCCACAGCTGAAGGGGCAAGGGGGAAAGGTTCCAGCTGCATCCCGTGGAGGTGGGGTGGGGGTATGGGTGGGGGTGGGGCAGGTGGGGTCTTGGTCACCAAGACTCAAGCTGTCTTGCTTTAGTTGGCGGCCTCCGTGGCTCGAATGTTGAAGACCTTCTCCGCTGTTCCCCACGGAGGGCCCCAAAAAAGAGAGGTAGTCCATGGTCTTAAAATGTTTGTTGTCATGGCAGAAAGTGGATGGAGCTATACCCTCTATTCTCAGGGCTGGCCTGTGGTTAGATACCTTTTGCAAGGAGGAGGGTCTGGGAAGGAATTCTTAATTGACTATGCCCTCTGGCCTTCAGGTATCTCATGAATATGGAGATGTCATGCCCTCTACCTGTGCTACATGACTGATGGCCACAGACCTCTCTGTGGAAGGAGCTGTAGCTATGTGAAAGGAGCCAGGGGTCCAGGAGCAAGGCAGAACTCCTCCCATCCCTGGAGAATCTCCGGGGTTCAAGGCCTACTCGACCAGGTACCCAGTTGCCTCTCACAGACCACCGCCCTACAGTCTAGATGCAGAAAGATATTCAAATTTCATGTAAAGATCTATTTTTAATTATTTCTAATTCTTAAAAACTTGTGTGTATATGTCCCCATGTGTGAGTGTATCCAAATAAGGGCAGGTAACTGTAGAATCCAAAAGAAGACATTTGCATCTGGAATTACAGGGCAGTTGTAAACTGTCCAATCTGGGTGTTGAGATCAAACTCCGGTCTTCTCTGAAAGAGCAGTAAGAGTCTTTATCTAAGGAGCCATCTTTCTAGTCCTGGAGATTCCTTAGTAATGAACTTCTGACAGTCGATCTTGAAATTCTAGTATGCCTACAAATAACTGGAGGGTCTAGATGTTTTAACAATTTGAATTTCTGAAACTACCTCCAAACAAACTTAATTAATTGGGTTAGGTTGTATGGTTTCCAGAAAATTATTTTGTGATTGATCATTTTGGGGATATTTTGATGCATATGACCCCTCAAAATATTTCAAGATATGACTTTGGCCAGGTTCTTTTGTACTATCAAGATAAGCTATAGACTTCTCAGTGTTGTAGAGATTGACAAAGACCCCGGTGATGCTCCCAAGAAGAGCATCAGAAATAGAGTAATGGAAGGATTGATTAGAGGTATTTACTGGGTTTAAAGGATCTAACTGTGCCTAATCCTTAAAGCTTGGCTCAGCAACAGCTAATGGGAGAGGCAGTAATGCTATACAAATATTTGAACAGCATAAGTATCAAAGATGGAGGGAAAATTATTTAGTTTGTTAGAAGACAGTATGAATAAGAGTAGCTAAAAATGACCTCCAGGCTAAAAGGAGGATTAGCCGCCGAAACCAAAGTGATTAGGTTTCAGAGCAGACTCTTAACGGAAGTGATAAATCAATAGACATAAACGTGGAGAGACATTGATCAACAAATGAGTTCATTTCATTATCTTTTAAAGAACAGGGAAGGATCGACTTTAAGTTTCCTCTTTTTCCAGTGTTGCCAGACAGTACTCACCTGACTCTCCCATTTGTTCTCACATTTGGTTTTCCTAGTGTCTGGGCCCTTTGATCTTTCTCTGGAGACATTCAACTGGCCAGCTTTGATTCTTCAAACTGAAGTAATTTCTTTTACTTAATTCAAATACCCATTAAGTTCTGACTGTCATAGTTTTGAGCATTTTTTAAGATACTGTTGTAGGTTCTGGGTAAGAAGCCGGAGCTATGTTCTTAGAGTGTTGATGTTCTAAAGTATTGCTGTGGTTCCTAACTCTTCCTAACTGGAATTGGTTGAATTGTTTACCCATGCTTGTCCTATTAGGGAGGGTCAAACAGTCCTTCATTTTGAACTAACCCACAAAGCAAGCCACTGGGTCAAATAGAGTTACAGAAGTTAGCAAGCATGAGCCTTGCCCTAGTTGCTGGGTTTACCCATCCCCTTACTCCTTTTTTCTACGCCCTTTATTATTAATTGAACCAAGTCTTCATTCAACTTGGCAAGAGCTCCCCTCTATCTCCGTTTCCCCACCATGGAGGGACCTACAAGTAAGCAGGCTGGGCCATGACTTGGATGCTATGTGCTGCTCTCAGAGCTGGCAGTGAAAAGGTGACTGTCACATGAAGAAAGGAGGCAAGAGACTCATACAAGAAGTATAGTACCATCTCTTGCCTAGACAACAACTAAGCAACAGCAACAACAGCAGCAGCAGCAGCAGCAGCAGCAGCAACAACAACCCATGACCTGTTCTTCCTACTTTCTGGGCTTTTCCTTTCATTTTTGGTTGTATTGTTATTCTTCATGACTCTCTTTCAAGGTTGTCACTTATACACACACACACACACACACACACACACACACCCTACCTACTTACTCTCACCCATGTACAAAGGATCCAAGAAGGGACAGTAGGAAGTGATTGGAAGTTGGAAGGGGTTTGGTTGCTTCTCAAATAATGCATCTTCAGAACCACCCTGGACTTGCTCCTGCTTCTCCTTGACTCTCCTCTAGTGAAGTGGCCTCTTGTGGGGAAAATTTAAGAAGGCCGCTACAGCGGAGCAAGCCCCGGAGGGGCTTCTGCCTCTGTGGCGGGTCCCACATTAGGGAGGAAGATCCTATGGTTCCAGCGGCCTGAGGGCCTTGGCAGCGGCAGGCCCCAGTAACACGAGGAAGTCCTTGGTTCCAAAAAGGTTTATTGTCATGGCGGATAATAGATGGATCTAGGCGTATCCCCCTAAAAACTCATGGCAGTCCCGAGTTATATAGGGAGGGAGAAAAGGGGGAGGATTGGGGGAGGATCTGGGGGAGGAATGTTTAATTTGCTCTGCCCTCTGGCCTTCATTAGTATGTAAATCCCTAGGGCCTGAGGCCTATAGCCTGACCTATGTGACTCTATGGAGATCTATGTGACTGCTTTTCAGGATCTTGGATGATGGGAGGGACCGAACTCCTGCTGGTTCTCACGCAGAATTCCACGGAGAATCTCGGGGTTCTAGGTACCTGCTCAACCATGACCCAGGATACCCTTATGCAGTCCCACAGCCTCTGGGCTGCTTCTTCTCCTCTGTTTGAACTGAGGGCTCTTTTCTTTCTTTTTTTCTTTTCTTTTTCTTTTTTGTCATTGTCTGCGGAGACACAGCCCTGATATTTTACATGAATCATTTTCTTTAATTTTCATCATTATCACCTATGAGCCACCAACCTCCACAGCTGGCAAAAAAATATGGCCTGTACCATTTAGAGATCCACCATTTCTGATTCCTGAACGTTCTTTCTTGTGAAAGGACAAAGTAAGCTGGAGCACAATTATTGGACTTTGGGATTTAAAAAGAAGTTTAAAAAGATGTTTTCGGCTTTGAACTTAGACCTGTGATCATCTTGACTGAAAGGAAGCACTGAGCCATTCTTTGTGAAGGGAATGCATGCAGATGTTTCTTAGCGGTGAATGAGGTGCACACAACCTTCCCTGACTCATCCTTCTTGAATGCTTTCATAAGCTGCATAGGAAGGAAAGCCTCTTGTGCTAAATGTAAAGTCTGGACTACACGATGCACTGCCCTAGCCCCAGAGCTGCTCATGGTGATGAAGCATCTGAAATTCAACTGTTTTGGACTGAGATAAGCTATTCAGTGTAAACATACAATGGATTAAAAATATACATAATAGGAAGAAAGAATGTAAAAAATATTATTGATAAGCTGTATGCCACTTTCACAGGAAAATAACAGTTTGGAAGCATTGGGGTCAAGTTGTCTCAGTGATATTAGCTTCATTCTCTGTGGCTACTGGATAATTTAAATTATGCATACACTTGCAGACATTTCTGTGGCAAAGTGTTGTACTAGAGAAACGATACCTAAAAATATGTGCCTTTAATTAGCTCTACATCACAGTCCTACAGCTCCTTTATTTGTATTTTTCCTGGACTGCTTTTGCCTACCATTTAAGCTAGTTTAGAATGAAGTCTTCAACTTTGCTTTAAAAACATCTGGCACGTAACACCAGGCATCATTATTTTCTGTCATGACTATGTTGCTATAGGAGCAAGGTTATGGTACGATAAAGCCCAACTGGAGCTAATAACTTGTATATGAAAATAGTTACATCTTCATTGTGCAAGCCACAAGGCACCTACACGGTTCCACAGCAAACACTAACCCCTTTTATGAGGATGCTTGCTTATTCATTTGGCATGTTTTTATTATTATTGATACAACAGTGAACATCCTCTACATGGCATAACACAAGCATCTATTTTAGATAATCGAACTTATAAATCTTGTGATTGTTTTACCTATAGCCAACTAAGTCTTCTTCCTCAGAATCTTGGTAGACCACATGGTCCAAAAAGAGGATGGCCAGATATCGTTACAGTGCTTTTGACAGTCACGGGAGCTGAGGAGACTAGTGGAGAGGCACATGAGATTCAGTTGTCCATCATCATGCTCATTTTAAACAGTAGGAAATATTTCTAATTTTTGAGATATCCTCTTCATCAAACATGTCAAATTCCTTGGCATACTTCGGTGCAATGCTCCCTCACACATGAGCAGACTGCTTTATAAGTCTGATGTTCCAATTTGACAAGGAGCTTTTGTAAATTAAAAAATCAAAATATACAATGATACTTCATAAAGTATTCTAATGGCATTTCATACTGTCTATACATTTTTCTTTCCTTGTAGCATACCAGCCCATTGTTGTTTTTGGTGATGAGAGTGGTGGTGATGGTGGTGGTGGGAGTGTGTGTGTATGTATATGTTTGTGTGAGAGAGAGAGACAGAGACAGAGAGACAGAGATGGAAACAGAGAAAGAGAGGAGAGAGGGGATAGAGAGAGAAAGAGAGAGAATATTCATAAAATGGTGCTGTATTCAGTGTATCCAACAGGAAAATTGTTACCAAGGGTGGCCTTTAAGTTTCATTAACTGCTTTTTTAGCTTTACAGAAATATGTGTATAAATATGAACGCTTCCTTGTTATATTTGTAACCAAAGATATAAACTACTCATAAGTCCTCTGTAGGCTTCCACCTATCCACTCAAAGAAATTCAGAACCACTGCCTGAGAAGATGTCTGAAGACAATATAACAGACACACTGAAAGTTGTTTTAATCCTGTAAAATCAAGGTCCCAGTAAAACACAGGCCTTTAAAGAAATGTAATATTTTTAAATAAATGTTCTTAGTCATAATTTTTAATCACGGCTTGACTGCTATTAATTAAAAGTATACATTAAATCTATAAAATGTATACTTTGTAAAGGTAGCATGTGTGTGTGTGTCTGTGTGTGTGTAGTGTATGTGTGCATGCGTGTGTTTGTCTGTGTTTGTGTCCATGAGTGTGCATTCCTAATGAACTCCTAGTATCTAGGTTTTAGGATGGTTCTTGATGACATTTTCAGACATCCTTAGTGTTTTATTCTCCTTTCCCTTACTTCTGTGCTTATTTCCCTCTGCATATTTAATCCCCGGTTGCCTATTTCCTCCTTCAGGTCACTTGCACCCTAGAATCACCCCTCTTGCTCTGCTAGCCCCTACAATGGTCCCCCTCTACTTTCCTAGTTACTAAGTTATTTCAAGTTATAGATTCAATCTAAAAACGTGGACCTAGGTACATCAGAGGAGAGAGAACATGCGACATCTGCCTTCCAGGTCTGGGTTTCCTCACTCAATAGGATATTCCTAGTTTTATCTATTTACCTCCGAATTCCATAATCTAATGTTTTTGTCACAGCTGGATAGTGTCCCATGGTGTCTGTATACCACTGTGTTATGGGGCTTCTTCCTTTCTCTGTCAGTTCAGGGATTGGGAGAGGAAGCCAAGAAAAGCCAGTTAAGGGAGAGGTTGTTTTGTTGTTTACCTCCAGCGTGAGTCTGCCTTAATGGGCATAGCCCTTCTCTACAATAAACATAACTGATTCTGCCCAGGTATTTCCCAGACAAGAAAGCAGGAACATGTTCAGTGGATTCTTTCTTACCCATGCTGCATAGGTCAGCTAGTGGAGATAATTCAAATTCTTGGCCTGGCGATTAAAGCAACTTCAGGTGAGTTGTGTTCACTAACTTTTGTCTTTTCTGTTGCTTTAGGGAAACTTGTTAAGGGGAGTCGAGCAAATGGAACTGGTTTTGCTTGTGTCAGACACAATGATTCATGTGTCACTGCAGCTGACACTCTCTTCTTCCACTCACCCCTGTGTCTCTTCTTTCCCTTGATCCATCCTCAACTCAGTGACCATTTCAAATAAGCCATTTAGAAAAGATTACTGGGACATAATGCTGGGATTCTATGCGTGTTTTCTTGCCATCCCATTCAAATTATTTGGCTCAACTCTTTTTAAATATAGCTTGTAGCCAGTCTACTCTCAGACAGAATAATATCAAACTGCCTCTCTCTACTCTATTTTAATTCAATTGCACAGCACCTAGTGCAATGAGCTTGGAAACTAGATGAAAAAAAATTAGAGTAATAGAGACAGACAGTGCCTTTGCGTTTATATTATGCCTTATAAATTTCCGTTACTCTGATTGGCTTCATTTTAACTGAAAAAAATATAATCTACCATAGATGGTTATCAGTGTTCAAAGTCAGCTGAGACTACCTGAGATGGTATTTAGTAATTACAGCCTTGCAGTTTCGGGGAGATTCCATCCCCACCAGACCGACTGTCTCATGTCCCCATTTGTAACAGTGTTCATTATATTCAACCTGCTGCCATCACTCTGGAGCCTTCAAAGTTGTTCTGGAGGCTACCTTACTGTAGGACATGGATAATGAAATAGTTAGATGTGACTTGTATTATAATTGCCTCACCTAACCCCATTTAGCTTGAAAAGTAGACTTAATAAAAGCAGGAGTGAAAGGCACTTTATGTTTTTAATAAGGAGTCTCATATGGTATTACCTGCTGTTTTTCATTGTGTGTCTCGCTTCCTGGTTTTCCTTTGAGATACATGACAGAAGAAAGCCAAGCGCATCTCTTAATCTTAAGGCTCCTTAAGAATCTATTGCAGTAATCTACCGAAATCGATCGATAACTCCAAGCTAATAGGAAGACTTCTAGTGTACCTAGGTGTGCTGATACAGTCAGGCAGACCTGCTCTCTGGCATGTGAAGGCCTCCATGCCTAAGAAAGCAGAGGATTCCACTGTATAATAATTTAATGTTCTGTTTGCAAAAGGTAATTATAAAACTCTCATTCCATCTCCTGCTCCGATGGGCTCAGGATGAATTTAAAATGGATTAAGAGGAAATGGATAAGACGTTCTGTATTGCTGAACTCTGCCCAGTGTCATGATAGGCAAACAGTGAGCAGAGCTCGGAAGCGACTAAATACACACTGAGGAGATGACAGGGCTCAGATGCGAGAACGCCTGGATCTGCCAGAGAAAAGGGCTCCTAAAAATAGTGCTAACAATTTACAGAAGAGAAAATCTGTCTGCGGTGTAAAAATCTTTGAAGGTAGAGCTGCTCGGAGCTGCATGCTCTCCACATATTCATGGTGTTATGTTTGGAGAGGGGCATTTATTTTCCGTGCATTCATCTCAAATAAGAAAGTGAAATGGCATCCATGGACCTGGAGTATGTGATGGAAAAAGACCAGACTGGGAATCAGGAGGTGATGCTGTGCCACTAATTAGCTCTATGACATTTAGCCAGGAGAAGTATCTTCCTAGGCCTGATGTATCAACTGGGTAAATGCTCTATGAAACTAAGAGCCTCTGTCTTCTAAACGGTGTGGTGTGTGTGTGTGTGTGTGTGTGTGTGTGTGTGTGTGTATGTGTGTGTGTGTGTATGTGTGCTATAGGTAAGATTGAATTTTTAGAACTTCACCTAACTTTGGCTAGATTTAGATGCAAAAGTGTTCAATTTAGGGATCACATTTCTTTTTCTTTTTAAAACATCTTTTGTTTTGATGTGTATGTGTGTGAACCTGTGTGTACATATATATGCATATGTACATGTACACACACAGATAAATATAATATATATTTTATATGAATATGTGTATACACCCACACACATATATATATGTATATATATATATATGTATATATATATATACGTATGTGTGATATATACGTATATATGTTTGTGTGTGTGTGCTTGCCTGGTACTTTTCCAGGTATGGAAGGGAGCTCTGGATCATCTGCTAATGAAGTCACAGGTGTTTTAAACTGTCCTAAACAGGTGTTGGGAATTCAACGCAGGTCTTTTTTTTCGAGAGCAGTAGATACTCTTAACCACTGAACCATCTTTCCAGCCTTTGGGATCACATTGCTTTCATGTCATTTGGTATCTCTTTTTCATCTTTAAGTCATTAGCAATTCGAATTTACTCATATTAGCACAACAACTTGAATAACAGATTGATGAAGAAAGAGCCACTCTGTGTGGTGGAATTAGCAAGGACATCAAGGTTTGCACCATGTTGTTTCCACAGTACTTTCAATGTATGCTTAACATGCTGATTCTCCTTAGAATTGTTTCCTTGATAAAATTACCTTCTTGTGCACTTAATGATGCATCATGAGTACAGATCAAGGGTAAGCTAACTGTGGTCCCTGGACTTAATTCTGGCCATGCTAAACACACCACTTGTAGCTGCTTTACCCTGCCCAGGCAAAGTGGAATGGTCGTAAATGACTTTTTGTTCACACTCAAAAATTTACTACCTGGCCTTTTAAAGAAAGTTGTTTGCCAATCTTTTAAAACATATGTTGCTCCCTGTTAGTTACTTTTCTTGTTGCTATTAAAAATGAATAACATAACAAAAGCGCCTTAAGGAAGGATTTATTACAATGCATCACGGTGGGGAAGGTGTGTGTTAGGAGTGAGGCTAATGGTCTTATTGAGTCAACAGTCAGGAAGACAGAGAGAGAGAGAGAGAGAGAGAGAGAGAGAGAGAGAGAGAGGAGTTCAGCTCTCCATTTTACTCTTTTTTTTTTTATACAGGCTGGAAGATGAGCTGGGCTCAGACTGATGCTACCTACAATTAGGGGGCCTAATCTAGAAGCTTAGTTTTAAACAAAATCTCAGTCATTCGATTTTACCAGTGATGACTCTGGAGCCAGATGCTGGGGTGAAAGTCTGCTAGCTCAGAGAGGCAGAGAAAGTACCCAGCTAACCTCCCTCCTCGGCTGTCTCAAAACCCTCCTTCAATCTCAATGACCCTCCTTCTACTTCCTGTGTGTCTCTATCCATCCTCCTGACTGCCTCTCACTCACTTCCTGTCAACTGGTTGCTTGTTCCACCTCTTGACATTCGGTTGACTTTATTTAATCCTGTTTACAATAGTCAAGCAGAATGCTTTTGCCTCAAAGGTATGCGCTAACGCTGAGCCGAACCACAAGGAGAAACAGGTTTTTCCAGAGGATGACACAATCTTGAGGTTCACAGTGGGATCAAGTATCCTGCAACAGAAACTCCCTTATAAAAATGCCTCTCTGAAGGTTTGTCTCTGAGATAATTCTAGGTCTTGTTAAGTTGACAATCAATACTTATCATGACAAGGCTCCTTTTCCTATCTTTCAAGAGTATGGAGGAATCATTTCTACGTGGATAAATATATCCAAGTCTTGTTGACTGGAAAGACTCAGGTGAGAGCACTATTAAAAATTAGGTTCTTCTCCATAAATGCATTTTACGTGATCATCAGAAGAAATTTCATTATTTAAAGAGTACAAAAGAATATCACCTACGTTTCTCTCCACCTTTGTTGTATGACCTTTTCCTGGGAGGTGTGAATGTTTTCATACATCAATTAAAAACAAATTTAATAAAAATTAAGTAACAATAAACAAAACCAAACAGCAAAGGTATACATGAAAGCTTTTGGCTATGATAGATGTGTTTACTGTTTAGGTCATGGGTGGTATCAAGGGTATATACATATATTGCATATGTTAGTATGCCTCAGAAATCTGAAACGAAAAATAAGCAAAGTTTGTAGTTTGTAGTTAAAGACCAAGATACAAGAACACTTAGAACATCAGTCTATAGAAATTACTTGTAATGATACACATTTTTTCCTAATCATATTAAAAGACACTTCACTTTATTTTTCATGTAACTGTAACAAGGAGAAACTTGCATGTGTGTGCCCATATGTGTGTTTCTGTATAATGGGACTTGTTTGTGTCGTAACCTTAAAGACATAATTAAAGCAGCTTTGTGTGTTTAGTAGATTCACGACAAGACATGCATAGAAAAGCAACAGACAAAAAGAATTTGATTCATAGAATTTTCTTTTTAAAAAGAAATGTGAAGCTTTAACAGAGCTTTAATTATCCACCAACATAATTGTCTTTTAGATAATGGCCTCATAGAGGCAAAACAGCATTGCTTTTAAACTTGTGCTTACCTATAGCTTGTATTTTTATTTTTTAAAATTAAAATATAATTATATCATTTTCTCCATTTCTTCTTCAAAACCCCTCTCTCTGTCTCACTGTTGTTCTCTCTCTCAAATCCATGGCCTCCATTTCTTTAATCATTTTGAATCATTATATACATTATATACATATATATATATACATATATATGTACATATTCACTTATATATATTTATACATATGTACAAATATAACATATATGTATTTATATACCCATATGTGTTTCTAAATATATAAATATAACCTGTTCAATTTTATAACTTTACCTATATGTATATTTTCAGTGTTTTGGATAACTAATTGATGTGCCTTTACTGTTCTTAGCATTCCATATTTGCCTGTAGTTCTTTGTCTAGGGTTGGGAACTCATAAGGTTTTCCCCTTTTGTTTTAATACATTCCCTAATGGTTATTGTGCCATGCTGGCCACTGTTGCAGTTCCAAGTGAGGAAGCAACTATCAGGCTATATCTAGGTCATGGAAGCTTTCATGGCACCTTCTGGAGTCATCAGTTCAGATCCAGGTCGGATCAGCCCTGTGTCCAAAGAACATGGTGTCTTCAGCTATAGGGCATTATCTTCAACATCTGCGAAGCAACCAAAGGCAACAACAGTAGCCTATGATGGTTAACAGAGAATTCTAGGATTCAGAATGTTGAAGCAATGCAAACTCATCCCTGCCCACAATAGATGTGTCTAACTTTCCTTCTTCTGATTGAAAAGCAATAGTAACAAATACCTGAGACTCTCCCTCCTCTCTGTGTAATTTGACTCATGAATCTTAGCAATTACTACAGGGAAACAGATGAGAAAACAGAAGAACAGAAGGACCTTCTCTGAGGACTCCAAACCAGTAAATGGAAGAGGCAGTGGCAGCACCCAGCAATGCCCAACAGGCTCACTCCAGGGCTATTCTAATCCCCACATCCTGCTTCAGAGATCCTGTCTATGTTGGTGTAGCTTTGTGTTTTTAGGATCATTCTCCATCTCTCCTATACACCTTCCTTCATTTTAGCATCCTGTGTCAGCGAGCAGATTCACTTCCACCCTGGCCTACTTTACAGATTGCAGACCCGCGATATCAGAACCCGCTGCAGTACACACGCTCCTGACTTCTGCACTGTTGGCAGCCTGAACCTTCATACTCAGCCCCACCTGTTTTTCCTTACTCTGTTCACAGTGGGGATGAAAAGCAGCTCCGATTCTATTTTCGTGTTATTAATTGGTCCCATTACTCGGAAACCTTTTAAAAATAGAGCTCCCTCTTATTCCAAGTTTAGCAATCTGTTCGTTTCTTTCTCGGTCCAATCCCTTTAATCAGCCTCAAGCTTCACCTTCCAGTCCTCTCCAGTGCCTCTGTGGAGCCAAGGATGGGCCAAAAGCTTCAAACAGGCCCTGCCATTCAGAATCTCTGCAGAACCGGCTCTGCTACTCACATGCTTCGTCTACCTTCCTCTGTCTAGGGTGTGGTTTGCTGCTTCCTTGAGTGACTGTTCTAGGTCTCAATTCCTCTGCGTACCATGTGCAACCAGTGCCAGCTTGTATTCTGTATCTTGCTAGAAAGGCTATCAGCAGAACACATGTCAAGCAAAGACAGAAGCCACTGCTCCGTTCGAATGTCTCAGAAGACATGCTACTGAATTTAGACTCTAAGGACTTTTTTGTTTTTGAGATATAACTTGAAAAATACGGTCTAATCCATGAGCTTGAATTTTACTTATTTAATAGCCAACATTTATTTTTAAAAAAGGTTTATTTTTATTTACGTATATGCATGTATGTCTATGTGAGTCTATGCCATCCGTGTGTAGGTACCTGTAGAGACCACAGAAGGGTATCAACTCCTCCGAAGCTGAATTATATAGACTGTTGTACGCTGCCTAGCCTGGGTGTTGGGAACCAAACTCACATCCTCCGGAAGGGCAGCAAGTGTCCTTAACCACTGAGCAATTTATTCAGCCCCAATAATGGTTTAAAAGAACTAAAATTTGCATTTGTTTTATGATTATGAGATTTTTGCCACTAATTTATTTGGTTCTGGTTTTCTTCCTAATTTGTCTATATATATATATATATATATATATATATATATATATATATATATAT
>NW_021620706.1:2918323-2993149 GCF_004785775.1 Grammomys surdaster | reverse complement strand
TATATATATATATATATATATATATATATATATATATATATATATATTTTTTGCAGAAACCATGTATTTTCCATTCACTGTAGAAGTGGATGAAATACTAGATTCTATTTTTGTTGGAAATGAGACAAACAACATGAAATTATGTTGTAAAAAGACTCTTTACAACTAAATAACCAAATTTCTACTAGTATTAGTGAAGAAGGTTATCCACAACAAAAAATAGTCAAAGTACTGACATAGAAATGGAAGAATCAGTGTGTACAAGTCTGTGTGTGTCTTCATTCACTGATGCCAGACAATTTTCCTCACACAGAACTATAAGACATTGCACGAACAAGTATTTGTAAGGATCAAGCCCCACCATTTGATGTGATTTTCCATTTATTATTACAATTCTCATTAATCATTCCACAATCCATCCTTGAGAAATGGAGATTATATATTTTCTTATTCCTTATATCCACACCTCTCTTGGTTGAAAGACTTGTAATTTATAACAACTAGGTGAGTAGAAATTAATGAACAGTGAAAGATATATGGATCTTTTAAAACATTCAGGAAAAAAATTTAATAACTAAATGTATTATTTGGCAACTATCTTATAGATGGCAGAATAGACTTTTTTGCATATATATATATATATATATATATTCCCTTTTGCACGCTCGTGCATGCATGTGTGAGTGTGTTTGTGTGTGTATGTCTAACGTGGGTACTGGGAACAAAATTCAAGTCCTCTGCAAGAGCAGTGTGTGCTGTTGAAGGGCTAAATAAGCAGGCTCCATATTGTTACAATGTAGGACAATATACGTGGTAATGGTCATAAGTGATCTGGGATGGATAAGCATGTGGCTACTCTCCCTCGGCAGCTGATGGTGGCAGGGATGGGTGTTTCCATATAACAATGCCGCATTTACCCTCAGTGGACTGGCTATGATCTTTTGGAACCTGCTTCACTTCAGATGCGCTCTGGATAACACACTTACTTCTCATCTGTCTTTGTTTTATCTTGTGGCAATAGGTCTCTGGTTTGGCTCTGCTTTACTTTGTTACCCGAGGCAGTTGTCAGTTCATAACAAATAATTGCGTGGGGCTGACTCAAACGATTATTTACTCTCTCAAAAGAACTATTAGAATCATTTTTTTTATGGATTTAATTATGCCTTTTCTCTCAAATAAGTTGAAATCCTAATCCTCAGTATCTTAGAATGTGACTTTATTTGGAGATAAGTTTTTTATATTTTAATGTGTGTATGTGTACATGCATATGGTGTGTGTGTGTGTGTGTGTTGCAAGATATTTGATCACACTGTGAACCCTGAGATTGTGCTATTTTCTGGAAAAACGTGTTTTTAGTTGCATTGTGGCTCAGCCTAAGCACACACCTTTAATCTAAGAGCTTTCTGCTTGAATGTTGTAAACAGGATTGATAAAGTCAACCATAAGTCAAGAAGTGGAGCAAGCAACCAGTTGACAGGAAGTGAACATAGGATCATTAAGAAAAAAACCATAGAGAATAAGAGGGAGTCAGGAGAATTGATAGAGAGACGAACAGGAAGTAGAAGGGAGGGACATTGAGTTTGAAGGAGGGTTTTTTTGTTTCTGTTTTTTTTTGAGACAGTATGAGAGCACATGCCTTCTAGGACATCAGCTAAGGAGGAAGGTCAGCTGGGTGACCCCTTTCTCTCCCTCTGTGAGATAACAGGCTTTCACCCCAGCATTTGGCTTCCAAGTCTTCATTGATAAAATTAAACAATTGAGATACTGTTTAAAAAAAAAAACAATGTGTGTGTGTGCACGCGCACGAGTGTGTGTCTGTGTGTGTGTGTCTCTGTGTGTGTGTGCGTGTATGTGTGACAGAGGACAGCCTCAAATGTTGCCCTTTACTTTCTACATTGTTTGAGATAGGGTCTTGTTGCTGCTAGCCACTGTGTATTCTAGGCTAGTTGGTCTTCTGGGAGGATTTTCCTCCTGTCTTTGTGTCCCATCCAATTACTGTGATTACAGGCATGCCCTACCATGCTAGACTTGTGTAGTGAGTGGGAATGAGGAGACACAATAGTCTTCTAGGAGACAGAAAGTCCTGGAAGAGGGAATCTCTTTTGCAGTCCTCAGAAAGAACCTTCCTTGTGGACACCTTAATTTTGAACATCTAGATTCTAAAGCCATACGACAATATATTTGGGTTAAACCATGTAGTCTGTGAATTTGTTTCATCTGATGGACCTAGCAAGCAACGAGAGCACATTCTCCTTTCCATCCTGTGAGCCCGGCAACATGCGCCTTAGCCTTCAGCCACCTTTGCCAGAGCAAAACTCAGGTTCCGGTTCTGACAGTTACTTGAACTAAACAGACAAATAGTTTCCTAAGTTCTCAACACCCAATATTGAGAGGTACTTGAAAGTATAATTGTTCTCTCTCGTTATTTTTTGAAAATGTCCAAAAGTCTCATTAGAAATGTTGTTTTCAAATATGTTAGTGAGCCAATTAAAATATAAGCTTCCGGTTTTCCCTGAACTGTGGCAATGATGCTAATGATGAACTCGGTGCTCCTGCTTCCCAGCTTTCCTCCTTATTTCAGACCAGGCTGGCAGGTTTATTATTGTATAAAGAAAAAAAAAAGAGACACAGAATGGTCATCACCAGTGTGAGATGAAATCATTGATGAGAGTTTGACAGCCCATAATGTTACTCAGATGTTTTGTTGTCTCCCCGGGTGACACGGGCAGGATGGTAATTATAGCATATTTGAAATTATTGCTTACAGGGAAATGACTCATCTTGATCTTCAGAACTTAGATGGGGACCTGGTTATAGATATAGACAAATATCTTTCTGTTTATGGCTTTTCCTGAGTTATGAGCATACCAGATGGAAGCTCTGCTTCTTTAGAAATGTTTACAGTGTATTTTTCATTTTAATGAGGTGTCTTGGTAAATTCAAAACTAATATTTTACTCTGACACTTGGTATGCAGTGACATGTCATCATGTCACATACAAGCTAGCCAGGACTAAAAGTAAACCACCAGAACCATCTCCCAGTCTCCAAATAGCTATAGACTGAATATTATGTGTGAACAGGCGGGGTCTCTTTGCTGGTGTTCTTGCCATTTTTTACTGACCTTGTTGGAGCTGAGCACCGCTGCAGGCACCCTTAAATTGATGCCTCGTGACAGCTTCTCAGATGAGTAGTCAAACAGCCAAATTTACTATAAGTTCTTTTCCTATTCTTTCTGGCCCATTTGCCCAGCTAATAATAGTTACTGTTATTTCTTGACTATAGTAGTGACAAGACAGTCACTTTTTATCCAGTGTGTGTGTGTGTGCGTGTGTGTCTGTAGGTATGTGTATGTGCATATATGTATATATGTCTATATGTATATATATGTATATATATGTATATATATATAACCAAAACCATATTGTCAAGAGAAAAATAAGTTAAATTGGACATGTGCTTTTAATTACTCATTGTAATCAAAAGCCTGACTTCACTCATGTTTATATTAAGTGTTACCGGTCATCAGTGCTGATGTTGATCATTGTAGGGGGGTGCTGATCTGCTGGTATAGTTTTCAAGTTGTTCTCCCTTTCAAAAGCATCTCACTTTCCTGCTTTAATATAGCTGAACCTGGAACATCCTGGACTCTCTTTCATTGGGTCTCAGCTTCAGAAGTTAAGGAGTTTCTATCTCAATCACCTCTAACCATGAACATAGTTGACAGATGATTCCTACCAAAAGATTTTCATTCTCATCTTGTCTTTTGACATGTACTAAATGTATGGCTGTAATACACAATGCCTATTGCCATATCTCCAGTTCCTGAGACTGTATCTTCAGTTTACATATGATTGTGTCTCTAGTCTCTTAAGCAGCCCATGTCAAGTTTCAAGACATCTTGTACAGGACGTTCTAGGTCTCATGAGTTTGTCACACTCAGTATTTTCAGGCCAACGAGGAAAGTTCTTCCTCATCTCAAAGACTGTTCCTATATTAATGGAATCTCCAGTCCCCTAGTCTCCTCATCAATAAAACCAGGGTCCTCTTTAGTGTCTTTCTTTCATTGCATCAAATTATGTAGAGTTTTCCATGTTTCTGTGTTCTGACTTTTTGAGCCCTACTGTGGTTCATATGGTATATTTTATTTTCCTGTTGCCTGGTCCTTAGTCAGTTGAGATCATGTGTTTTATTGCTAGCCATTTTCTCTTCCAAATCTTCAACAACACTCTCTCCACCATTAACTGTTTATAAGATACTAGATCATTTTAATGTTCCTGTAAGCTGGTAGGGTTTTCCGTTCATTTAGTGGGCATGGCGCTGATATAGAAGGGCAATTGCAGACTCAGCTTAAACCAAATTTCATTCACACTCCCCTCGCTATGTTGAGTATGTTTGGTTCCCTTCATGCTAGATTTTCTTTTATTCATATAGTTCAGCAAATCCTGAGTTCTCCCTCTGCAGAACATCCCTAAGTGACCACTTTCTGGTACTGGACTCCAAAAGCCCCAGATGATCCCTAATGCTTTCCCTATTTATACAGAGCCTAAAGCCAGATCACAACACTATCCAGTGTAACTCTAGACCTTCTAGCTTTGTGATTGACAACCTGAGAAGTAACCACCATTTTCCTCTTCTGGAAGCTTCTTTTTGGGTCTCCTTATGGCCCCTGCTTCTTTTCCATTCTCCGGTCTTTCATACAGCTGCCTTCTGGAATGTATAATCTATTGTGTTTTGCTCTTTTATAGTTAACAGGCTGTCCATACATCTCAGGGTAAACTGTAGACATCTGGAGTTGGCTCCTGCCATTTCTCTAGCTGCATGCCTCTCTACTCAATCTTTGACTCCTCTTTTTCCAAATTTCAGCTATACCACACTTCTTCCGACTTCAGTTACATTCCATGCTCCCCTGAGCATGGGACTAATTGAAATTATTTCTTTATATGAACCCTGTAAAATGAAGATCTCAAAGTCTAATGATCACAACAGCCTCATCTTTCCAAGTAGTCCTGTTTTTACTTATTGTCTTCGTATGGATTAGTCCTGCTTCATCTTTCCTTCAGACTTGACCAGGCTACCTCCTATTTCACTTTTAAGTCTCCACCCAGGGCAATCTACCCTGCTTACCCCTTCTTTCTGTCCCCTACTGTATCAAGGGCCCTTACCATGCATGGGCAGGGCATGACATTCCTCTTTTCTCTGTCAGATGCCAATCATGGTTGACTGGAATCACTTGCTAATTGACTTTCTCCTGTTTCCCCAGCTAGACTGTGAGATGATGAAGACTATCTTGCCTGTTGTTGGTTAGTACAACACCTGGCAGGCAGTGCAGGTTGGATAAGTAGGAAAACAGCTTTGAAGTCAGACAAACACACAGGGCACCCTAAGAAAATGGCTAAACAAGAGAGTGGACCTATGAGTAATGGAATCAGCATGCTTCCTCAGTCTGAAATTTTTCTTCTTCCCTTACCCACATGATCAGCTTCTTGAAAGACCTGCCATGGCGTCATTTTATTTAAAATCTTTCTGGCCCCTTTCATTTCTGCCCATACACTTTTCCTCATACACAGACTAATTGACAAAAATATCTAATGTAGTGTATTGGAATTATTTCTTTATATCAACCCTATGAAATAAGGATCTCAAAGACTAATGATCACAGCCTCCTCATCTTTGGTTTCCTCCTATCCCTCGAGCAGATTTCCAACAGACTTCAGGTACAGAGTAAACAGATGAATATTTAGTGAGAAATAATAGAATTAGTATCAGGTCTAAATTCTCTTTTTCTGCATTGTATATCTTTGCATTTGTCTTTTTCTTCCTGTTTAATACTTCAGCATTTGGCTCTTTGCTCCACCAAACAAGTCAAATGTATCTTGCTCGTGTGACATTTGTTTACTTCTGTGTACCTTCCTACACCCATCTTCACCAATCTTTCTTCTCACGTGGCCTATATACTCATACACAAGTAGAAATCCCTACCCATATCAGCTATGGATACTGCTCCTTTATTAAATGATTTCTTTTCCTTCTTAGCCTTCTGTTTATAGAATTAAAAATTTCTCACAATATTTTGTTCCTTTACTTTTTGGGAGATAGTATGGTTTTAAAGATGTTTTGTAATCTCCCTAGAGATTCTTGACATTGCCAAGTGTGAGTTGTGCCCTGACTGACAGAATGCTAATACCCTCAAAACTTGTTAGAACACCTTTTTAAATTACTACTTGTACCATATATGTGTCGTAGGACAGTTAGAGTTCTTGGCTACTTTGTCTTACTTTGGGACCCAAGCTGAACGGGAAGCTATTGTTTGGACCACTGCTGGTCAGTACCACTGCGGGAAAGCAAGGTGGTCCCTTGCCCACCAGGCTTTTAAAACTCTACCTGGAAGTGCCTCTGCTCTCCTGTGAAACAAGTCATTTTGCCACACCTAACTGCCACGGGCGGAGCAACGTGACATATCTGTGCACCTGGGAAGAGTGGAAGCCTTTGATGAACAGCACTGACAATCACCTAAGACTTCTAATCTCTTTGAAGGTTCATATAGTACTGTATTTCAGCGCAGGGCTTTGAACATATGAAGAATCAGTAAACGCTAACTAACTCTTAGATTGACCTACGGAATACTCATCCCACAGTTCTGCCTAGACCTGGTTCTGAGTGGTGCTTCTCTTAGAGATGAATCCTAAGCACTAAAAAGATGAGAAAATGAGCTACTCCTCGTATGCAAAGGCAAAACCACCTTCAATGCTTCAGCCCTCTCTGAACTTGGCAGTGATAAAGACCTCACTAATAGTGTAGATGAACTTGATATTGTGGTCCTATTTAAAAAGCACCAAGTCCTCCCGGCTGGAGATAATTGATGAAATGGCGATCTCTCAAAGTTTCTCTGGCTGCCGCTAACAACGTTAAATGAGATGACTGGCAATAGCATTTCGAGGTGACGGAAGCCATCTGATAGCCGAGAGTAGAAAATAGAAACAGATAAAAGCGTGAGAATTCTGTAAGCTATTGTGTGAGTTTTCTGAAGTTTATCCTGTACTACCTTAAGAAGCCGACTAGCTAAGATAACGAACATGAAAATGTCCGGTACTGGGGAATGGGACCGGTGTGTTCGAGGGCGAGTGCAGTGTGACTACAAGTCCCCAAAGGTGTTTATCATGTTTTATACACTGCTGTGTTCCTTAGTATTTAGCAAACTGCAGTGACAAAACGGGTAGGTGGGTGATATAGCATGTTAGTAAGATGAAAATACATAATCCCATTCCATAATCCCTTAAAGTGAGAGGTACATCCTTAAAAAGCTCCTAACCTGGAGGAGGGTTATTCCTCAGTCGTGATGGTGAAGTGTGAGGGACGATGCAATGAATTTAGTTTAGGTTCCAACAGTTAGCTACTATGATTGCTATATTTTGAATCTTATTCTGGTCATTATTTCTTTAAAGATTTTTATAGTTTTTTTTTCAGAGACTAAAGAACTAAAATCCTTGATAGTATCCTTAATAGTAAAATTAAAAAGAGTATTGCTTTTCAGAAGTGAGTGTTTTCCAAACTGCTATTTGTGACGCATGATGGATTATGAAATCAGTTTGCTAACTCTTGGCAAACATCTCATACAAAAAACAGAACAAAAATGTTGAATGCATTCTGCATTCTAAGAACAACTTTATTTTAATTAAAATTTTATTTTTTCATATACTCAATTTTCTTTGGGAGTACTCAGTTTTAATAAAGTGTATGTATTCTGAATTAAAATGTAAACCACATTTCTTACTTTGGAATGCAGTATATAAAGCCTAAAAGTCATAATTCTAAATTGATGTATATGAGTATCAGGTCCCCAGAACCATGGTACTGCAGTTGAGTTTCTCTTGTAGACAATGTTGGAGGAATGTGCTTGTATGTCCTTATTTGACATATATGGATATAAAAACAGGAAACAATCACACAGGGATTTGGGTGCAAAAAAAAAAAAAAAAAAGATGTAATGGGGGCGGAAGCTGGAGAATTAGCCCTATGGTTAAAATGTTTCTCCTTCCAGGGACCAAGATTCAGCTTCCAGCACCCATGCTGGGGGGCTTACAAGCTCCTACCACCACAGCTCCAGGAGATCTGATGCCTCCTCTGTTCCCTGCAGGCAGGCACCCACACAGTGCACAGACACAGACACACAGAAAAACAAGAATTGGATAATTTTTTCCTTGTCCCCCCTTTGCCCTCATATCTGGTATTCGTTTTCCCATAACAGTTCAGAATATAGCATATCCCAACATAAACTCCTGATTATCCCTGTGAACATCTTCTAAGACTGGCTTGTTTGAATCTAGTGATCCAGCCACCTTCATACACCCTCGGGTCTCACAATTCAATGGTCTCATTATTGCTCGGACTTCAAGCTTTGATTTCTTTTTTAAATGAAGGACTTCCCAACTATAAAACAAAAATTTGCAACTGAGACTTAAAATTTTATGCCACAATTGGCATCTGAGATAATTTTCTTCTCTGGGCTCACAAATGTAAGTGTTCAGGTTGCCATGCTCTTTGGGGTATGAGAGAAAGGACCAAATCCCTCACAGTTTTTCTGGGTCTTGCATGGCTTCTGACTACTCTGGTCAGCCATTGAAGGTGTCCTAAAGCATCTGGTACTGAAGGCATGCTTCCTGCTTTCACAGGGTTCTTCACTGAGACAGAACACCTCAGTTCACCATCAGCTAAGTTTGTGCTTTCTTAGCTTTTCCTCAGGAACCAGTTTTCCCTTCAACCTGTCATTTAGAGTCTATTTTCCCTCATGTGCCTTTCTAGCCTCCTTGGGTTTGCAAACCATTCCCAACATTTCCTCGTGGAAATGCGAAAACAAAGCAAAACAGCTATGGGTTTCAGAGGACATAGCTGGAAGAATGTCTTGGTACGGTATTTATCTCCTGAGTCTCAGTCTTTTGGATCTCTTTTCCTTGCTCAGTGTTTGTCTCTCAGTCAGTCTTTCTGTCTTTCTTGTTTCTCGGGTTATCCACATGCACAGTTCTTTCCTGGCTTAGACTAACACATTTAGAATGTTTTAAATTTATGATAGTGTGAAAGTGATATCAGTTTGCTAGATATCATACTCAGATGAGTTTTGAACATGGATCTTTTGTCAGGCTCTAGTGACATGGAGTCAACCTTCTCCACTAATGCTGGGCAGGAGTGAGCTGGACTCAGACAGCTATTTGAACAGGAGGATCAACAACAGATGCTCCATGTTGTATTGTGTTTTAAAACTGTAACATTCAGTACCTTAGGCGTTAAAATGCAGTGTGTGTGTGTGTGAGAGAGAGAGAGAGAGAGGGAGAGAGAGAGAGAGAGAGAGAGAGAGAGAGAGAGAGAGAGGAGACACATGTTGTACACAGAGATGTCAGAAGACAACTGCCCATGTCTGTCCTCCCTGTCTACCTTGTTTGAGGCATTCTCTTTTGTTCCCCGACAGTATGTGCCTGGTTAGCTTCCCTGGAACTTCTGAAGAGTCTCTGGTCTTTACCTCACTTCTCATCAAAAGAGGACTTGAATTACAGACACATGTTACTATGTTGGGATTTATGTGGGTTCTGGGGATTTGAACTTAGGCCACATGCTTGCATGGCAAGTGTTTTACATATTGAGCCATCTCTCCAACCTTAGATGAATTTCGACATGAGTTATTTCAGTCTTTGATGGCTTTGTATGAGCACAACTAAATCTTGTAAGTTGGGGAACATAGTCTTAATCCTCATCAAATGCCCCTGTTATTTGCCTCACATCCTTCTTCGCTTCTTGTCCTGAACACTGCATTAGTCACTCGCCTCATGATCAGACATTGCTTTGCCTTTACTCGTTAACTGTACCCGACCATCACTGTTTTGAGCAGTCCACTCTCTGGCCCTCACTCTTGACATCTTGATGATGGTCATGTTTAAATAATCACTGATGATAAAGGATGTTTGTTTCATGCACTCGTCCAAGCATTTTTATATCTTACACTTCCTCTTCTAATTAAAGTATTTTAGGTGCTATCTATTTATGTTTAATAGATGCCATTGTAACGACCCATAAAGAGGAAAAGTCAATGAATTCCCCCCAGGGTTTCCTTTTCATCTTTACAATCTTTCTACCCCTATTTGCATTTGTGATTCACAAGCGGTGTCTGTCAGCTTCAGTGATTTTTTTGGGGGGGGTTTATATGTGAAGTCTGTGTTTCCATCAGTTACTGTCTCTTGGTCCTCCTTTCCTTGGGCTCTATGTGTTGGAGCATGAGGCACCTGTATAACCACTGCTGCATTGGAAGACATATTTGTTTGGTTGATTTATGAGAGTTAGGGCCATTACTTTAATGGCTTGTTGCAGCATACACATGTAAACAGCACCTGATAAATACTGCTGCTTTTGTAGCAAATTAGAAAATTACCAATTCATTGTATCATTAAGCATTTTCTGCATGTTTTTGTTCTCTCAAGGAAAATGAGAGAATGTGCACGTTTTGCAGTCTCTTCCATTGCTTGTGCATTCAATAATAAAACAAATATTGAAATTCACTAGCTCAGCTATTATTTGGAATAACCAATTATGGGTTCATTGTATTATAGTTATTTTAATAAAAATATAATCGGTTCAAACTGCTTGGCTTGATCTTTGCATTGAGAAAGAAGATTATTTTTCACTCTGGTAGCTGCATTAATTTGTCCTGCTACTAGAATATAATCAAGAAAATTAATTCTTTCAAGATTTTCTCAAACACCTACTTGTGCAAGTTCAGGTACAGAGACAGTGATGATGTTTAAGCAATCATTCCCACCCTTCAGATGCTTGCAGACTGAATGATGAGACAGGACTGAATCAGTAGTTAACCATCTTGCAAGCATTTTGGATTTTTAAAAACACTCGAAAGAATATTCTTCATGACAGTCTGAGTAGCTGCTTGCCAAGCTGGTTTCTCTTTTCCACCTGGGAAATTAATTAGATCATATTTAATATTTTCAGATTCTTTTGCAATTATATGTGAATCTATGACTATATTCTGGCCAATGACATGTAGACAGACATTATGCATCCCATAATACCTCGGATTACTTTTTATTCTCTCTCTTGTGTCATCTGTTGCCTGGCTGCCTGTGTTCTAGGCTAATGATAGCTATATATTAAAGATGTTTGGGCCTCTGTTACCTTATCTGTGTGGCATTGAGTAGCCTGTTACCAACCGCTGAACCAAAAATAAATCTGTGTATGTGGGAATGAGATTTTACGGTTTATCTGTTACAAATTCTAAGGGAGAACTAATATGCTAATGAATTTATAGTTTCAATTTGCTCGTCAGATTCAAGAGCATATTTTCATTTTCTGGGAAAACGATGCTCATTACGTACTTGAGCCATCGCTATGGAAGCTCAGTAGAAGCTTGGTTGTGTAAATGAAGGCTATCACGAAACCTCAAAGTTGAAAATGACTTATGATTGTTCCCTAAAGAACTATGAGGAAAAGAAAGGCTAGTGAGGCCCCAGGAGAGTCCTGGGAGTGGACGGAAGCATTTCAGGTGGAGAAAATGATTTTTCTTGTTCCCAATGCATTGAAAGACCCATGGCAGGGCTTGCTGTGGACTTGGATCTATTTTAGGTTATCCTCATTCTTTGTGAGGGAAGAGGCCATTAGTGAGCTTTAAACTAATAACTTAAAGAATGCCTCATTTAAAAACAAACAAATAAAAACAAACAAATAAAAACAAACAAAATTTTCTTTTTGACCTGGCTTAGCCTATTCTATTTCACATTCCAGCATCTGGACTTCTGTATAAATTTTCATATTATTAAGATGCGGAAACCTTTGTCTTTTGGCCTCTAATTATATCTTTGAGTGCTGTATATAAGTCGATTTGAAAAGCTGAATGCCTTGAAAAAGAAGTTGGAAGTTTATTCCCGTGAGCAATTATTCACTGAAAAGCTAAGAGGCTTGGTGGCACTCCCCGGGAGGGAAATGTAATCTCATGTCATTAAATATATGACATTTAATGATGAATGCTTCAAGCATCAAAGAAAACTGGCATCTTTTAAAATCGGTCAATAACTCCAAATCATGCTACATTATAATTTTATTCACACTTGAGTGACTCTGTGATAAAGCATTTGGCTTCTTTTTGTTAATTTCTAACTGTTTTCTTTTTTGTCACTGACAGGAGAGACATATGTTTTCTTTGTGGCATATTTTTACAGAAGTACATATGCAAGATTTTTTTTTAATAGAATATATCTGGGAGGGAAGTTTTTAAATTTCTTGCAAGTCAAAAAAAAAAGTCTTGATTTTATTCTTCTATTTGATTGACAATTAGCTGGTTACAGAAACCTAGGATTCAAATGATTTTTTTTCTTTAAGATCTCCAAGGATTTGTCACATTGTCTTAAGAACTTAGAATTCATGTTTAAAGAAACTTGACAAAATTCCAGTACCCACACTTTAGACCTTTTGTTTGTGTTTGTAGTCTGAGACAACAGCAGAGTACTTGTGACTATGGGACTTTATTCTTTATGTTTGACAATCAGCTAGCATGAGAAAAAAAATGTGCCTCTATATGTCTGAATTTGTGGACTTAATCTCATCTTATTCTGATCTCTTCTTCTCATTTATTGATTGCTTTTTGCATGTTTTGATTTGGGTGATAACTTGCATCGATCACCATATGATTGGGGGAAGTGATCTTTTCTTTTTGTTGGTTTGAGACTATTGTGGAGGTTCTGAGTTCCCTCAGACCCTCATAGCTCTGTCTTTAGTGACTCTTCTAGATGAAACCACATTTAATGAATGACTGGGCAAAGTCTACTGCTCAGAGCTACCTTCTGTGTGAAGGTGGAGGCAGGTGCCTTGGCTTAGCTGTTCTGTGGGCTTTCCTCTGTTCCCCTTCCTGATTGTAAACCAAGAGGCTCCTCTTGTTCTTCATATCTATGCATTTTAAATTTGAAGCTCTTTTAAAAGCTTAAAAGCTTAAAAAATTCCTATTTCTCTTGAGCCGTCTTTGATGCTCTGGGATTTGGATGTCTTTATTCTGTTTTTCCATGAATATAATCTAACACACTGAGCTCCTACATTAATTTTCCATTGCTGAGTAATAAAACATCAGGATTTAGGACTTGAGAACAACACTTACTTTCACAGTGATTCTGGGCCAGAACTCTGACCACTTGGACTGCAGCCAATGCACCTTTTCCCATCACAGAAACACCTGAGCTCTAATTGTTATGAAAATTAAAGATGAAGTTAGGAAGTTGTCTTGGTGCTGCTTTGATTGGAAGCTTGATTTGGGAAGAATTCACTTCAAGCCCATTTACATTTCTAGAAAGTTCTTTATGGCTGACTCCATTGGAAAGGGAGTAGCATGTTCTTCCTGACAACTGTTCCTTGCCTTTTGTGTGCTGCTGGGATTTCCTAACCTACTTAGTTGATGTTGCAATAAGATTGCATGGGCATGTTGACTTCTTATAGTTCAGTACAGAAGTTATTACAATAAGGTTCTGGTCTTTCTGTCTAATTTGTTTCACATATATTTTATTTACTGGATATGTGGAAATGCAAAAATTATTGAGTCATCTAGTTTGGTTTAGCAATGTCCTGGCCCATCTTTTTGGATCTCTATGATTCTTCCATCAACTTGTTCATTGTCTCTGACTTGGACGGACCATGCTGATGCTCTCTGTTCCATCTGCTACTGAGTCCAGGTTCCAGAACTCAATTCCCTCCAGAGTTCCCAATTAGTGTGTGTGTGTGTGTGTGTGTGTGTGTGTACATATACATACTTAAAAATATATTTATTTTTTGGATAGCCATCTGTATTGCCATCTGTATGTGTGTGTGTATATATATATATATTTAGACATATATAATATAAAATAACACATACATATTCCCAAACTCTTCCTAACATACTGCTGGAACTTGTCCCACTGTCCAGTTTTGCACCTTAAGTTTTATATAAAATCCTTATCTTTTGCTGTTTATGTTCTATTAGGTCCTAGCTCCTTGTTTGGAAAGTGTGTCCAGAGTTCCAGTTCTTTCATAACTAATACTGTAACAGTACATGTTACCTCTAGTTGGGAGCCATCTGTAGACTTGGCACTATGCTAAGTGACTTTGTATGTCATCACTTGCCCATCACAGATGAGGAAGCTGGAGCCTAGGAGCGCGGCTTTAATGTTATTTACTGAAGTTAAGTAGGTAGTGGATATTGACATTTTGAATTCAGGTTTAACTCTCTACGAACCAATATCTTTATTCATTGTACAGTTTCTCTCTGCTCTTCTCCCAGGTGCTTACTCTTGCTCCCTCTCCTTCCCCTCTCCTCTCCTCTCCTCTCCTCTCCTCTCCTCTCCTCTCCTCTCCTCGCCGCTCGTCGGGGGGCGCCGCCGGGCCTCTCCTCTCCTCTCCTCTCCTCTTCAAACCCAGGCAAAAGGAATTCTTTGTTTTTAATGTGACCTGGTTCATACCAGTTCAGTTTGTTTTTCCAAACTCTGTCCTGTCCTTGGCTGTTCAGTCTTCCTCTGTTTCAGTATCAGCCAGTACATCAAAATTGCAAATGTCTTTCTAAGATATTTGAAAGAAAAACATCTGCTTCTCCTTTGGTTTCTGGCCATTCAGATTTCCAGAACATATCCAGCTAGTTTCCTCATATAGTATTCATGACTGCATGGGTCTCAAAGAAGGTCCTGTGTAAGGAGAACATGTGCCATACATGACCTGGGAGAACAGGATGTAAACTGTAACCACCGAGAAGCCACCAAGGAATGACAGTTTGAAGTGCCCATTATATTTATTTTAACCAAGATTTAAACAGGATGTCTATTGGATAACCCAAAGTATTCTATTTTCTGCCCAAATTCAATCAGATGTACAATTTAGCTTGTTGCTAAATTTAGGCTTATCTCCTTTAAAGGTCTGGCCCCATCATTCTTTGGGTGAATCTTGCAGTGTGTAGTGATGACTGAATGACCCCTGTGAGGGTGGGTTGGCTCTTGTGTCTGGTTGATGCTATCTTTCTGTGGGACACCACGAGCATGCGTTTTGTGACAACCGTATATGAGTTTGTGGAGAGGGCATCTTACATCTGTGGTACACTTCTTACTTTCTCGTTAAACAAGAAAGGCTATTTTTACTAGCAAATATTTCTGTTTCTTTAACCATTTACTAGCCACATCTGCATGGCTGTGGGTCACACACAGGGATGTGACTGCACAAAACACATCTTATTCCTCCTGTGAGAGTGAGTTGAACTTGAGGTCAGTCATAGGCTCTGGGGAGGTTGTCAGCCTGGGTGTAGATATGAAGGAAGTAAGAAATGAGTCTCCTCAGCTGCTTAACTGTTTATTAGTACTTTCTGGGGTGTAAATGGCTAAAAAAAAGCCAAGTGTCTCATGTGATATCCCCTCAACTTCACAATGTTGAGGGGCAGAACTAATTTAACTTCTCAGTGCAATTTTTATTTCTTGGTAAAGACATGATTTTTTTTGTGTGTGTCTATTTTTTTTGTGCATGGCTCATGTACCTGCACAAGTGTGTGTGTGTGTGTGTGTGTGTGTGTGTGTGTGTAAGCTCTGTATCTGTATGGATTGTGCATGCCTGTAGTTGAACAGGTGCCACAGTGTGCCTGTGGAGGTCAGGGGACAACACTCAAGATTCTACTTTCTCCTTCCACCTTGGGTCCTGTGGATGGCTCTCAGTACTCAGGCACTTTTACTGATGAAGCCATTTCACTGGCCCTGGAAATTATGAGTGGTGTGCACGTGTGCAACCTGTATAGTGCTCTTGTGAAGAAAAGAGGCTTAAATAGTTTTGGGAAGTGAAGAGCAAAATAAAGGCTGACTGCTGAATCTATGTTGCTGGCTCAGGTTTTGTCGACAACCAAAATTAGTTTTTTTGAGGAGACAATAGATAAAAGACTCAATTTGGGGTTATTAAAAATTGAATTATATATGAAGTGGTTCATTGTGGTACCCAACTTTATTCCCAGGTCATCCAGACATTGATCTAAAGTTGCAAAAGAAACACAATGATACAAGCTCTTGGAGAGTGTGATTTGGACACCGGGCGATCAGGGGAATGGAATTGCAGGCATTGAGAGCAGTAACAAGGATATCAAGATCTGTGAAAGAATCTTGCAAGAGTTTCTTTTTATTATTGGCTAGAAGCCAAAGCCAAGAAAGAATCCTAGGAAGTAAAAATGTCTTATAAAGAACTGTGTAAAGTACCAACGAGCCAGAAAACAGGACTCTACAGTGAGCCTCCAAAGACCTCAATAATACTAGTTATAGACGTAATTCAGAACTTCAGGGAAACACTGTATGAAGCATTCTGTTATGAGATTTTTTAGTTCCGCCATGCAGCCATTGATTAACTTATTTGCTTACTTATTTCTTCTTTATTAAATGTCAAGCATATTTTGGGGCTCAGAATAGGCTTCATTGATAAATAGTTCTTATAATCAAGACATATGAGTTACGTTTTTGAAATGAACATTCCATAAAATGTTTTTCACAGAAACAGAGATTAAAAAAGCAGTTGTCAAGTGACCAGAGAGGGTCTGAGGGGGAGGACAGAGAGAATTTTGTTGGGGGAAGAGTTGGATAGAAGGGGCAACCTCCTAATTCTATATAGTGCAGGGAGATTGTTTTGGTGAGTAGCAATTCAGTGAGTATTTCAGAAAAGACACGAATCAGTGCCTAATGTCTGAGGTGAAAAAACATGCTTCTTGACAATTATGAGTGAAGCATCACAGACATGTAAGGAGCTACGGTATGCAAATTAAAAACAGATTCTAAGCATTATAGAAAATAAATGACACCAGTTTACATATTCAATCTAATGGACAAATGCCTACAGTTGTGTATCTATCAACCATGATATTGTCACCGATTGTTCACTCCAGGAGCTCTCTAGTTTGATTGTGGAGTTGCTTTCCCTTCTATTTATCCTGTGCGTATACTGTCCAATTTTGTCCTTATAATTTTATGTAAGCTTAAGAACACACACACACACACACACACACACACACACACACACACACATATATATATATATCACACACACACACACATATATATATATAAAGTATATATATGTGTATATATATATGTGTATAAAGTTGTTCTGGTCTGTCTCTTTATACTTAGTACAATATTTCTAAGACTCATTTATTTTATTGCAAATACCAGAGGGTTATTTTCCTTTTCTATTAAGGGACAGGACTATTTAAGTGAATATACCAAGGAATGTAGCTGGTAATGGGTACTAAAACTGTTTCTGGTTTTGATTATTACAAATAAATTGCTACTAACATTGACATACAAGTCTGTGTGAATATAAGTTTTTATTTATCTTGGATGTTCGCTAGGGATTATAATATCTGTCATTCAGCTTCATGGATAACTGTCAAATTGTTCTCTAAAGTAGTAGTACTAGCTACTTTACATTCTCATCAGCAATATATGAGAATTCCAGGGGATACTTAATATTGTCCATACTTTAAACCATGACATTTTATAGGTATTTACTTGCATGGCATTCTTATAACTTACATTCTAGTGACTACTGATTTTGGTAAATTTTATATACTAATCTTTGATTGAAGTTCTAACTTACAAAATTTTCTTTTAAAATTGTTTGAACACAAATATTAAAAACCTCAATGAAACACTAGCAAACCAGATGCAACAGCACATTAAAAAGATTATTTACTTTAATCAAGTGGGATTTATTTCAGGGATGCAAGGATGGTTCTAGATTTACTAATCAATAATATGAAAACCCCACAAAAAGAATGAAGAACAAAACCATATGACCATCTCAATAAATGCATAAAAGAAACAAAATACAGTATACTCTCATGATAAAACTCTAAAAATTAAATATGAGTGAACAATTTCACACAATAAAATTTTAAATGGCAAGTCAATTACTGACATCCTGCTGTATGGGGATTGGTGATAGCTTGCCTCAGAGAGCGAAAAGAGAAGACGGATGCTCTATAGGATTGTCTCGGTGTTGTAGTTTTCAGTGTACATTTCCTGCACATACTCAGTTAAATCATTTCTCAAGTATTCCATATTCTAAGGTTATTGTAATGGAAGTGTTATTGTCAGCTGAGCTTTTCAAAAGCTCAATGTTCACAATCACTGCTGGCATACAGAAAATAGACCTTTTTATTTTGCACATTAACCTGCATCCTGTGAATATATTAAGCCCACTCATTTAGTTTACTTGCTAGAGTTTTCTATATGGATAGTCAGTTCCAGTCATATTTGTGTAAAATAATTTTAATTTTAAATAATTTTAATCTTTCTTGTTTCATTGTTATCTTGGACATTTAGAGAATAAACATAGTTCTTCCTGTAAATATAAGAATATAAACTGAGAATGGTCACACTAGTCTGATAGAAGGAGTTTAAGTCTTTAAGAGTAAGCAGGGAGGTATATTTTAGTTTAGTTTATATTTTATTTTCTGATGCTATCAGGTGACAAAAGTTGCCTTTTCTCTGTTGGATGTAGTTTCTCTCATAAATGGGGAGATGATCTTGCCCAGGACATTTATGGCATCTCCTGAGATGGTTGTGCAATTCCCTCATTGGATTGGTCAGTACTATGAATTAAGGAGTAGAGTTTCTTCCTCTGTAGCACTTCATCTCTAGGCTTCCTTCTAGACCACGTGCTTCCAAGGAAAAATGATCTGTCCTTCGTTTCTCTCCAATGGAGTCAGAATGTTTTCTCTTGTTCTTTCATGATTGTGTCTTGATCACTAGTTTTCAGTAACTTGGTATGTCTTGGTGTGGTTTTCTTAATGTTTTGTTGAGTTTCTTGAATCTCTGAGGTTATGATTTTTAATAAAATTTGGGGCAGGCACTATTATATTTTTTATGAGAGCTGGAATTATCTCTTAAGTTTTATTTATTTAATCCCTATAGATTTATGTCCAATGTCGAATTTATGTCAAGTCTTTTGCCATCTTGCTGTGTTTGTGTGTCATGGACCTCTGAGGCAGGCAGTGTCCTACATTTCTGTAAGGTATACCTGCTAAAATGTGGGTTCTTCTGCCCTCTATCTCAGCAGTTTCTTTCCCACACGTCTGTGTTCATATCCAAGGATTAACTGAAATCCTTTCCTACTCTTTGCAAATATAACATACTTGTTTCTTTACTTGCACATACTGTGAGCACATATCCCTCTCCAAACAATGCACCTAGAAACCTTGGAACCTTCTCAACACCCTGCTTACATTGGGCTCCACACACTTCCAACTCTGAACCATGGTCCAGATTTCTCTGCCAATAGTAATAATGAAATGTAGGTAATTTGTATTCTTCTATTGTCCCAATGTATTCTGGGCAGAGTATAACAGGGCCAACCTGGCCTGAATTTGTTTGGGGTGCACAGTAGTAAGAGAGCGCCCTTTAAAGCCTCAATGCACACACTTCTATCTCAGAAGGCTTTCTCTGACTCTATGATCTTCTATGAAACTTTCTTGGAGTTGTCCTGCTGTCTGTCTTTCAAACATTGAGAGCTCCAGGAAAAGCTGTGTTTATTGCCATATTTTTTTCTCTCTCCCACTAGAGTATAAGCTTTATGGGAATAAAGACTTTATTGATTTTCTTTTGTTTGGTACCTATATAATTTCTAGCCCACAGTAAACTCACCATAAATGTTTTCTGGAGCATCAGTGACTGCAGAAATTCTGTATCTGAAACCCAGGCTGTCAGTAATGTCCCTTAATATATGTAGCACAAATCTATGGGTCCCCATCAAGTTTATTTCCTTCAAGCTTGTCTTAATATAACTTGCCATAAGTGACTATTTTGAGATTTTCCTCTTCTGCTTCAAAGACTGCTTCAGAATTCATCTTCCCTAAGAAGTGCTCTATAAAGGTCACATTGCTTTTCTTTGTTTTTCTTCCCATAGAATCTGTCTTATCAATGATCCACTTAACAATCTGATAGTTTATTTTACACTTGTATATTAGGAACACATTTTTGTGATTTAGTTTTGATTCCTTAACCAAACTATAAAGTCCTCAAAGCCAAATTATATTAATTATATTAATTATATTATATCTTCCAAGCACTATTGATCTCAACCAGACTTTTAAGAGAAACTCTATGAGGCTCAGCTTTTATGTAGATACATAAACATTATGAGCTAGCTGCACTTGTGTGTTTATTCATTTAAGAGGCTATTTTGACTGTGTCATTGATTCTATAATTGTTTATTAAGTGCTTTCTTCTATGTGCCAGGCACTACTTTCAAAATGTTGAGGTTATACGTGTGTGTGTGTGTGTGTGTACAACTTCAACAACAGAATCTCTGACCTTTTTATGCCTATATTTTTTGAGAGTTGACAGTTAAAAATTAATTTAATAAATCAAATATATCATGTTAGGCAGCAATGTCTGTAAAGTGAGACCTTCAAGTCTAAAAGAGAAAATGATGTGTCACAAGCGTAAACTTTAAGCATTAGTTTCTCAAATTTTATAAACATCTGCTTTACTTTTGTGTAGATATTCTGGCACCTGCATGCAAAAAATAAAGCATAAGTATGTAGCATTGAAAGGGAAGGAATATAAATGGACACGGTTCAATGTGGAACAGTTAGAAAACAATAAATACAGTCTTCTGACTTCGTCTATCTTATGTGTGCTTCATCATGAGCCGTGGTGATTGAGTAGCCTTCAAACTGCTAAAGAGGAAATTTCATCCTTGACTTTAAATACACATACTGTTTGCTCCTCGAATTGCTTGCTGAGATCTGGTTAGATAATTGCTTTCTAGCATTTCCTTCTGTATTCTCCTGGAAATTCTCTATACACCCAATGTCTTTAAATAGTCCTTTTGATGTACCTTTACCTCAGAGACCATTCTAGAGGGGGCTTGTGTTTGGACTTCCTTGTGGAAACTGAGCTTCTTCTTGGATCTGTCCACCAAGACCTATTAACAGGAGCATGGTATGATTTTAGATCCAGCATCTATGTTTATTGAAATTCTGTAGTTTTTAGCCATTTGCATTGCTTATGAGTGCCAACTTTCCTAATCTTACAATCCCAGCAGCATGCTTTCATTTCCTGGTCCAATTTAAGAAACTAGCTTTTGGAAGAAGGTTAAAAATTGAGTATTAACACTGGTTTTATAGCATGGGCTAGAAACAAAAAGAGTAGTACAGGATTAGCAAATGTATTGGCAGCAGAAATATTAATGATTATAAAAAGTAAACATCCATTAATTCAAAAATCGTAAGTTGTGAAGGAATAATGGATTTCAAAGTTAAGTATTATACATAGTTTGAAAATGTGATAAAATATAGTTCAATAACATTTATACGATTCATATTTTAAAGATGAGATTAATTTCTATTTGTTTTTCATTTTTATAAATGTCAAAGTATAATGTATTATGAAGAATGCAGGGAATAGAATTTTTGAAATTTCCTAGGACATTTATAATTTATCAGAGCTGTCTGTCTCTCTCCATCCTCCCCAAACAGCTGGGTATTTTTGGAATAAAATAATAAAATAGAATGTATTCAAGATCTAGATAAGATGTTGCCTGGGCCCAGGAAGAAAGGGAGAAAGATTGAAAGCTGTGTAACATGCCCCTGATATTTTTATTTTCATGCTTTTTTAAAAACATGATTGCATATCTGTTTATTTATAAAACAGATATTTATTAGGAATCTGGCTGTGTGCCAGATTCTATTCTTCGGGATAGGGATACAGTCATGAGGAACATACTCTTCCCCTTATGGTGTTTATAGTCCAGTGAGGGAGACGTGCAATGGAAAGGAAAATGTAAGACACATACTATGCTAAATAGCAATGTGGACTAAGGAAAACAAATAAAACAAGAAATACGGTGACCAGAGAAGGCTTCTGTGAGAAAATGAGTTGAAGTCAAGATGCACAAATAAAGGATTGCACAGCCCTTGGTTATCTGGAGAGAGGGTATCTGCGGTCAAGGATAAAACAAATGTGAAAAATCTTAGAAAGGAGAAGACTTGATGTGGAGAACAGCAGGAAGCCAGTGTGCCTGGAACAGATGACTCTGCCCTTTGTCTTTCCTTCACCTCTTTTGCCTGCAGAACTACAGGACCCCGTTGGACAATATGCAGCTGAGCAATTGCCACTAGCTAGTGAGACAGAGTAGAAGGAGTAGTGAATGCAGAAGGACCTTGATGCTTCGACTGTGGCTCATTGAGAAGAAACAATCCTCATCCTCACAACTTACTATGTCTCAAGTCACCTTATCCAGTGCATTGTGAGGGCAAACAGTCTTCACCCTAGGCCATTGAGCTATCGTATATAAACCAATGTCTGAGACTGGGAAGGATTTAGTTACATTCTCTGTATACAGAAGATACCAAAGCTATGAAGCTTTGTGATACTCCAATTTTGCTGGGCTTTGAATATCTGTCTTCCCCATCAAATTCAAGTTGGAATTAAATCCCAGTGTAATAGTTATTAAGATACCAAGTCTACTTGTATCCTGGGCTTGAACTTTCTAACCTCTGAAACTATTAGAAATGAATATCTATTACTCAATATAAGGTACTTTAAAAAGTACTTTGAATAGACTAAGGTTTTGATAGTACAGGAGTTTGAATTACTGGAGTGACCTACAATCATCTCTTTCAAGGATACATAAAAGACAGTCCTTTGAAAAATTGTGACCATTTTTCTCACTTTTCTGGCTGGCATATTATTTTACAGTATGTAAAGTCTCTGCCAGTTATTGCTCATAAGACCCATTAAACATGATTTCGCCAATGTAGCTGACATCAGAATGTTCTGTGAAATGTCACAAGGACGAGAATCTCTTTGGATGAGATTTTGTCAGACAATGGAAGAGTTATCATTATCTATGAAGATACCCCAGTGTCCCTGAATGATGTCAACAAACACTTGTGCTGAGATTGTGATTTAGAGATAAAAAGAAAGTATTTGTCAGAGCAATGGTTACACACCAGTATCTAACTAAAGACACTACACCTTCACCAGTGCTTGCAATTGAGACTATCACCTAAATAGCTTTATAACAACTCAATGGTCCATCTGCATTTTACATAAGTTGAAAAAGGATTAAGGTGAACCCATCTTATGGAAGTTTTGAGGAATATCCTAGAATATGATTATGACAAATGAGCCTTATGCAAAGGGAATAACTTCTTGTGAACTTACTTAGGGAACACTCAGATAAATGAGTTGCTTTATCATTGCTTTGAACCAAGTCTGTTAACTACAGCACTTAATATATAATAATAATAAGTAATTATATGTGTATACAGATGATTATTTAGTGTGCTGATTTGTGTTATCAAAATGTTGTGATCAATTATTCACGACTTAAGATCAAGTTCGGGTCAATCTTGAATCCTGATTGACTGTGTAAATTATGCTTTGACTATAGTAATTAAATCCTATTTGACCCTGAATATTTCACAAGTACATCATTCTTTCTAAAATTAGGAAACTCATTTCAGTTATCATCTTCAGGTTACAAAAGAACAGTCACCAAACTCCTAGCTTTTCTGGGAGGTGATTCTCCACTCGCTATACTCTCTGCAGAGAGCTAAGGTTTCTCCAACATTTCATTTTTGCTCAGCAATTGTTGCTCTTTTCAGTTTTATGCCCCCCCAAAAAAAACCAAAAAAACAAAAAACCAAACAAAAACATTTGCCATGTTTAATTAATTAAACATGGTTAATTTTGGGTCCATATTTCAGAAAACCATCAATGGGTTGGAGTCCCTTATCATTTCTTCGATCTCTGGTAAGATAAACCACAGTAATGCATTTGATTTTGTCATGCTGGGTCTGGTACACTTAGATTCTACCATCGATTCTGTTCTTCAACTTTGTGCCAGTGTATATTTTCAAAGTCTTGCTATTATTTTGGTATCTGAGTTTTTGCTTTTTTCCCATAGGCGATGTGAGTTTTGCCTGTTGAGCATGTTGAGATCTGGTGATGGTAATAGGTCTTAAGATAGTTCCTGGTTGGGGCAGGAAACAGGCATCCATTTAAAAGCTGACACATTTTCATGAAGTTACCAACAGTTACTGATGCAAGGGAAAGCCATTCTCAGAATGCAGGCATTGCATCTGCTAGTAATCAAGGCTTAGAGATATTAGATTGTAAATACTCTTCCTTGTCCAAGCCCAACAAATACATTCTTTCAAAGTGTCAGGTATCTACTTCCTCTGAATAACATCTGAACTTTCACTTAAAAGCTTGGCTCATCTAAGTTTATCTTTTATAATAGTGCTATAATTCATACATCTGTATTTTGGGTTTGCTTTTCAGTCGTATCTGATTGTGACTCCAAGAAATAAGAATTTCTTTTTACAGCTACCAGTGACACCTTCTAATGCTCGGTGACTTGATCTTAGGAGAAGCTGATTCCTGGCTCCTGTGCTTACTACTTTTTGTTCTAATTAGGACAATAATTATTGATTTATCAATCAACAATTGTGTCACACAAAGGCTTTCATTCAATAGATAATCCATGCAAAGTAGGTAATGACTTATGTTACCACAATATAGTATCAAGAAAAGCTTAAATATGGATCCTCTTTGCATTACCTGGCAAGTTCTGGAACTATAGGTGTACACCATTACACTTGATTTATTATTTTAATGGATATGACTACCCATCTTCTAGTGGCTCTGTTGGCATTAACAAAGCTATATCCAGTGCTGAATCCTATCTTCAGGGTCTTAGATTCCTTTCACTCTATGAATCAAAGTTTAGCAACAGCTATAATAGTCAGTTGTGAGGAAAATATCAGTGTAAGGGCTTGGCCATTTGGTCTATTATTTTCTGTTTTGGTAGACCCCAGTTACTTCAAAATGTAGTACTTGACCCCACAAAAATCTTACATGTTATCTCATAGTTTCTCAGGTTTATGAATCAACAAGTTCTTCTCATGAGGTTGCAGTCAATCTACTGGACAGGGTTAGAGCCATTTTAAAGCTTGGCTGATGGAGGAGAACCTGCTTCTCAGGTGACCCACTCACATAATCATAGGTGGAAGGCCTTAGCTTCTTGCCAGCAGTTGGCCAAGGATCTCAGTTCCTTGCCACACAAGTATCTCCACAGGGTTGTCTGAGCATCCTCAGAATATAGCAGTTGGCATTCCCAGAGAATGACCTAAAAGAGTGAACAGGATTCTCTGATACGTTTGACGGTCTTGTCATACTTATCATATTCCACACATCAGAAACAAGTCCTAAGCCAGCCACACTCAAATACGAGATGAATTACACCCACCTTGGAGAGAGAAGAGTCTGCGATAGCTACAAGAACTATCACAGAGTTGGAATGGAAGGTTGAAAGAGCTGAGAGAGAACTTCCAGGCACATACAGTGCCTGTTGAATGTAGCTGAAATTGTGGCTGAGGTAATCAAAGGATCTGTTCTCCCTCTGAGATCAGGGGATTGCCCTGTGTGGTCAGTACTTTGATACTTGAGTGGTACCTATTGTGTGGCTGTTGGGTGATCTCTAAGGAAGCTACCATTTGCCAGATATTCAGACCTTTGAATAAGAAATGGTGTGAGCCTGGTGGTCTGTGGAATTGGCACGTTTTTGCTCATCCTCTGTCCCTGAAGTCACACAGTGTACTGGAGGTTGTGCCTCACTGGTGTTATAACTGTTCTCTGCTGCTGGAAAGAAACTTACAAGAACTGTAAATAGAAAAAGAGTGCTTCTTCCCTCCTCCTTGCCTTCCAATTTCACACTAGTCTCTTTCATTGACAGAAGCTAACAGGAATCTATCTGGCTAGGGAATACTGAGAAAGCAGTGCAAAGCAACATGGTACAGATGGGTTGATTTGGTGTTGAGAGATGGCAGGGCAGTGACTATCACACCAATTCTGTCTTACAATTTTTCTTGTAGACAACTCTTCTCAAATCACTCTTCTTAATTCTCTGCATTGAGCTACGGAGGATGTCATACCCTTTTCAAATCTCTGTATTACCCTTTCTCATAAGGCTGGTACCTAATATGAAGTGGGTATTCTTTTCCTCTCAAAGTTACAGGTTTGTGATTGATAGGTTTTAATGGGATAAAAGCTTGAAAAATTGAAGTCACTTGTGATCATCATATCTTTCTTTGTTAACTTTAGTTTATGTGTGTGGATGTTTTTGGCTTTATACACACACACATAAACACACCGTATGCATGCCTGGTGCCTGCAGTTGTTAGTAGATGGAATCAGATGCCCTAGAACTATAGTTATAGATGGTTGGGAGCCACCCCAAAGGGGCTGAGATTTAGACCTCTGGAAGAACAGGCTCTTAACTTTTCATAGTCTATTTATTACGCTAGCGAGTAATTTGTTATTTAGGAAAGGGGGTATATGTAACTTGGACACCTCGGGTCCCCATCAAGTCACTGATTATGGTTGACTCCGCTCTCTGTTCTTCTGGCAAACCTGGACACACATTGTTAATAAGTTCTGTTGCAGGCAAGATGGCTAGACCAAGTGAATTCCTTAAAGTTTTCAGCTTTGGGGAAGGTTGTAAGTTGAACTCTCTTCAGATGAATGTCTCAGACTGAAGGTGACTGACTGTATAACCTGACATAATGCATGACTTTCCTGAGTAACTATTTCTCCTCTGCATAGCCAACTGTCTGGGTAATTCCCTTCTTCTTGATGTTTTATAGTGGCACATTTCACATGCCCCCAGCAGGAATTCTGATCCTTTCCATCTTCCCAAATTTGCTCTTGCCTCAGCCTTCCTAATCAGTCATTGAAAACATTATGTCATAGTTGTTCATGCCTGACAAACCTTTGGTTATTGCCTTTGTTGTTCTATATAATATATAATGCATAATATGCATTATAGTCTGCATAATAAATTTAGCAGCAAATTATCTTGGCTCCATAAATGAAATCCATCGAGACTCTGGCTATATCATGCTCTCTTGGGACACTGCTGTGCAAGTCTGTGCCTCTATCACCTCTTATCCTGGCTAATGTAATAACTGCCAGGTTTATCTGCTTCAATCCTTCTCCCCATCAGGATATTCTCAACGCAGTCTCTTCTCTAAGAGTAAATGAGAACATATCCTTCTTGTGCTCCAAACCTTCCACTAGCTTCCCATCTTATTCATAATGACACTGTGTCTTCAGAAGTCCAAGCGCTTGATGACCTGGCCTCCCAACAACCCTCTGAAGCCCAGTTCTTACTTCTCTTTCCTTTGCTCACAGGGAACTAAATGTATGCTCTTGTTGCTCTTTTTCTTGTAAGCAATCAAATTCTTGCTCTTCCCACTCACATCTCACTTTGCCTAGGATATTGCCCTTACTCACATAGCTGAATACCTTACTGTTGCTCCTCTTTTAAGCCTTCTTTCAGGTCCGACCTCCTCAGTAAAGACTTCTCTAATCAGGGATATTCAAATTGCTTACATTTAAGCCTCTAAGCCTCAATCCTCAAGCCCCCAGCCTCCATAGACATGTCTATGTCTTTCTTTCTTTCTGCTTATGCTTTTGTTTGTACTGCTGACCAAACATTTGACACTCCAAAGCAAACAAGCAGAAAATACATTTTACTTATGTGTTGCTTTACTTAGCTCTTCTCTCCTTAATATTATTTAACCTATGTGAAGACTTGGGTTTATTTACACACACACACACACACACACACACACACACATACACACACACACACACACACATTTGAGACAGGGTCTCACTAAGTAGCCCTGGCCCATGTGGAATCATGGGCCACAAATGGCTGGTCCCCCTGCCTCTGCCTCCTTGAAGGATTAAAGCCATGCACTACCACAATGAGTGAGGCTTGGGTGTTTAATTTTATTTTATTCACATGTTTAAAGTTCCAAGAGGAATGTTTGACAAACAGTATGCAGTAGACACTGGGTGAATGTATAAATGTACATTAACATGGGTCTCGTAACTGTAACATGGTGGTTAGACTAGGTGATCATAAACAAATTGTCAGCTCTAACTCTATGATGATGAGGCTCTGGATGGGGTTCCTTCTGAGCTGCAACAGCAGGCTACACATTTAATGTATGGTAATATATGATAACATATACTAACCAACGGCAGCCATAAACCTCTACCCTGGCCTTATTGATCATGAATATAGGCCAGCTACCAACTTCTACCTTGAAGGATTGGCATTTAAAAAAGAGTCTCATAAAGTGTGATAAGCCAAAGGTTATCATTGTCTAATAGAAATCTCAGAGCAATTGTGACAGCAGAAAAAAACAAAAACAAAACAAAACAACCAAAAAAAAAAAACCAGTTGTTTCTTCTTCTAGAGACTGTGGCCATTTTGTACTTTCATGTTTAATTCTGAGTATTGTGTAAGTCTCAGTGATGTAAACATTTTAATTATAGGTTTTATATGATGTTTTCTCTTCACATTAGTAGAATTCTTTCTCTTGCCTTGGTTTCTCTGAGGTTCAGAAGTGGAAAAATAAAACCATTGTTAGTTCTGTGTCCATCCAGGTGGATTTCAGGTTTATACAGAGAGCTAAACCCTCAATGAATTCTCAGAAGCAAAACAATTAACCAGTGAGCTGCTTCATACCTGTACCAGTATTTGATAGAATGATAATACATACTGTCTTATCCTGCTGTGACATTGTTACATTAGAGAAAAAAAAATATGCAGTGATAAAGGACCCAAGAATAGTGACCAGATCTTCAGTTTTCTGGTTAAGGATACATGCTATATATTCATTCATTTTAAGGAAGATTTATTGGGTGCTTGTTCTAGTCCGGAAACTATCCTGTGTATCACTAATATACATAATTCTGTTTTATCGAATGGCTTTCATAATTTACTCAACTCACTCAGCATTTATTGAATGTCAGTGGTATGCCAGCACTGTATGATGTTCTGAGTTCATGAATTAAATTGTTTTGGGCTTTGTCTTTGTAAAATTTCTTCCCAGAAGAAAGAAAGCATGTTTTTGAGATTTCTGAAAAGTACATGAAGGCACACATCAAGGACAGCATCGGTAGTTCCAGGAGTCTGTTAGGATACAGAATCTGTAGAGAAAGACGGTGCTGGGAATGAGTCTTCCTGGTAAGTGAGGACACATTCATTAGGACAGGCAGATGGGGAGAGGAGACAAGGAATATAAGAACAGAGGCAGGGAGTTAGGAAACCTCAAGGAAGAGCCAAGGATCAGTAAGAATTTTAAGGTCAGGACAACTGCTAGGCCACATAATGCAGAATCTTCCTTGTCACTTGAAGACTTTTGCTCCTTTCTTTCCTGTAAACTATAGAAAGCACTTGAAGGGTTTTAAAGAGGGAGAGTTACTTGAGTTTTCCTGGCTTTTAAAGATCACTGTCACTTTGGTGCCACTAGGAGAACGAATTATAGGAAGTGAGATTAGAGGCAGAGAGACAGTTAGGTGGCTACTTGCAAGTTTGGACAAAAGGTGATGCTAACAACTCAGCTATCAAAGGAGAAAGGAGAGGTGGGAAGAAGAGGCAGAAATGACAAGGCCAGGGCTTCGTGAATGGGTCTGAGAGACAGAAGGAGTTAAGATGGGAGAGGATTAAAATGGCTTTCATTCTTGTTTGTTTTCTGACTTGAATAAAGGAGTCGATGTTGTCATTAAAATGTATACAGGCAAAGTATTTAACCCTGATTCTTACCAGGGAAGATAGACTTTCAAAGTGTTAAAATTTAAAGCTAAGAAAGGAGTCATGATGCTTCAAACTTAGCCATAAAGAGGAAGGAGGAAAAACATGGACCCTAACTGTCTCGACAGCTTCTGTCCAGTTCTTCCATGTCTCCTCCAAAGACCACAAAGGGGAGAGAGCAGATTCGTGATCTTAGATGTGAATTTGGTTCATGGACTGGCTTTTTGGTCAGGCTAGAGATTTGGATGTGTCATTCATCAGCAAGAATGCTGGGTAGTTACAGGCCCTAAGAAGCTCATTCAGTGATGTTTATACATGCCAAAAGTTTGAGGACTGTGAGCCTATTAAAATGTGTCAAGGCAGAGGCTGTTCAACTGCCTTCACTGAAGGATTTCCCAGACATTGAAATCAGAATGAGGTCCACCAGCTGGAATTGAACCTTTCAGTTAGTAGGCTTAAGTCAAAATCTAAAAGCTGGGGTTTGAGAAAGCCCTTTGGAGGAGTATGGAGCAAAATGACCTAAGGTATGACTGAACTGTAATGTCATGGGTGAAGAAGCATGGAGAGCCTGCTTTGACTGAGATCGGCATCTCCACGGAGCGTGGAGGACCCCTGGAGGAACTGGGAGGATCCTCATGGGCCTTGCCCTCTTCCATTTTCACTGGTTGAAACTTAAAATTGAAGTTTTAGGTTTTTGTGTTCCTTTAGCTTTAGATTCTGATGCCAGTTTAAAACCATCTACTTCTAGTTGTGAACTGCTGTGGCTTAATTTTGTTCTCATTATGTTCTAATGGCTTACCTCCAAAACAACAGCTTTCACACCTGTACTTATGCCATCCGATTAAAGCCTCCTCAATGGCTTTAACTCAGCATGGTTAATATCAATCCATCCCATGGCATTCTTTATCTAACTGTCCCTGTAAGGATGGGGACCTCGCTTATTTGTCACTGCACTGTGTATCAAATACAGTCCATGTCTAGTTAACTGGAGAAAATAAATAATTACGAATGGAAGTGACGGCTGAGTGTCTCTTTATATGCTAACACATTTTATTTTGAAATTGTTACAAGTGTACTCCCCTTAGAAAGGAAACAATTGTATTGTCTCGACTTACCACAGAAGAGATGTGAGCTGAAGCCACAGTATGGCTTAAGCAAGGTTACTCAGCCTGGAAGAGATGGGACTGGCACGGGCATGGGCTCCCCTTCCCCATCCCTATCCCTTCCTTTCTCTCTTTCTATAGCAGAGCCTTCCCAAGAAAACAACCAGGAAGCAGCAGTTAACGCTAAGCCGTTTGGAGGCCTATGGAGTAAATGAGACTTTGCCCCAGCACTGGGAAGCTGGGAATAGAGGTGAAAAACTATATCCACTGCCAATTTTGTCTAGAGTAGCCTGGAAACCTTACATGTTATAGAGACACCACTGAGCTCAGCTTTCCACGGAGGGCAGGTCAGCAGTAATCCTGGCATTATGTGTTCTCAGGCCTGTGACCACAACATAAACACCAGTGAAAGAGATCTCACGGTCCGCTTGGGCACTCCGGTTGAAAACGCAGGTGAGGTTGCGGTGCGTCGGGAAGCTGGCAGCCTGAGTTGCCAGAGCAGACGTTAAATATTCATCTAGAGACAGGGCTCATTGGGGTTTATAATAGGACTCGCTGCTTGCCAGTTTTATTTTTCTTGCTTCACAAAGGAGGCTTCAGAGGAAATAAACTCCAAGTTCAAGTTTTAAAAATTTCATGCTAAAGGGATATAAATGTTATCCGCTGCGGCAGAATTCAGTAAGCTTTTAATAAGGAGCTAGGAGGTGGAGCTCTTAGGAAGTCAGTGACACGTGGACGAATGTAATGTGGATGTGAGGAGGGTCGATTGTAATGGAGAAATCCCTCTACTGCTGGGGGGAGCAAGGACTCTTCATTTAGATTCTGTGGTGTGAGGTATAAAGAACAAAACGTGGGGACACATTTCTGATATTTAGAAAATACATACTTTAGCTCCCAAGCCCCGTTTCTGAAGCAATAAGCACTCCATTAGTCCTGCCTTGGCATGAGTCCCCTCCTTGAACCTACTGAGCAAGGGTCTATTGTATATCACAAAAGTAAATGGAGCCAGGAAACAGATGCTAATATCTCCTTTTGTAATATCTTAGAAACTCAAGTTTCTCCCCAGGCTTCCTGGTGTTTACATACACACCAGAGTCTCTGAGAAGAACCCTCTTTCCCCTGCTTGTACACACAACAGATCCTTCTAACCCCCTGATATTAGTTATTCAGCTACATCTCTCAGGGCAGAAACTCGTCTCTCCCCAGAGGTCTTTGGGAAAGGAAAAGACTCTGTGTTAGCCATAGTCCCTATGAAAAGGGGCACCAAACGTCAGCTCATTCCTTCTTCCTGCTATCCTCGATTCACCTCCCTGGAAAGAGAGCACAGCTCTGGTCTGTTCTTTAATTGGTTCATCAGGCATCAACAAGAAACAAACACAAAACCTGGGCATTCTCCCGCATAACCTTTGCACCATATTATCTTTGTGTGTGCGTCCATTCTACAATGCCAGAATGGAAAATCCTTGAAGGCAACTGTCACACCCCTCTGTCATTTATATTCCATAAGACATATCCTTTGGGAAAGTTTATTAAATATTAGATACAAAGCATTGCAAAACTTCAATGGGATGACTCCAGAAATACTTTATCCTCTTTTTCAATTTTCTTCTTCTTCTTTTTTAGTGGCTGTTGAAAATAGGAAAAGGGAGGGTAGTCATTAGGTGGGGGAAAGACATTTCTCTAAATGTCAATATTTATGAAACGCCATTTTAAACCTTTATAAATGATTATCTTCCTCAGTACTGATGAGGCTGTTTCACAGTGCTGCTCAATTTATTTACTCAGGAGACCAATTTATTTCAGTATCTCTGTACTAACTGTTTGCATTGACATCTAGGTCTGCTTTGAGCAAGCAACTGTGACAAGTTGTTTATTGAACTGTAAACAGGTATTGTCTGAATCTAAACAATGGCTTTATCTAATTAGGAGACCCTGGGCATCATCTTAGCCCCATGTGGCTAGTCTAAGCCAGTCTAGCATCTTGTACACATCTCCCAGGCCTTTTAAAATCTCCTTGTTCACAGTAAAACCCTTCATCAGAAAGTGAAGAATTTTCATTTGTCCTTCTACTGTTCTGACTAGTGTTTTGTCCAAAAAGTTAAAAAAGAAAGAGGAAGGAAAAGAAGGAGGAGGAAAAGCAGGGAGGACTTCCTGTAAAGATGAGCTGGGTTTGTTGCCTAGGAGGCAAAAATGCCTTGCATAAACTAGAAAGTGCTTTCTTATCCAGAGAAAACTCAATGAAAGGATCAAAACAAACAAACAAACAAACAACAAACCAAGTGCAGGTGTGATTGTGGGAAGCACACAGAGGACAGAGTGGGAGTTAATTCTCTGGGCTCAGATTGTAAAAGCACTTGTTCAAAAGCACTTGGACCCAGGTCTTTCTCTTCCTGGCTACTGCTTTGTGTCTGAAGATGCTAATCAAATGCTACAGTCAACGTCTTTTGTTTTCCTCTGCCACCACTCCTCCTGAAAGGCGTGGCTCAATTCCAGAGCGGGTGGGGTGGGGTGTGGAGTGTGCTGGGGTGGGGTGGGAGGTGGGGTGGAGGGATCAAGGAAGCCTCTCTTAAGGAAGCTTCACTGGACTGTCCTGTAGCCACTACTATTACAGTTGCCTCTTGGAAGGAAAGGCTTAATTGCAATTAGAAGGGGAAAAAAAACCTTCACCAAGGTTTTGAGGCCAGAGAACAGAGAGAGCTTTATAAATAAATTTTTAAAAATTAGACAGAGCGATTGGTTGATAAATAAAAAAATGGTTCCAGGATGCTCCACTGGTATACACCAAAGAGAAAAAAACCTGTGGGAAGTGAGCAGGGGGATGTATTCTTTACTCAGTCATTGTATACAAATTGTTGATTTCATCATGAAGCTGCTTCTTTACATTCTTTTTGTCTCTCCTCAGGCGTTGGGGCTTGCTTTGCAGCTTACTTCCTTAACAGTTTGTGTAATTGGTTTCACTCACGGAGGCCCAATTGGTGGGTTCATCGTGAGGGCCTCATGAAATATGAATCTGTTTAAAAATTAATCGTAGATCAATATTAATTCAATAAAATATTTTAATCTCAGGTATGAATATTTCATACCTTCACACAGACATACAGATTTCAAAAGCCGTTTGTGTGTCTCTGACAGGCTGTCCAGTTTTGCCAGGACAGCATTGAAATTATTCCTCCTCGCACCGAGTGCTTGGGGGCTCTCTCAGCTAGAGCTGCCGCCCAGGTCAATGGTGATGTTTATTCAAACTGCGGAGGGAATGCAAATGAGGTGTGTGTCATAGAGCCACCTAGGGAAGTTTACCTTGTTTAATCGAGTTTAGAATTTCTCCTGTCTCTGCTTGGAATCAACCTAAAGAGAATCTCACATCATCTTCTAGGTTAATCCTTGTTCACACCAGGCTTGACTCATATCAAACTTGGCATGCTGAGGCACCCGAAGGCTTCTCTGACAAGGGGCTCTAAAGAGATGGACTGCCACTGCTCTCATTGAAATGAACCAGTTGCACCTGGCTGATAAAAGCCGAGATTTACTGGAGCAGACAGGTCCCAGCTTAAGCAGGTTCCCCTCTTTACTGCAACCCCTCTGCCACTTGAAACGGTCATCTCTCATGTCAGGTGTCATCAGCTAAAACAATAGAGTGGCCTCTGAGTTCAGCGGATGGCAGATGGAAGGCCGGCCACGCTCTCCTGATCAGTGGGGCTGAGTCTCCTGCATCACTCTGTCTCAAGACTTCTGAGTGCAGCACAAAGCCATAAAGGCTTAGAACTAAGGTGACCATAATGAATTAGGAGGAAAAATGGTCTCAGTACTGATTCAATACATGAAGCATTGGGTAATGGCTAGAACAATAATTTTCATCCTGTTGGGGCTTCTACCTCCATTTGTCCTTAATATATGTCTTTATCACCTGATACTTAAGTTGCCCTGGCTCTTAGTAAAGAAAACTGAAAGCTGAACAAATTAAAAATTACCTCAATTATGGTTTCTTCTTGAGGAAGCTATGGTAAATGAGGTGATTGTGTTACTAAGGCTTTCTATGCCCTGGAGAACAAGTCTGCATAGGTTAGCTAGCCCCAAATTGGGAAACATACATTGCGAACGCAGTAAAGGATTCAGGTAGGATGTCTAACACACATGAATGAGTTCATCACATCTCTGTGTTTCCAGAGGGTCTGTGAGAGTCTTGGATGTAGCAGGTCCCCAGTGTATATCTTGCTGAAGGAATAAACATGTGTACAGTTGTTTCTGACATTTATTTAATTTGCCTTTGCTGTGTTCGCTGTACACAAAGCAGGTGTATTTCAATCGGTGCCCTGGAATGATATATACTCTCAACTTTTCTGTAATTTATTATTGTATTTTCCTTTTAGAGGAGAAGGTTGCAGCTGTGTACTCTGGTCGTATATCCAAGCTAAGGGAATGTCGCTGCATCAATCAGTCGCCATGACAGCACTCTCCTCCGTGTGTGGGAGTACACCAGTAATAAATGTTCCTTCCGAGGGGTCCCCTGGCACCTCTCCTCCATTTCTCCTTATTTGATAAGTTAGGTTATTTCTGACTATAACCAATGGGTTCCCTGGTTGTCTTCTGCAATATTATTGAGTGGGAGATGTGTTCAGTATATACAGAAGTGATCCAAGTTAGCTATTAAACAGAAGTGGTATTAATGTTGACCAGATGTTCTGTTTTGTCCAAGACAGTTCTAACTTCAACACATCACCAAGCAATCCTTTACCCCAGAGCAAACAGGGTAGTTGGCTACAATGCTGGCTTGAGTGGGAAAGGTCACGAAAGAACTGAATAGTTGATCTGCAGATGATAGCATGGTCTGGGGGAGATTGTGGAACTTTTAAGGCAAAAAGCTTTCCTGGAGGAATCATGTCACTTGGGCTCAGGTTTCAGGTACATGCTGCATTTCTGGAAGCTACTTGAATTGGGAGACCAAGACATATATCACAATAATTAAATTATTTCAAGATTACTTACTGTCCTGATGTTCCTTTTCATATCCCTTTAATTTTAATGAATGTAATAAATTTACACATTACTGGGGTTTGTTGTATTTCCAAACATGTCTACAGTAAGTATAGATCAGATCGAGTTATCCTTCATCCACTCTCCTCCTCCTACCCTGCCTCCTTTCACCTTTCCAGTCCCTAGTAATCTTTATTTTACAATTTGGTTGGCATATTCATTTTTTATTTTTATTGTTTTGGATTCCACCTGTGCGAGAGAGTAAGTTGTTCTTTTGTTTCTATGTTTGGATTTGTTTCACTTAACATAATGTCTTTCAGTTCAACTCATTTTTCTTGCAAATAACATTTTTCCATTTTTTCCCCCCTGGCTGAATGAGAGAGAAGCCACTTTGTATATATGCGAGATTTACTTTATTTAGACATAGACACCAAGGCTGACTATATAATTCAGGTCTTGAGAATAGTGCTTCAATAATGCGTTAGTGGGCATGGAGATGGAGGTGTTTCTTCTGCACACTGGCTTTCCTTTCCTCTCTCTCTTTCTCTCTTTCTCTCTTCCTCTCTTTCTATCTTTCTCTCTCTCTTTCTCTCTTTCTTTCCTTCTCTCCTTCTCTCTTCTCCTTTTCTCCTTCTCCTTTTCTCCTCTTGTTCTCTCTCCTCTTTCTTTCTTTCTTTCTTTCTTTCTTTCTTTCTTTCCTTTCTTCCTTCCTTCCTTCCTTCCTTCCTTTCTTCCTTCCTTCCTTCCTTTCTTCCTTCCTTTCTTCCTTTCTTTCTTTCTTTCTTTCTTTCTTTCTTTCTTTCTTTCTTTCTTTCTTTCTTTTTATTTTGATGCATACATATCTAGAAGTAGGAGAGTTATACTCTGACCCACTGGAATTCACGGATGACACTTAGAACTCATTTTCAAGAAAGATCTAGCCTATGGAGGACACATTGACTAGCAGAACAGAGTTAGCCCCTCTCTTCTGTGGCAGCACAGGATAGCCCCAGGGTGGAGCCAGGTTCTAAATCTAAAGCCCTTGATTCTACTCACTTGGAGAGGCCACTCTGTTGTTAATAGAAACTTAGGTGACCGAAACTTTGCCTCTTACTCCACTCCCAGGCCTGTGGCTTTGTGGGTGGGGCTGCCATTGGGTTTTGAAGGATCCACCTGAGGCTGTTACATACCCCCCTCCACCAGCTACCTTGCCTTCCTTCCTTGTTTTTCCTTCTCCCCATCTATTCCACAGACTACCATCTTTGGAGTTTACTCTGCCTTTTTCCAAGAAGTTAAAAATCAGCTCCTGTGTGTGTGTGTGTGTGTGTGTGTGTGTGAATATGTCTAGTTCTGTGCTTGTGTGTACAGATGCTAGTATATAGCCCAAAAGGACTCACATGGCCTCATTCATAAAAATCTTACATCTTTTTCTCTTCCTATCTTTGTACCCAGAAACTTGTCTGTTTCTTCTAAATCATCTGGAATCTCTCAAAGGAAAAGATAATTCATTGTCCTGCTGCCTAAAAGCAGCTGCTGCAGATGTTTGGAGAGAAGGTGTATGTAAACACCCTGAAGGTATGACACTTTAAAGAATGACGTGCCATTTAATAGTAAATGTTTGGATTTTCCAAGAATATAAATTTCTTTGGAAATCAAGAGCTGTGTGTCTGCCTTGGGAAACCATAGTGAGGCCACTGTTAGCTCAGCCTCAAGAACTCCAGCAGGCAACAACTTTCTGCTGCTTTGTTTTTGTTAATTAGGAAGTGCTGTCATGTCATGTCTATCATGCAGAACTTGAGGGAGGTTTGTTTAGTAGTTAGTGTCTTAGTCACTGTTCTATTTCTGTGAAGGCATACCATGGCCAAGGCAACTCTATTAAAGAAGCATTTAACTGAGGCTTAACAGTTTCAGAGGCTTTGGTTCTTATCATAGAGGATGCCAATCTGGTGTGATGCTGGAGTAGTAGCTGAGAGGTACATCTTCATCCACAGGCAGATACTTTTGTCATGGTTATGTAGCTTAGTTGTTAGAGTGCTAGTAGCATGTACTCTGTCCTGAGTTTGATTCCCAACAGCACAAATGAGTATAGTAATGCGCTAATCTCAGCATGTGGGAGATAGATAAGAAGTTCAAGGTTATCATCTGTAATATAACAAGTTCAAGATCAGAATGGGTACAGAATACTCTGCCTCCAAATAAAAGGTGACATAATAAATAAATAAATAAATAAATAAATAAATAAATAAATCTAAAAGTAAGAGGGGGAATTTAGTTTAGCTTATGAGGATGCTTCTACATATTAGTCCTGAGAAGTAGGGAAATAGGCAACTCTGGGACTGCATGACCTAGAAGGAGGTAGGGAGGTGGAGTGCCAGGAATCTGGATCTTTCTTTCTCTTTGTCCTCATACTAAAAGCCCTTGAGGGTAAGAAACAACATTCAATGCTTGAGTACTCTCATAGCTCTTCGCTTAGTTTGGTTGAGATGATATTTGAGGAGACTTGATGATTCCCACCTTATTTGGGCATTTGAGGTAACTTCATTGTTGATACTTTTGAGGTATTTGTATATGGTATAATAAAGAGGGAGTTGCTTCAGTAATGGTAATTCCAACAAACACAGTTTTGCTAAGCTTGGCATCCTATAGTTTAGTAGAGGCTGTGAACTATAGGACTATTGGCTTAATGTCAGCAGCAGTTTTCTTCATGTATGTATGTGTGTGTGTGTGTGTATCTGTGTTTGTGTGTGTACATGTATGCATAGATATGTGTGCAGGAGTGAAGAGAAAACAAAGGATAAGTCAGCTCTTATTTTTCAGGCATTGTCCATCGTTTTAGAGATAACATCTCTTACCAGCATGGAACTCACCAAGCAAGCTAAGCTGGCTGGGCTGTTCAGTGAACCCCAGAGATTTGTCTGTCTCCAGTTTCTAACCCTGCCATTACCAGCTTGCTACAACATACCTGGTATCTGGAGAGAGCACTCAGGTTCTTATGCTTGCAAGGCAAGTATTTTACTAACTAATCCATCTCCATAGTTGTTCTTTATATTTTTAACCTAAAAAGAATAAAAAAAGGAAGAAAGTATAGCTTCCTTTCAAAGGACGATGCTCTAAAGATTGTTAAATTGCTTCAGGAGACCAGGTTGCCTGGAGGAGAGCCTTAAAAACTTACATGTGATTAGATTTAAAGTATGAGGAAAATCACACCTGAGGTGATTCTAAAACTCTCCTGAAGTGGATTTTTTTTAAAAAGGGTTTCTTTTTTTGATACTTGATTGAATTTCAGAACTTTAGGAAATTCTTTAGGTTATCTGGTTGACCTCTAAGCACTTCCTGCTTGTCAAACTACTAATTTCTCTGATATAAACCACATTGGATTTTTGAGTAGGAATTTTCCAATTTACCCTTAAATTCTCCCCTCCTCTTAATCTGGTGACTTCCATTTTAAGATTTCAATTATAGTGAAATCTTTTCTAAATTAACATATAAACTAATATTACTTTCCTTTAATAATTTGATGTAGAGAAAATAAAATATAAAGATGAAATGCCAAATGAACACTAGGGGTTCCAGAAGGAAGAGCCAACAATAGCAGTAAATTATAGTTATTTTTGACCAAGAATTTAAACCTTGTTATTAAAATATTATTTCTTATGAAAAACGTAGTGATTGATTATTTTACAGATTTTAGGGCATAGTGTTTTGTAAACCACTGAGGAAAAAGAATCCATGTCTAAATGTTCAGCACAGATATTTCAACAATGAAAATTGTTTCTACAGCTGACAGAAGAGCTTAAAAGTCACATAGGAAATGGTGTGGTGTCAAAGGCAGTTATATGAACAGGACATCTCTACTATCCCTAGGATTGGGACAATAGAATTTGGTGTCACCAGAATTCGGAAACTAGGTTACTTCCTGAGAGTTGGGACCACAGCAGGAAAGGGATATTTGATAGGATCTAGTTTCTTTGGAGATACTAATTCTTTGGTAAGCTCCAAGAGAATCTAGGGAGTGTGGGCTAACTGTGATCCCAAGAAGAGAGGAAAGAGAGTGAATTTATTTATCTGAAAACCTTCTGGCAAATGCCTGGATTAATGAGAACCAGTAGTGATGTCAACTGACTCATAGGGATATATGAGCTCTTAGAGTCAGAGATGAGACAGCTGGCCTATTGTCAGTGTGCAGCTGGATAGCTGCTCCAGAAGGGTGGCTGATTGCATGATTACACTCTCCCCATGGCTTATTTCCTGAAGGTGCACTGTACCCATCCATAATAGCCATGAAGTCATTCCATGTCTATAGTCAAGGTGTGAAACCCAACAATGTGAGACAGCAAGCATCGTGTTCAATATAGTGATGCTCTCTTCTTCCTGGTAATATGGGATCTGAAGAACCCATTGAATATTGAACACATTCATCCCTGAAAGATGTAGACCAGGTGGACTCAGCAGAAAGGGGTGCCGTGATGTTAATGTGCATACTCCACTTGTAGGCAAAAAGAAGAAAGGCAGGAGGACAAGGCCCATATTTAGCACTTGGGTGGATACTAGTTAGCAAAGAGAGAATGAGCCAGGGCTATATAGATATGTTATTGAAGGCTACAAAACTCAAGTGTGAACTTTGAGTGATTTTTAATACTGGAACTTGAAGTTAATAACTCCAAGGAAAGAAAGCAGGTCTTCTAGTTTTTGACAGCATAAGATTCAGAAGAGTTACTGTGGACGGTTTAACAAAATAGAGGAAAGGAAAAGAATGATCTAGGCAGAATCAGAACACTGACATTTCCTAAAAGATTCACTAGCTCTCTAATGGTAAGGGTCAGTATGATGGTTTGTGTAAGCTTAGCCTAAGGAGTGGCACTATTAGGAGGTGTGGCCTTGTTGGAGTAGATATGCCACCATGGGCGTGGGCTTAAGATCCTCACCCTAGTTGCCTGAAAGTCAGTATTCTGCTAGCAGCCTCCAGATGAAGATGCAGAACTCTCAGCTCCTTCTGTACCGTGCCTGCCTGGATGCTGCCATGTTCCCGCCTTGATGATACTGGACTGAACCTCTGAACCTGTAAGCCAGCCCCAATTAAATGTTGTTCTTCATAAGACTTGCCTTGGTCATGGTGTCTGTTCACAGCAGTAAAACTTAACTAAGATAGTCTGGAGTACCTGGTCAGTACTGCACACTTGGTTGTTTGTGTTGCCTAATGTATTTAAATGCTTATGTTACTCAAATGCTCATCATATGTCTACTCTGTGGAAAATAGAACAACAAGGCTAGCAGTTGTGGTCCATGCTCCTCAGAGCTTATCGTCTGCAAGGATGTAGGAGCTATGTCTGGTAGGACTTGGAGGTTCCTAGGAGCAAGCATATTTTAGAAGAGTTCCTAATTTAGTTTAGGTAAAAAGAGGGAGTTGAAGACATGAAACTCTATTAAATAGAGCTTTATTATAAGCATGTATTCTTCTGGAAAAATACAATTGGGAAAACTATTGCAGGCAGGAAAAATATTGGTATACACCAGTTCTTACAGGCAAGGAGGAGTGATGTTTTCAGACCAGAAATTGATTCATAATGGCTAGTGAGAAGATACTTGTGTACACAGTATTAAGATAAGAAGCCGGAGGAGTTAACAGGCTGAAATTTCATATTGTGCTCCATAGGCCATATTGAGAAATTTGGGCTTAACATATTTACTGACTCTTGTCTCCACTTGACAAGTGGTTTTGAGGTACCTTAGGTACAAATAGTTTCTTTTCTCATTGCTGTTAATCAAACACATGACAAGAATCAACTTAAGGGAAGAAAGGTTTACTCTGGCTCATACTTCAGAAGGGTTCATCATAATAGGGAAGGTATGGCGGCAGGAGTGGCCCACAGCTGTGGTCGAAGGAACTTGCTCACATTCCAGTAAGATCAACAGAAAGGGAAGATGTGGGCACTCCATTGGCTTTGTCATGTCCCCTTTTGATTCAGCATAGGTTTCTGATCCATAGTTTGGTGCTGCTCATATGTGTAGTGGGCCGTCTCTTCTCAGAGACCTCATTGGAAATGCTCACACAGACACACCTAGAAGTGTCTCTTGTTAATCTGTGTTTCTTTAATCTGTGTGTGTGTGTAGCTGACAGTTAAAATTAGCCACCACAGTCTGTGTTCTATAGGAGATTGAAATAGATGATAGATAAAGAAAAATAATAGCACGAGTCTAACCGCACAGACCCTGCAGTCTATTCAAGGGTTTAGTGGAAACATTTATTCCATTTCATGAAAAGTTCAACACCAGCCATCAATACTAACAAATAGCTGCCAGGGAAACATCAGTAGAGACACTCAGATAGATTTTTATTAGTGGGGATTGTAGAGGCAGAGAATCAAGGTGGACAAGCCCTTCCAGAGAAGGCATTGCTAGTTCAAAACCTATCAAAACCTATCTGAAGATGCTGAAGGAGAGAAGATGGAAGCAGTGTACTTTAAACAAGGCAAGAGCGTGTGCAAAGAGCTAGATAAAAAAGAAGACACCTCAACTGAAGACAGCAAAGAATTTCTCTGTGGCTAAATAAGAACATGTTTGGAACTGTAGGGTGCCCCCCAAGAGCAGTTAGAAAAGAATATTTAGAGTCAGGGATGTCCAATCGCTTGGCATTACTATATGATTCTGCCATTTACATATATAGATCAGTCAGACCCATAGTTATCCTGGAATAATGTAGCCTGCAGACTGTAGCTTGAATACCTGGTAGAGCATTTATTATTGATATAGAAATTAAAAATAATCAATTAATTCTCTGTATCTATCTATATCATCTATCTATCTATCATCTATCATCTATCTATCTATCTATCTATCTATCTATCTATCTATCTATCTATCTATCTATCTCTATCATCTATCTATCTATCTATCATCTATCTATCTATCTATCTATCTATTTATCTATCTATCTATCTATCTATCTATCATCTATCATCTGTCTATCATAACGTTTAAGTGTAATTGAGGAAAAGTTGTCAATAATAATGCTAAGATATAAACAGCCAGGGCCCATGATCAGGCAGCAAAGCTCTTACTTTGAGCCATTTGTAGAACTTGTCTCTTAGTCCAGGGCTGTTTGTATTTGAATAGACTATTTCTAGATACTTCACTCACTATGTAATTTACAACTAATTGAAGTGTTTTCTCTCCTTCTGGGCTTCTGAGTCTATTTGTGCTCCAATTACAGAAAGGGGGGCCATTCCTGTCAGTAATTTCTGAGTCATGTACAGGGAAGCACAGCCTCTCTCCATGGATTCCTACAGCCAGGGTTTTCCTACAACTCCTTGAAAATGGCACTGCTGCCTGAATCTGCTTTAATACTGGTATTGCTAGAGCCATTCCTGGCATCTCTACTTGCACGAATCTTGCTATTTAAAGTTCTACATACTCAGTGTGTGTAGAACTCATTTGCTTCCCCACATTTCAGGATCATTTCAATTCTGCACATATTGTATTGGGCAACATACTGTCATTTTAAGATGCGATTTTCTAATTCTGTGGACATGCACTTGGGTTTCACAGTATACTAGCCACAATGAACACACATCTATCAGTGAAGGCAAGATGCATGGAATTCTCAGAAGCTCACTAGTTTAAGAAACTCTCTATACCTTAGTCAAATGACCAAATATGCTACTTTGGTATTACCATAATGTCTTTGGGGAAGACATTTATCTGGCGATGTTTAATTTTCTAAAGCTGCAGATTCAAGGGAGAGGGAAAAAAAAGGAAGGAAGGAGGATTTATTTGCTCAATACTTTCTGTGGTGATATTTTTATTTTGTATTAAACATACATACTACATAAATCCAGGGGCTTTCCATTTTATCATACTTTGGGAATATTTAAAACATCACATTCTATCTGCATTTATGTGAAAACTTGTTTATCAGGTTTCTTTCCGAGCTGAGTGAATCTGGACACTTTCTAACTTGGAACAAATCACACATATGAAATGAAGATAAAATGCCCCCATCCAGGTAAGGCAAGTAAATATTGTCACGAGTGTCACTGGAATTGAGGAAACAGCTCTAGGCTTAGAAGAAGAACTGGGTTTGCAGTACAGCTTTATAATTAGTAGCTGTGGGACCTTAGGTAAATCCAGGCCTTGTTTCTGTCAAATGGCTAAAACAATGGGTTCATGCCTTACTTCCTGTTTGATTTGTCCATTTATAAATATATGTACTCATTATGTAAGCATTACCAAGTGCCTATTATGGGATGGGCATTTTGATGAGGAAACTCATTGCTCTTGACCTGATAGGTTGTTGTACAAATCGCAGGAGAGAAGCGCACTGCTTTAGGCAGTGTTTTGGTGCTATGATGAGACATCATGACCACAGCAGCTCTTAGAACAGAAATCAGTTAATTGGGGTTAGCTTACAGTTCAGAGATTTAGTCCATTCTCATCATGGTGGAGAGCATGGCGGTACTCAGGAAGACATGGTGCTGAAGTTGAGGGTTTTCTACATTCAGATCTGTAGGCAGCAAGAAGAGGAAGACCCTGGACCTGGCTTGAAACTTCAGAGCTTACCTCTAGTGACAAACTTCCTCAAATAAAGCTACACCTACTTCAGCAGGGCCATACCTCCTAATCCTTTCAAATTATGCCACTCCCTGGTGACCAAGTACTTGAACCTATGAGCCTATACGGGCCATTCCTATTCAAACCACTATATATACTAAGTGCTGTCATTTTTCCAAGGTCACAGGGTAAAATTTGGGCTGCTTCTTGTAAGTTCTACTGCATAAGCACCATGGGTTAGTATACATAGACTTAGGTCAGTCTTCTGATGAGCCCACACTGGGTACTTAGTACTCCTTATATATATGTGATATAACCAAAGCACATTGAGAAACTCATCTTCTCGATAGCACAGGACAGTAGTCCCAGATAACTTAGGAGGTTGAGGCAGGAGAATAAAGATTAAGACCAATGTGGGCAACTTAGTGAGGACTAGTCTCAAAATAAAAAGGACAAGAGAGAAAAAATAGGAGAGGAAAGTGATAGTTATTTCTCCACTGGTGAAATAAGCCAGTTCAAACAAGATTAGAATATTAAATGAGAGTTTATTGTTTATGTGGAGGTTGCTCTCAGAGGAGTTCACTGGCCAGAAGGACTGAGGCCAGGGGAGTCTCCTTGGGAAGGAAGTGAGAAGGGAGGGGAAAGAGAAAGAGAGAAAGAGCACATGAGAGAGAGAGAGAGAGAGAGAGAGAGAGAGAGAGAGAGAGAGAGAGAGAGAGAGAGAGAGAAGCCAAAGGTTTGGAGTATATAAGGAAGAGCCTCTGGGGGAAGAACAGCCCAGCCCAGCCCAGGTCCTGAGCTGGAAAGTTCAGGATTGGGGGCAGGGTATGACAGGTAGGGACTGAGGAATGCTGGAAGAACCTGGAGGACAAGTCTACTTTATTATGTAAAATATGCACTGCGTTCCCTTGTCCCTGGGCCTGAACCAAACATCAAGCATTTGCATTGACTCACCATTTGAGGAGACAGGCTACCATGGCAGGGGAGACTGGTAGCTGGAAGGTCAGAGAGCTAGTCTCATTGTGTCCACTGCCATAATATATAGAAAACGAGGGCTGGGGCTTAACTGGCTTTTCTTCCCCTCCCCCATTTATTCGGTCTAGTACCCAGGCCCATGGCAGAGTGCAACCCCCATTCTAGTTTCTTAGTTAAAGCTCCCTGAAAACACTCTCAGGTGGGTGCAGGGGTGTGCTTCCTAGGTGACCCAAGTTTAGTTAATTTGACACTGAAGATTACTCAGCACAGAAAAGGTTATGGCTCAGAGGTAAAACCCTTGCCTAGCTTCTATCTGAAAGTCACCGAGTTCTGCCCTAGTACCACAGAACAAAACATAACACAAATCTCATCCAACCTTTGATAAAATATGAAATGCATGAATGGGATTTAAATCTGGGGAGAAATCAAGTTCAAAAATCTGATTTTCATAGGAAACCCAACAGTGTGAAGTTCTTTGCAGTAGGAGAGTCCATACATGTAGAAGTATTATTTATGGTTGCTGCCATCAATGCCCATTTGTAAAGAACAGACCCAAAACCCCAACTAACAAACAATGGGTTTAGCTGGGCATCTGCAGGAATCTCGCTATGGTGTTCTTGTTTTCTGGCTTGCAGCCTGACACTTCTGCCTCTTTTCCCTCTGGGCATATTTTACTGCAGGTCTTTGCAGGTCGTGGCTGGACTGTTGGTAAGCATATTATCTTAAAAGAGGAAAGAAATGGTTTCATTGGAGAATCACTGTGTCAAGAAGGTTGTGTACCTCCCTGATGTTGAAAATGCCAATTTCTCATAAAAAGGCAAAACCCTTCATTTTGAAAGGTTGAATATAATGTTATTTAACTAATTTCAAATGGTCACGGAAAAAGTCTAAATCTAGGAAGAGTCTCTGGGCCTGTAACATTTTCATTTGATTCAAGAATGGCTAAATTTTAAGTCATTTTAACCTCTTGCCTTTTGATATTTGGCTCCTCTGACAGAAAGTGTCTGTCCACTGCAAGAGATTTGAAGTAACAGAATGGCTTTCTTCATCAGGAATCAGTTTCCATCACGTTCTTGGGAGCTAAACACCAAGGTATACATACTACTTTGGTGGGTTTATTGGAAGATCTGTGATCATTGTAAAGATTCTAAGCAAAGTTTACAGAACATTACCATTCCCACCACAGCCTCATTCAAATCCCTTTTCATGTTAAACTCCTGATATTGTGGTTTTTATTATAAAAGTCTTCTTGGCTTTGGGACATTATACAAATGGCAATAGAAAATCTCTAAATTTCCTTCACTTGCCAGGATGTCATCCTTGTGAAGCAAGTTTGTTCACCTCTATGGATACAAACTTACCAATAAAGCCCTGTGGATTTGGGATTTTTTTTGATAGGTTATATTTAATTAAATGACTCAATTTAATTAATAGGTTGGGTTTGTCAAATTCTCTCTCTCTCCCTCTCTCTCCCTCCCTCCTCCCTCCTTCCCTCTCTTGGTTCTTCCTTATACAATCTAGGAGATGCTCTTGCCTTAGCATCCCAGGTTTGAGGCTGTAGGTGTAGCAGGTGTGCACTACTATGTGAGCTCCATTTTTTTTTACTACCTTTGAAACACTACATTTTCCAGCCACTTTTAAATTTTCAAATTAACTTTCATGAAGCCATGTACAATGTTTTATTTTTTAAAGGTATGATACCTGCAGTGATGCCATTTATATTCCCGAGTTTGTGATTCCTACAATGACACTGTTTACACTCCCAAGTTTGGTAATTTATCCTCTTTTTTTTTTTTGATTGCTGAATTGAGGGAATGTCCTCTCTGCAAAGGATAATGACTCTGTGATAATCAGAGACAGCAAGAGTCTGGGAGGCAAGATTATGTCTAATGTCCTTAGTAAAATGGTAAACACTAAGACCTTCAGGATGGCTCTTAAGGCATTGGGAAAGAACTCTGAAAACATAGTTTAAAAATATATAATTTCTCAACTATGCAAGATATATGGATGCAGTATGAATTACATGAGGGGCTTCACAGATCTAAAAGAAGGCAGCTGCACTATGAGCCAGCTTTTTGTTCGAAAGATATCAATAAAGGACATAAAGAGATTTAGGTGATCACAAGGCAAGATCCCACCCAGATAAGTTTATTGTTTGTGCTTACAAAGGCAGGCAGATTCTTGAGCTCAAGGTCAGTCTGGAGCAGACCTAATTTAAGCCTAGGCATGTCAGGAATAGTGATCTCTGAGCAAGATCCCACCCAACTAGCTTATTGTCTGAGCTTACAAAGGCAGGCAGATCTCTGAATTCACTGCTGTTTAAAAAAATGTACTTGTCTTTTTCTAAGTATCAAGGGGCTAAGGTCATAAAATACTGATTCATGGGATAATCAAATAGAAACCTGGGTAACCATTAAATTGATATGTAAATAAAAGACCAGGCTTTGGTCTGCAAGACCTAAGCTAGCTAAATGAGCTGTGTGGAGAACTGTCTCCAGCAGAACACAAAGCTGTCAGTTTTTATCCCATGGTTGACTTTGGGTTGTTCTTTTGCTACTTCTAAACACCCCTTCCTTAGAACCACTGACCAAGCCAAGGCTGGTCCTTGGCATAGTATAATTACTAGGCATACAAAATCCTCAATTACTAAGTATATGGTTATATAATTGTATATATAGAGAGTAAGTTTATTTTCTTTTATAACTTAACACTACAAAATATTTTTCCTTTATAATGGTCTTTTAAAATCTACTTTGTCTAATACTAGAGTGTTTACTGTGCATGGTATGTGTGTTTGTGTGTGGGTGCATCTGTGTGTTCAAGTGTGAGGGTCGGAGGCTCATGAATGTTGTATCCTTCTACCTTATGTATTGAGGCCATGTTTTTAGCTAAAGGGGGAACACTACAATTCAACCAGTCTAGCTAGACAGCTTGTTCTGTGGATCTTCAGTCTTAGCTTCCAGAGCACTGAGATACTTAACAGATCTCCATGCCTACCTGGCTTTTATGTGGATTCTAGAGATGATCCAAACTGGTATCCCCCTGCTTGTGTGGTAAGAATTTTATTCACAAAATCAACTCCCCACCCCCAGTTATTAGATTTCTAAAGTTCATTTTCTTTGGTTCCTACCTACATGGTACACTTAGCAGCTGTTTTGCATTTTAACACATTTTCTTGGCTTTGTAGATGATCCTAAATATTAATGCTTGTTGTAGAAATAATTATACAGAAATAAAATAAAATCATTTTAATCAATCTAAAAATGTGAGCTTGCACATCAATTGATCTTATATTATTGATCACTCAGATTCTTAGTAATCAATACCGCTATGTCCCCTAATGAAGTTACTGAGCTTGAAGGCTAAACAGATAAGTGGTATCAAAACAAAACTCAAGTCACATACGATGGGAAAAATATCAAACTGGTGTTAGAAAAGGATACTAGCTATACTCTAGAGGAATATTTGACCCAATAATTTTCACTGGTATAGACTACCCTCAAAGCATAGCTGGACAAGGAACTTATAAAAATAATAAAGTAAATTCAACTGGTTGACCTCATCCAGTCAATCAAGAAATGAGTAAGACATTTTTAATAGGAGAAAATAAGAAGAGATACCAGTTAGGAGCATTTCATTCATTTAAATATGGAACTGAAACTTGAAACAGGGTCTCAGAGGAATGCAATTGTTACACACATTAACAGAGAGATAATAAGATAGCAAGCGAGTGGTCTGAGGCAAAAGGATAGAAAGTACACTACTATTCATGGCTGAACATAGCAGACATCGGGAGATTCCATCTAAAAATCAAAAGACTTAGTTTTGACATTTCCCACAATACTTTTAATTTACTTTAGAGATATTTTCAAAAACCAATGTGCTTTTGATAATGAAATGTCTGATAATGAATGATTTTTCCCTTCTTTTGTTTCTACCTGTTTCTCATTTAATTCAAGTAGAATAAAAACCAACAGTGCAAGTATGAGCACAGAGAAACCCTAAAGAATGATGGCTGGTTGTTATGGTTATTATCCAGAGCTATTCTGAGATGGTTAGTTTGGGGAATGATTTTTAAAATTTTTCATTGTTTGATTTTATTTTTTAAAGTAAGGATATATATTATCACTTTGGCAAACTCTACAGTTATTTTTTCTTCCAGGCAGACAGTGGAATAGAACCATCCTCAGCCAGAAGTGTTTTTTTCTTCACCTTTCTCTAAATTACTTTCACAAAGAAACTTTATATTTTATCTTAAAAGAAGCTACTGATTGAATTATTCTTTGTCATGGTGAGCCTAATGTGGTCAGGTTTTATTTGGGTTTTGCTAATGAAGAGCGAATTCTTTTCTTAAGCCATTCCTAGCATTCAGTATCGCTCAGCATAACCTTTCATATCCCAGCCTTCCCCGTTTCAAGTCAGGTCTGTCATCTCTTCTTCTTAGATCTGCGAACAGACAGTGTCACCCAAAAGGACACTCTCTGAGGAGAGGATGGTGGTGGGGTGCTACAGGTTTGAAAGCTCGTCAGATTGACAGCCGTTCTATGCACTTCGACAGCCTTGAATTAAAATGCAGAGTATCCCATTGTGTGGTGGGAGATATGGGGGACTGGAAAAGCTGCCTCACAATTATTGAGCACCTGGTGTATGTCAGGCACAGTTGCAGCTGCCATCCCATGTATGCAAATCTTTTTTCCATTTGCATGTTGGGAAATAGAAACTTGGAAAGGTTTGATATGAGTGGTCTCTGTGTGTCTCAGGTGTCCAATCTCCTCCTGCTGCTGCCATGCAAGTGAGTGTTCTTTTAAGCTTTATTCACTTTTTAACATACAATTTGAGAGAGAGAGAGAGAGAGAGAGAGAGAGAGAGAGAGAGAGAATAACTGTCTTTTCCAAAATTTGGGTATATACGTATAGAACCAAGAGGTTTATGTCAAAAGTTTTCCTCCACCATTCTCTACCTTAGTTTTTTTGAGGCAGCATCTCTCAGTGAACTGTTCCTCATCTATTTGGCTAGGCAAGTTGGCCACCAAGCCAACCTGAGACCCTGCTAGCTTGGCCTGTCCAGGCACATTCTGATTATAGTTGGAACTGGGGAAATTGAATTTATATTCTCATGCCGTCAAGGCAATGAAGCCATCTCCTTAGATGTTATGTGTTTTTGAAGCTAAAACAAAGTCTTGCTATGGAAATAGCAAGTTTTTGCTACAACCTTTATTCTAAGAATCTCTAAAAAGGCAACAGAAGCAGATATATTTACCTAGAATTGAAAGTTAATGGCAAAATGAAGTCAAACCCCCAAAGAGCTAATTCCTCTAGCACTAATTAAGTGTAGTGTGTGTGTGTGTGTGTGTGTGTGTGTGTGTATTGGGGGGGAGGAGTTGTAGTAGTGCTGCTTTATTCTGGAAAGAAACCTTAAAAAAAATTGGATGATCTGTCATAGACTCCCAGAACACCATAATTAAGGTCTGAAACATGTTCCAGTCAAAGAACAGGAGTGAACTGTTCAAATAGCATCCCTTGGGAAATGGTATGGCCACTGTGTGTTTTCAGACTAGGCAGATTTCTTCTCTTACTGTCTGCTTCTAAGTATGAGAATTAGAAGCTCCATTAAGAACTGCTAACGTCTTCCATCTAGACGCTCTTTGCTTTGCACCAAGAAGATGGAAGGACTAGGATGGTGTGCATGTTGTATGGTGTATGTGCCGTGGCCAGAGCCCGGCCACAGGGATAATTTTTGCAACAAGGCAGGGATAATGAGCTCATCTCTAGCTTAACATGTCTAATCTTGAAACCAATCATTTATATGCTCTAAGTAAGAGGCTGTGCTCTCACGGAAGAATACACAAGTAAATGAAAATGTGTTGCAAAAGTATGCTTGCTCACACTTCATGTTTCATTTCCTGAGACTCAGTTAGTCACCAAATGAAGGTAGTGACACCTGGAGCTCACACATGGAGGGTTCGTTTAACAACAGTAGATTTCCCTTTGTAAATAGTGGCATCACATGAATGCTCCTTCATGTCTTGGTTCATTATTTCCTTTGCTGTCACTATTAAACAATATTTTAGCTACCCTAGAAAATCTACTGCCTAAAAAGCATAGCCAATTAGCAAAAATGTAGACATTGTCACATTCCGTTTCCATTTTTAATTTTTTAAGTTTTGTTTGAGATTATAATACAAGGACATCATTTCTCCTTCTCTTTCCTCCCTCCAAATTCTCCCAAATAACTCTCTTTGCCCTCTTTAAAATTCATGGCCCCTTTCTTTATCAATTGTTATTCCAAGCATATATGTGTATGTATATACACATATATTTATAAATATAACCTGTTCAATCCGTATGTTAGTATATTTCCAGGGCAGACCATTCAGTGTTGGATAACAAGTTAGTGTGTCCTTCCTTAGGGAGGATTATTTCTCCCACTTTCAGTTTTTCTTGGTTGCCTGTAGATTTTTATCTAAGGATGGGGCAATATGATGGTTCCCTCATGTGTTTTAGCATGTCTACTGGTATTTTCCATGTTCAGGACATGTTTAGGAAGCCATGTTGGTGAGACTTCCTGGGTATAGCTTCTTTTCTTTCTTATGTGACACTGTGAGATCTATAATTTTACCTAACTCACTGTGATTCCTTGTTTTATTGTTATTATACAATGATGTATTATTTGTATCAGGGGTCAACCTTGGGAATCTATATGTAGACCTAAAAAGGCCTATGAACAGGAGTTTTCAAATTTTATTTTTAAAAAAGTATTTACTACAGCTTCTAGATTAAAAAAATGTATCTAATTTTTTTTAAAGATTTATTTATTTTATTTATGAGTACACTGTAGCTGTCTTCAGACACACCAGAAGAGGGCATCGAATCTCATTGTGGATGGTTGTGAGCCACCATGTGGTTGCTGGGATTTGAACTCAGGACCTCTGGAAGAGCAGTCAGTGCTCTTAACCGCTGAGCCATCTCTCCAGCCCCATGTATCTAATTTTTTAAGGCTATAAGGCACTCCAGTACTTATGAGGGCTATTATTATATTTCAACAATGCTGTGAAGAATATTTTGGAACCATCCTGATTTTATATGTGAAAGATCTGAGATCAAGTATGATAACTAGCTCAAGGCCACAAAAAAAGAAGGTTTTTATTCCCAGGTCTCTGAACCACAGATACTAATACTTTGTGATGTGATGTACCTTATGTCCTCTAGAAAGACATAAATTGTACACTCAAGTGAACACTGCAGAAGACTTGCTAATGACTAGAAAGAAGTAGAGATTTTGACCCTAACATTGTTTTTGTCAGTTGCACAGGAGCAGTTTCTTGTCTTTAAGAGTAGAATTCGAAATAGCTTGAGCCAGTGATTCAGAGAAACATTTTGGTTTTGTGCTCCTCCTCTGTGCCATTTTTGGTGAGCATAGAGCTAACGGGAATGACGAGCTTGTGAACTGAGAGGGATACCATCTTCTTCATCTCATTCCCTCCCGGCTCTACTGCTCTTTAAAAATTTATTTTAAATCTCATCACTCAACCATGTCTGCCATAATGCTTGCCACGTAGTTCATTTTCCACTCTAAAAGGTTTCACACATTGTGGACACTGCGGTGGTAAATGGACCAAGATCATGAACTGCCTTATACTTTCTTAGGTGATCCAGAACTCTTTGGAGATGCTCTGGCCTCTAGTGCAATATTTTCATCCAAAAAGGTTTAGTTTCTCAGTGGTATGTAACAATAAATCCTGAACTAGTTTGGCCAAAACAGGAGGAAACGGATGTCAAATCCATTAATCACAGATGTAAAAAAAAATTCCTCTGGGCTTGAATGTCAACCAGGCATTAGCTTTATCTTGCATCTCAAAGTCTATTCAAGACCTCCTGATTAGGGTCAGCTTGTTTTTCTGCCCTGAGATGTTTTAAAGCAGAAACTGGCCATACCTTAGGCTGAAGATAACTGGTATTTTCATATAAGGAGAGGCACGTGCAATGTTGTACTCATAGCTGTCTGCTAGACCAAATCACATACAAATTACTGCATATCCACCTGTTTTGTAAAAGATTTCTGTCCATTAAATGCAAAGTGTTTGAGGGTAATCCGAAACAGTCTGAAAATATCCACTCATGACTAAAGTACTTATTTAAGATTGTTTTTTGGCAGGGGTGGGGGGTCAGGTTGGGGGGGGAGTGTTGCATAGAAATAAGCAAAAAGGTGTTCACCTCTCATATTCCAGATAATAGGAAGTACTGGGAAAGAAACTTAAATCATAGCTGTCAAAAGGGATATGGGTAAGACATTGTCGTTTGTGACTGTCTTAGGGATGTAGTACTGTCAACAACTAACCATTTGAATGTTGCAAATGGCTAGCCTTTTCAGAACTCCTGGTATAAAGGCACAACTACACCAGCAAGTACATTTACAACCTGTGAATCGTTAAAGACTTGCGAGGCAGCTACTTGTCCCAGGCAGATGCTATCTGCATTCCTCCACTCTCCCAGTGGCTTTCAGAAACACAGTCTGCTTCTTGAGAGAAGGAGAATAAAGACTCCAAAAGGCTGAAATTAGAGTGGCTTTGATATGAAATGCATCTTAAAAATGTACTTTAGTGCTGCTGTAAAATGAGGCTATTGTGGTGTTTGTCATAATTCTGTTAAAAAATGAAGCTATTTCTACAATGATAGAGGCACTGACTGGGGAAGGAGAATGGGGAGCTATTGGGATGTTTGATGATATCCTCTGCCTTCCTGGGCACTGGGAAATTCCACAGTTGTCGTTCACATTAGCAGAATGTAGAACATTAGCTGAGCAATGCAAGGTGCTCTCAAGGGAGGATTCAGGGCTACTTTGTCCATTTCATTAACCTCCAGAGGGCCACCTTGCCAGAGGAATTAGTGTGCATGGAGGAAGGGGATAGAGATGCTGTGATTGTACACTGTAAGACAGGCACATCCAAATGACAGGGATCCCAGAAGGCCTGGAGACAGCCTCTCTGGCTTCCTAATTCTGACACCTATAGGAAACATTTTTCAAAAATATTACTATACTTTTTGAGAATTTCATATATGTATAATATGAAATGTGTTTATAACTCCTTTCCCTCTTCCCCTTTCAACTTCACCCTGGATATCTCCGACCCCCCATGTCTTTTCCTCCTTAGAACTTTAGGATCTCTTCCCCTTTAAAAAATAACACATTATGTTCAATCAGTGCTTTCCATATGTGCATGGATGTGGGCCATCCACTGGAGCATGGATAACTTGCCAGTGGCCACACTGTTAAAGAAGGATAGCTCTACCTCTCCTGGAAACTATCTACTGCCAATAGTTCCTGAGAAATGGGTGTGGCCTTGAGGGCTCCTTCTTATGCTGTGCTGGAATTCTGGTTGTTGTGTCTGGAAAACAGAATTGAGCAGCATCCCTCTCTACTCTTCAGCTCTTAATCCTTCCTCATCCTATTCCTTAATGTTCTCTGAGTCTTGGTGAAGTAGGAGGGGGTGGATGGTAAAGATGCCTTGTCTTGTTCGTTTATTATGGTTGTTCTTCTTGTTGTAGTGTTGTCTCCCTAGGCCAGGGCCCTACCACTGATCTAAATCCCCAACTCTAAGATGTCCCTTTTAGGGCCAAGCTTGTCACTTCACTCAGTCTTGACACTTTGGCTAACATTTTTCTTTTCTTGTTTTGTATATGACAATATAAACACGGGCACTTTAAACACAGCCTGGCCTCACAACCACTCTCAGCCCTCTCTTTCTTCTCCATTTCCATCCTTGGAAGAAACGTTCAGGCTAAACAGATAAATGGTATCAAAACAAAACACAAGTCACATATGAAAAATACCAAAATGGCCACTTGCTCATAGCTGGCCTGGTGTGATTGGTGCCTCCAATAAACAGATCTATTTTTCTCTCTTCAATCTTAACCTTTATTTCATTCAGAAGTCTATTTTAAAATTCTAATGTTTAATCCTATACCTAAAGTCCCCAGGCTTGTACATGAGTACTATACTTATGAATATAGTCTACATACGTACTATTTTCTTATATTTACTTAAAAATCAGCCATGTCAAATAACTTCAAAATTAGTTTGCAATTGAATCCTAGAGAACACTGGCATTTTAATTACATGTTTTACTATGTTTTTTTTTTTCTATTGAAGTGATTTGGGGTCATTTTATTATCCAGTAGGAGCAATAGGTAGAATTGTCTTCAGAGGCAGGAGACCTTGTTGAGAATGGGTGACAAAACCACAAAAACCATGTGACATACCAGTGACCATTCATAAAGCAGGAGCCGCGCAGGGAAGAAGGGCTCAGCTTGAAGCTGGGTCCATACCATCCTCCAAGGAGAATCATTCTGGGGTGGGGGGAAGATGGCTGTCGAAAACACCTTCTTCTTTGTCTCAGATTTGACCCTTATATTTAGGTTGCTATTACTAATAAACGGTTTTGTCATCCTTCTATTTGGATAAGTAAAGAGAAGCTTAGAGTGGGAATCATTCTACTCAGTACTTGGCAGAAACCTGCCGTGACTGTTGTTGAAGCCACCAAGCTAACTTTCCCCTAAATCACATGTGTGTTCATGTGTGTGCACACGTGTGTATGCGCATATGGAGGCCAGATTCAACCTCAGCTGTGGTTTAGTTTTTGTTTTGGGGGGGGTCTCTCAGGAGGTTGAGAAAGTGTCTCTCACTAGCCTGGAGTTCACCAAATAAGCTTGTCTGGCTAGCCAGAGGGCATGGGAGATCTCTCCACAAATACCTACCCAGTGTGAGCATTGAAAGCCTCTCACCACCATGCTTGCCTTTACTTATGTCAGTTCTGGGAATTGCACCCAGGTCCTCATGCTTACAAGACAAGCACTTTACTCACTGAGTCATTCCTCCAGCACCACAACAGCATCAACAAAATTTGCAAATTTTGAATTTCAAGGAAAACATGAATACAAAGTCAAGAACAATATCGGAACTGAGGTGGTGTTAGGGATTTCAAAGACAGGCTTGCCGAGATTCTGCTACTGACTCAGTGTTCCACAAATATAATCTGGCCTATGAGTCACAATACTGGAAGCCTTCTGGCACAATGCCTGACACCAAAATTGTGCCATTTTGGATAATGTTTGCCGAAGTGTGGGCTGAGTACAGTCAGAGACCTGGAAGGACCCGAGGGTCTGCTGATGCTGGTGATGACCTCAGGTGTTGGGGAGACCCAAGGACATGTCATTGACTCTCCCCGTCCTTTGCCTATGCCTCTTTTCATCCTGTTTCCTTCATCATGACTCATGGTGATGAAAAAGTCTCATAAGAATAATTTTCCATTTGGGTTCCAATTGTGCACTGACATGAGGATCATTAAACAATGCACTCATTAGAGAGAACCAAAATATGACTGTCATGGGTTACTGCATCCATTTCACAGGCTGCCAAGGGAGGCCCTGAGCTGATTCAAAGGGTGCAGACTTTCCTTGTCATTTTCGTTGTTATCACTAATGGTACATAAGAAGAATCTGGACATCCGCTGAACTGAAAACAAGTGCCAGGAGGTGGCTATGATCTGAGAAAGGACGGATGGAGCAGATCTTCTGTTATAGAGAAAGGCTGTCACAGCACAGCAGTGATTTCCTTCATTTTGAATCTGGTCTCCAGTAAGGTTTTTTATTATGGAGCTTTCTTCTTCTTATTTTTTTTTCTGATAGAAGCATTTTGTGTAGCAACCACAATAAAGTCATTCATTTTGATGGAACGCTGGTGACTGAGTTGAGGGATCCTAGCCACTGCCCCCCCTTCCAGCCTAATATCTATACTGATGAACTGCTAATGAAAGCCAGCAGCAGCCTCTTTTTACCATTCTCCTACACTGAATGACAAGCCTTTTTACTCTTACCAACTTGTGAATGCCGTCTTATTTTATAGGATGCTTTGTGTGTAGTATAATTTTCAGGTAAATTGAAATCTCTTTTTTTCAATAAAGCCTCATGCATGTGTGTATGTGTGTGTGTGTCTGCAAGTGCACACACACAGGTACCCCTGAATTAATATTAAAGGGAGACCGTTGCTCTACGTGTCACTTGTCCCACAGAGAGACCTGACCACTAAAGGAAGATACAGACACTTCTGACCCCAGTGCTTCTTGTTATTTGATTTCATAAATTAATTTTTTATTTGTAATCTCAGGTTTTGTTGACCTTGCAGAACCCTTTGAAAGAGCAGTCACTGAGCTGACTCTAGTGGGTAGACAGGTCTATGGAGAATAAGAAATAATAACTTAGTCTGATAACCCAAATTTTAAATTCATATTTTAAAGGTCAGAAGGGCGAATTCCATTAAATTTGGACTTATGGTAAAACTTATTTTAAGTCTTTCGCCATCTTTAGTTCAGAAATATGTAAGATTATTTTGGCTTCAGAAAATTTTGCATGCAAGAGGAGAAAAAAGAACTGAGTTGTAAGATCAAATATAATAGTCATGCTTAGAACAAAATTTTATTCATTAAGTCTCCATTTGTTCACTGCAAAACAAGTTATGTCCAGAAGTGAACAGATACATTTGTGATTCAAAAGTACTCATTTGGGGGGAAAAAACAACTTAATATTGGAGACAGTATTTCTGAGAACCTCTTGAGGTTTCAAAGTGGTCCAGTTTGGTATAAACTCAAGGATGTGGGAGTGAATTGGGTTGGAGAATGGAGGATGGAGGGTAGACAACATGAGGGACTACATGTGCTTTTTCCATGGGCTGAGACTTCTGTGTCTCCACTTTCTTGGTTCCTGTCATCTGTGGACTAGGAGATATTTGGGCGAGTCCTGTTTTTACCCACCCATATACCTATCCGGCGAAATACATGCTTCCTGAATACTACCCCTCTTTGGTCCTAGATGAATTACTGAATAGACACCTTAGTTTCCTGGTTTTCTCAGAAGCCTGGTGATTCATTTCAGGCCAGCCAGAACCTGAATGAATGGCTGAGGCAGGCACGGCTGGTTTTTAAAGTCTTATAGCATTGGCTAGAGTAAGTCCTAGGTAAGACTATATTCTAGATAAGACTAGTGAAAAGGCTTCATTATCCCACATAGACACGACTTCCAGAAGGTTATGTCATGATTTCGATGACATCTGATGTCCTCTAAATGTTCTTCACACTGAACTCTGCAGATAGCCCCACAGCTTTGCTCCTATGTCACTGCTTGCTGAGGACACAAATGGGATGAGGATACATGGTCCATCCTGCTTCACATGCTCAGGAGTCAATGAGATTGAAACTATTTCTCCCAGAGCAATGCCCTTGAACTAGTAAGGTGTATACTTGAGCTCATTGTTTGGCTTGCAGTAGATTGGGATGGGGGTAAGAGAAATCTAAGTGTCCTCGGAGACTGTCCTCTTATAGACTCTCTGAGTACCAGCCCTGCATGTGGTATACAGAAATACATGCAGGCAAAATATCCATACCTATATTAAGTCATGACATAATCTTCTGGAAGTCGTGTCTATGTGGGGTAATGAAGCCTTTTGACTAGTCTTTTCTAGAATATAGTCTTACCTAGGACTTACTCTATCCAATGCTATAAGACTTTAATGAAGCCTCGGGACTTAAAACACATATTGTTGTATCGATGCTGGCTCCATTTCCCCAGGGCTCTCTCTTTTATCTCTCTTTACTCAAAGCAGGGTGACCTCATTCTGTCCTTGCCATTCTTCTGTCTAGAGATGAGTCTTTGACTAGAGCAGAAAGGTCACTTGGGTTATTGTACACTATCAGATGACATTGAAAGCCAAAGATCAGACTTTTGCTTTTACTGATCATGGTACAAGAGCCTCTACATTATTAAATGCAACATTCTATGTCTCTGTCTGAAAGATGTGATATATATATGTATATGTATATGTATATGTATATGTATATGTATATATATATGATTACATGAAGCATAAACTCATCGCTTCTTTGTAATCATGAAAATTATTTCACAAGATTTCAGTTGAAATTTTTGAATGTAATTCTTTGTTGTTTATGTTTTATAACTAAAATAAATTTATATGTACGGATATTTTGCCTGCATGTATTTCTGTATACCACATGCAGGGATGGTACTCAGAGAGTCTATAAGAGGGCACTGGATTCCCTTGGAACTGCTGTTAAAGATAGTCATAAACCACCATATAGGTGCTGGGAATCAATCCAGGTCCTCTGGAAGAGTGGCCAGTGCTCTTATCTGCTGAGCCATCTTTTCAGACCCCATTTAATGTTCTTTTAATGCCGTATATAAATTTAAAAGTCTGAAGCAATTGAGTCTTAAGTGAATGATGTGTAGGAGTTGGCTAAACCAGAAAAAAAAATGTTGCCTAGTATCCTGGCTGTTGTAGTATCCTGTTTTTCAAACAGGATGAGATATATTATTCTGTAGCCAAATATGAGTGACCATGTTCCAAAGGAGAAACATTTTGATGAACTTTTCTTTTTAAATATAAACAGAACAAAGAAAGTCACAAATCAAGATACTTTTCAAATATATTGTTGGAAACATCAGGTAGGCATAGTGGCTGTAGGGAAGAGTGGAGACATTGGTTGTGAACCTCAGATGTTACCTGACAACATTCTCAGTATTTTAGTTGGTGGAAGCGAATGGGTCTGTGTCTTAGTTAAGGTTTCCATTGCTGTGCAGAGACACTATAACCAGGGCAAGTCTTATAAAAACAACATTTAATTGGAGCTGGCTTACAGGTTCAAAGGTTCTGTCCATTATGATCAAGGTAGGAGCATGGTAGTGTCCAGGCAGGAATGGTGTGGGAGGAGCTGAGAGTGCTACATCTTCATCTCAAGGCTGCTTATAGAAGACTAGCTTTCTGGCAGCTAGGAAGAAGTTTGCAGAGCCTACCCCCACAGCGATACCCTTCCTCCAATGAGGCCACACCTACTAAAACAAGGTCATACATCCTAATTGTATCACTCCCTGGGCCAAGCGCATTCAAACCACCACAGTCTGTTAATACATTCTAAGAGGTTTCACAAAGACATTAGGTCTGATACAGAAGTGGACAAAAAAATGGGTATTAACGGGGCTAAAATAGCCCCCAAATGAAATGTAGTTAGGCTCTGGATTTTCAACATTCTAATTTTTTCCACAAATCTGAAGTCCTAAGCAGTTAATAATCAGCCTTTTAGCAGATTCTCCATACAGTGCAGATTTCCTAACCAGACTTTTCATTCACAACTGTTTCCTCCAGGAGGTGGGATTGTGTTCCTGAGTCCTTTGTTGGCTTTATCATCATTGGTAACTTAATGACAAGCCTGCGCATATATACAGTGTGTGTGTGTGTGTGTGTGTGTGTGTGTGTGTGTGTTGAGGCAAGGTCTCTTTTTGTATAACTGGATCTGGCCTGAAATACACAATAGGCTAGGGTGTCTTTGTCCTTGCAGTGATATTCCACCTCTGTCTCCTAAATGGAACTATCATCCTTGGGTCCTTTCCTCATCTCTGCTCCCCACCCCCACTTCACTTTGTTTCCTTCCTCCTTCTTTTTCTCCTTCATCCTTTCTTCTTGATGCAAGAGGATGTGTAGAAAGATCACAAGAGAACATAAGAGACCCATTGGTTGAGGGGAAGTGCCAAGAGGAAGGACAAGGAAGGTTTAGGCATTGACAATCATTTGCTTCATAGCATTGCCCCTGAGCTCTTCCTGCCAATTTCTGTACAATGGAGTTTACAAACATTTGAGTGCATCTGCTGATACCTGGGAGACCAAGAGTAGTACATGGGGGGTATTCATTCTTCTTTCTCCCACAGATGTACTTCTGACGGAACAATCCTTTAAGGTACTAGTATTCCTAACCAGGGATTGGGGTAAAACAATTCATCTTATTCTGTTTGTTCCCTTACCACAAAGAACACAGGAGGCTTGTAGTATAAGATAAGGAATTATGAGCGAAATGCAAGCCCTGATTCTTAATTGATCTGCTGGTCTCTGTGGGTTTAAGTTAACCGTTATGAAGGAGTCCCCTGCTGTATTGTTCTCTAATTAAGGCATATATATGTCTAATGAGATTTCAGAATAATAAGGCATTTATAATACTTTAATGAAGGGCATTCTTTTCATCTTTATTTACTTAGCAGCATAATCAAGACCAACTGAGAAAGGTTAGCCACGGTCAAAGGAAATTGATGAAGAGTGGCTATTAAGGCATGGAGCATATGCACGCAGAGTATGGTTAAATAACGGTAAGTAGGATGTGTTTATTAAAATGATGCAGGGATTTTATACCTTCATTCTTGATGTCTCTTAGTACCTGACATTATACTGCGACGGTTTCCATGGAGACGGCACACACTCTTCCTTTCAGCTGACCTGAAGTTCAAGCCCTGCTGTTGCAATAGAAATTCTAAAAAAACCCACTTCTACCTTTATTAAAAACAAAAATACAAAAATCTATGCAAAAAGTAGAAGAGAAAAAAAAGAAAAAAATGAGAAAATCCGTTGACTGTATTGCAGAAGTGGAAAGAGAATGCGTACTACTTTCATTAAGATGGAATCAAGAAACAACTTACTATGCTGGAGGTTGAGAGCGACTGTCATTTCTTTCCCCTAAATTACCTTAGAATTGATGCCCCTGAGCCTGCCTTAACATCTGCACCTTTCATTTCTAATTCAATACGCTCTACTATTTTTAGTTTTCTGGAAAGTCTCTCTCTCTCTCTCTCTCTCTCTCTCTCTCTCTCTCTCTCTCTCTTCAAATTTAAGAGCTTGCTTCTATGTGACTCACACATACAAATGTTGACTTGGTGTACAAGTTGACTTTAATAAAGGCAGGTTTACTTTGGGGAAGAATTGCTGACACAAGATATTTTTTAGAACTAAGGGACCAGAAGCTGTATCCTCCATCCACAGTTCTTTAAGAAATGGAAAATGTGATTTCTGAAGGTCTATTCATTGCCTTACATAGCCAAATGGTCCAACATAGCTTGCTCTATCTATGGCTTTGTTCCTCTGGGATTTGTTGCACTCTGACCCTGTGTCTACACAATCCTCAGGCCATCTTCTGTGAAGTGTCTAAAGAAGTTACTCAGACCCCATTAGCCTGACATACAAAAACAAGAAAATGAGGGTGCTCTTTTCTAGAAGTCTCTACAAAATGGCATTTTGTGCCCCATTGCTCTGATTGGGTCAAGGTTATATACTGGTAAGACATAAGCTTATGGGGCTGGTGAGATGGTCAAAAACTGCTAGGCCTGAATACCAGAGCTTATATTTCTAGCATCCATGTAACTGTCAGGTTTGTGTGGTAAGTTACCCATAATTTCACTGTGCACAGAGACAAGAAACTCCTGGAGTTAGCCAAATTGGTTACCTCTGGATTCAAATGGATAGTCTATAATAATATATAATATATTGGTAAGATTGAAAGAGACAAGTCTATATTAATCCCCTACCCCTTAATACCTACACATAGATAGACATGGACACAATGACACAGACACATACACACACACACACACACACACACATGTGCAAGCACACATGTATGAACTCTTGCACATGCACACACACACACACACACACACACACACACACACATACACATTCACACAAACACACCGGAAGACAAGCATGTGAACAAAACCTTGAAAGGTTTTGTCAAGTGGCATTAAACTTAAGATATTGTCTTAGTCACTATTCTATTGCTGTGAACAGACACCATGGCCAAGGCAACTCTTATAAAGAGAAGCATTTAATTGGGGCTGGCTTACAGGTTCAGAGGTTCAGTCCATTATCATTATGGCTGGGAGAACAAGGGTTAGGCAGGCAGACATGGTGTTGGAAAAATAGCTGAAGTTTTGACATCCAGATCCACGTACAATAGGAAGAGAGAGAGATACTGGCCTGACCTGGGGTTTTGAAAACTTCAAAACCCATGCCCACTGACATACTTCCTCCAATAAAGCCATGCCTCCTAATCATTTCAAATAGTGCCACTCCCTAAGCATGTAAATGTATGAACCTATGGGGGGCATTCTTGCTCAAGTCGCCACAGATGTTTTCAATGTCTAGTCTATATTCATACAGTTCATTCCCATGCATTGTAGAGGTGTCTATGGATGTAAAATTTTGAGGAATCACAAGATAATAATAGACAGATGTTTGGGAAACAGCCATTGGTCACTGTTAAATGTCTCTTTGGGTTGGAACTATGAATTGCAGGCCAGACTTTCCATGGAGCCCAGCATCAATATTCTCCATTGCATGAATAAGTGAACTTCCTGATGTAGAACTGAAGGTTGGACTTCACAAAGAGGTCGATGAACGTGCACTTCACTTTCTTATGCACAATTCAAACGTGACAGTTTAACTCTTTTTAAATTTTAGTCTGTTCTTGAAATCACACGATTTCACTTAATACTTTAAAGCATATGATAAAATTTGATGTGCGTTGTATTGAATTTGTCATTGGACCACCATCATGATCCAAAACAAAATTTTCTCTTTGTCTAACTGGCCCATTCTGTGTATCATGTCTTTAGCAACAGAAACTAAGCTAATCTAAACTACTGATATGTCTAGGGGTTCCATAGGGATTCCTTCTGTATCTACTGATTCTGTTCTCTACCAGGGGGCTTGAAAGCAAAGGAATCAAGACCTCTCCCACTGAAGGACTTCTCTCCAGCTCTGGGCAGAACTCCATCTGCTTATTCCAAATGAGCCTCTGTTGTGGTCTCTTTGGCCTTGAACCTGACATCCAAATGACTTCCAGAAATAACACAGTAATAAATGTTTCTATTGTGTTACATTCAGTTCGCAGCCAGAAATCTGTAATGACTGTGTAAAGGATTCTCTTTATGAGATTTTTTTTCACCCATCACAATCTTTGACTTTAATTTCAGATACAGTACCCTATATTACACAAAGAGTTTGCTCTGCTTCTCCAGCTACATCAAGGTTGATCAGCAGCATCGATGATATTAAAAACACTGACAACCTGTGCAGCCCAGACAACAAGCAAACTAAGCAAAGGCTTGCTGGTAACTGGACATGTCACCCATGCCTGAGTGAGCTAGGTCACTTCCTTCTGTTTCTCTTCCTCATGTAGCAGATGAAGAGATGCTTGTTCAGAGTCTCCTGGTATCACCTCAATTCCTATTCTTCCAGCTGGGAAAACTGTTCCTCAGGGAAGCAAGTGACTTCCTTAAAGTCATACAGGATTCAAATGTGAGTCAAATCAATTCTGGAACTGTGTGCATGCAAATCCCTTTGTGTTTTGTGTCATGCAAAGATATACGACTTAGAAACAAAACTATATCAAACACATAGCGAAATATTTTTAAGTCTTTCTGGGATATAACAGAGAGGAAAGAAAACTCTTAAAGGTAAGGTCACCTCTAATCACCTCTATTCCCGTTCTTGCTATTCTGCAAGACACTCTGTCCCTCTCATCATCCTCCCTAAAAGTGATCCAGATCCTAACAGTGGTTGGTGGATAGAACAGTCACTTTCCCTACAAGAAGAAATACTCTGAGACTTTCTGTAAAGGTGTGTCTGATTCATCTGAGGTAGCTACCCAGCAGAACAGGAAGTTGCATCCCCTTGCTTCACCAACACAGACTCCTAATGCCCTACAAAACAAACACTTGACCTGGCAAGGATGTGGAGCTTATCTCCTTGTCTGACAACTTTCCTAGTGAGAAATGATTTAGGGAGATTGCCCCACCATACAGAGAATCTTTAGGTGTTAGAATGGACACCCGACCACTGTGCAAATGAGGAGTACGCCTGTATTCTGCCCAGTGCACAGTAAACACACTATAAATATTTACTGAAGGAATGAATAAACCTGAGAATAAATTAACAAACAATTTAGGAAGAAAATGATGTCAAGAGGAAACGGAATGGGCAGTTTTCTATCCTTCCTCCAGTTCTTTCTTGTCTTTTTCCCTCCGTTTTATCCAAGAATATCTGCCTATCTCAGAATGATTTCAGTTGGCCATTTGCATTGGAGAAAGTGATCGATTGACATTTTTGCAGAGCCCAGTGATTTGCCTCTGCACTCCATCTATTTTCTCTTCCCATCACTTTTCCCTTCTCTCTTTTTCACTGTATGCACGAATGAGTAATTTTCCATTACGGTGTTATTCCAAAGGTCGCTGACAGGGTGGCAGTAAAGTGTCATGGCTAAGTGATACAGATTTTAATGACTTAATGCTCTTGTAATTTCTAATAAAAACATCAGTAGAGACAGGGTGATGCTTCAAAAGACATAAAAATGGAACATGGATCATAGCAAAAGATGTTTGCATAAAATTTCTGTGCCAGAGAATGGATCCAGGCAGGACGAAGTTTGTATAGGCAGGTCCATAAAATAGATGCTATTAGTAAAGAGGCAAAGTCACATCATAAAAAAAAATAATGAAAGTCTGTCAGAAGGAAAAGAAGAAAAGATGACAAAAGGAAATAAAGGTGGACTGGCGTTTTAACAGGGATAAAGAGCAAATAGGAAATTAGGGGAAAGGAAGGAAGGCTTTGGCCCGTCTTATGAGCCAGGCTTGGTGACAAAGGGTAATAGCAGAAGGAATACTTTAAGTAATAATAGTCAATGAGGGTAGGCAGCGCAGGAAGGCAATGTGCCTCAGAATATCCAGAGTAGCAGAATTGCTGCAGAACACAAAGGGAGAAGATGGAGGTAGTGCAGGCTGGCTCGCAATTATTTTTCCAAACCTCATGGAAGACTATTAGGTTCCTAGGAATTTAAAAAGGGGCAAGGCAGCATGAAATTTTTATTTTTAAACCATGATGAAAATGTGCAAAAGTAGGTCACAGAGAAGAATGCATGAATTGGGTGGGCTTCCTTGGCATCTGGGAAAATCCCAGCGAAATGAACAGAATGGGTGAGTGAGCCTACCTAGTTTGCATCTGTTTTTCACATGTGGGCCTCGAAAAGCCCTGGGTCAGGTGAAGGTGCATTTTTACCTCTCTGCACACACATACCACCCACTGGATACCAGCTAATGTTTTACTACTCCTGCAACGGCTAACCTAGCCTTACCTGTGGCATACGGGAGCAGGGATGTTTCTCCTTCTCCTTCATTTTGCATGAACATGGGGGGGGACTCTGCTTCCTCATTGTTGCTGATTTGAATAGTTATGGCCCCCATGAACTCATGTGTTTGAATACTTGGCCCGTAGGGAGCACTTGGCACTCTCAGGAGGTGTGGCCTTGTTGGAAGAAGCGTGTAACTGTGAAGGCGGGCTTTGAGTTCTCATATACATACTCAAGTCTAGCCAATATGATTTAGTCTCACATCAAGATGTAGAACTCTCAGCTCCTTCTCCAGCACCATGTCTGCCTGCATGCTGACATGTCTTCCACTACGATGATAATGGACTGAACCTCTGAAACTGTCAGCCAGCCGCAATTTCATGTTTCGCTTTATAAGAGTTGCCATGGTCATGGTGTCTGTTCACAGCAATAGGATTCCCAACTAAGACACCATCATAGTGCAGGAACAAGATCTTGTTTAAGTAGAAGCATACACCGGCTGAATTAATTTCACATGTTCTTTTGTATAATATAAAAATAATATGTTCTTTGAAAATGTAAGGTGAAGCTAGGCTTGCCTGTCTAGGCTTGCCCTGTTCTAGTTTGTTTATCTTCCTCTCCATTTTCACTAATTCAGATTACATCAACGCTTTAATTCATTTAAATAATCTGTGGGAACCTTAGCTCTAAAGGCTTTTCCATATCTGCCATTGTTAAATTTACTCTGGGTACGTTTCCTTTCATCAGATAAGGTTAGCACCATGACTTACAGGAAGCTCTGAGGATAGTTTTTTCTGGCTGTTGTTGTTCTGGCATTTTTGAAGCACTGTGTTGTTCAGATCCTACTCTTACTTCATAAATGAAGGAGGCAGGCAGCAGAATCCAATCAAACGGAAGCACCATCATCCTAAATGTTAAGCATTCTCATCTTGGAAGAGACAATGTCTTGATGTATGTTTCAATTTGTTTGAAGACTATGAAAGAATTAAACCTTATATAAAATAAGTCATTAATATTAGATGATGACTGGGAACATCCTTTTCTTATGTCTGTGGAGGGGTGCACTCTGGTGAGGGGTTGCAGTTTTCCACGTGTTGTATTGGGGCAAGTCTGAGGGCTGTGTTTAGAACACAGTGGTATAAATGTAGCAAACTTGGGAGTAGGCTTGGGTCAGGTACCTGGCTCATAGTCTATCAAGGACCTCCTGTGTACCACCTCACTCTGGTATTTGGACAACCCTGTTTTTCTCTCTGTTTTAGCTGTAAAGAAGTCATAGTTTGCTCATGGAAGATGCCTTGATTGAGGCTGTAGTCATAGTCTGTGGCATTTCAGAGTTCCTGGTGCTGGTCTGTCTCATTGTAGCACTTCTGTACCTCTGATGGCTTATTATCTCAGAACTGCAGAGGCAGCAGGACATGGAGGGCTGCAATGGTCCATAGAGATGCTGAGAAGTCAGTACTCCGTACCTTGCTTTTTTTTTTTTTTGCCTGATTTGTCAAGAACAACAGTGATGACATAGAAGAACTAAGTCCTTATTCACAGTCTATTCACCAGGTAATATTAAAACTGATAGGTAGTGACCATTAGGTCACATGCTCCTTAGTAGTCTAACAGGTAGTCAACTTAACAAAACTTCTGAAAGATTTTTGTGCTAGTGAAGACTTTCTGGGGGAAAGACTATCTGAAGATCCCAAGGTAACATTACCCTAAGACTGAGATACTGATGGTCTAGTTCTTAGCTGGCAATTACTGTTCACATCTGTAATCACAGAATTTAGGAGGCTGAGGTAGGAAGATCATGAGCTTGAGGCTAGCTTGGACATGAGTCTGTCTCAAACAAGAAGAAATAATAAGAAGAAATAACAAACACACACACACACACAGACACACACACACACACACCCTTGAAAACAACAACAAAACCAAAGAACAACAACAAAAAAATACCCCTAAACCAATCAACTAAAAAGCCTAAGGCACAGGTGTGGTTTCAGCAGACCTGAGCTCAAGTCTAAGGCCACTCATGCTAACCTTCAAGACCCTTGTTCTAGTGTTATTTCTCCTGATGTGATAAAGAATCTGAACTTAAAGAGGCTTGGGGAAGAAAGTGTTCTTTTTAGCATGCAGTCTCAAATATAGACTTTTATCACAGGAAAGTCAAAACAGCAGGAACTTGAATCTGCTCGTCACATATCCGTCATGAAGACTGGAAAGAAATGAGTTGCACAGATGCTCACTTGTTTGCTGCTCAGCTTGATTCCACGACTTTTACACAGCTAAGGACACCCTGCCTAGGGAATGGCGCCACCCACACTGGACTAGTTTTCCCTTACCTATTACTTAAGAAAATTCCCAAGAGACATGCCCATAGGACAAATCAATGTAGATAATCTCTCATGAAGACTATCTTTCCAGGTGGCTCCAGGTTGTGCCAAGTTGATAAATCTTTGCCTTGTCTCATTTTTCCCTGCCTAAACATCAGTATAATAGTGATATGTAATATGTAAAACTTTTAGGAAAACTGAGACCATAAATGAACTTCTGGATCCTTAGGTAAGAAAAGCTCTAGGAGGTAAAAATCTTGTTAAGAGGCAACTCCTTCTGCACTCCTATCTTCTTCCAAATGTACTTTCTGGGTCTTGACTTATCTGCCATTTCTCTTCTACCCACTGACTGACAGAACTCCACAATATTAGGTTCTGCTCCACAGACCAAGTGGAACCTAAATGTTTTGATTCCAAATACTGCATTTAGAAGTTTTCTTAGAAATTTTAAAGTGTGGTGAATATTGTTACCAGCTTCTTTTACAGTGAGTTAGCACAGTGTGTCCCTTTCTAGGAAATGAAGTATGAGTGGTTGGGACATGTATGCTTCTTGGTCTGAGGAGTTTAGAGTTACCTAGGTATATTTGTATATTTTCCATCATTCATTCATTCATTCTCTCTCTCTCTCTCTCTCTCTCTCTCTCTCTCTCTCTCTCTCAGACAAAACTACACCTTTCAGATGGTATAGTTACAGGATAAAAGATAAAACAGATGTAGCCAAGCTACAGAGGATTTTGTATGTGATGAAAAAAATAAAGAAAAGAAAAACTCTCAAAATACTAAGAATTTGGGTAATTTTTTAAAAAAATCAAGTAACGATTAGGCAAGTGTTTCTCAAAGTGTGGCCCAGGAAACCCAAAATGTTCCTCGGGCCTTTGGGAGGCATTTGCTATTCGAGAGTTATCTTTACTTCCATGTCTGCTATTCATTTATTTAGAACAATGTGACTCCTATTTTCAGAACAATGTTGTTTGCTCTTTGAACTCTCCTCTCACACTGAAGAAGTTTCCAGATTATATAAAACATATGATGATGTCATCACTCCTACAGGTAGTGGAATGTGTCCTTGGATATGCTTATGCTTAAGAGTTTTGTTGTGATTTGTATGTGTTTAACACTTATCGAAATAGCGCATATCCACGAAATCATTTTGAGACTCTTAAAAGAATTTGAATAACAGAATGAGACCTTGAGATTAAAATATTTGAGAGTCACTGAAGTGGTCCATCTTGCCTATTATAAAACTATTCTGGACAATAGGAAGTAGCATGTGAGATCACTCAGTGTCTTTGGTTTCAAAATTAAATTCAAAGTGCTCTTTTTATATGACAGAAGTAAATAATTCAAAATAAGTACACTTTTAATTCAGTAAAAAAAAACCCGAAAAACCTTTTTTTCCTCAGTGGTGGGATAACTGAAGCAAACTGAAGAGATTGATGGAAAAATCAAGAAGTAAGGGCGAAGTTTAAAAGCCTGGAACATAGAAGAAGGAATGACACATGGCAAATGAATTGTACAGTTGGCACATTTTACTCCTGAGCCCGTTAGTTCAGTGTTTGTTAGTTACAATGTTATTGCATTGGCAAGTGGTGTAGTGGATAAGTTATTTAAATATAAGCAGATTGACTTAGGAGACTGGGGGTGCTTTGTTCTGCATCCTTTATATCAAATTAATATTTATTACTAATCCATATAATTCATAAACATTTCAATTGTAGCCTCCATTTTAAGCCAGAAACTCACATTAACTATCACAACCAGATTTTTGACTGAGGAATGTTTTACATCCAACAGCTTTGTTTTTTTACTAGACTACCAGGTTGTTTTGATGAGATCATGTCAGGCTAAGGCAAGATGGAATTATCATGTTTTTGAATGTGGCTGTGGGAATTTTCAGAGATTGTCCCTGTAAAATAGAGTCATCTTTGCACCCCAAAGATCCAGTGTGCACATTGAGTGAAGTTTTGCTGCTCTGTACACTTTGGATACAGTTCTCCTACATTAGGTATATTCTGTAATGTCTCATTGTTTCCAGCTTCTTGAGGCCCTGCTTTATCTAGTCATGCCTGGGAGTATCCCAGGTGTGGCAGTGGGGAGACTCCGTAGACATCTCTATCTCCTGGAACTTATGTAACAGAAGGAGCTGTGATTAAACAAGATTACTACATAGCATATGTATGACAGGGATAAAGTTTAAGGAGAAGATATTATAACTACTAGTATATATTATGTATATTATTTTATATTATAGCATATATACTAATATATTCTATAGAATGTAATATACTAATTATATGTAATATATGTTAATTATATATATTACTAGGCACAGTGGCTAGTACAACCTCCGTGGGAAGAGGACACGTAAGGGAAGGCATGGGAACGGGAAGGAGTCTCTTGGGTCTCCAGTGTAGAAAACCTCTGAGATGGGATGATGAGCACAGAGCCTGTAGACAGGAACTGCAGGGAACCAAAGGGCTACCTCTTGTTGAAACTGAAGGAATGAAAGCTTTGACAGCCATTGTGAGGACCCAGAGCTCTCGTATGAGAGAGTGGAGCTCTTATAGGATTTAGGGTAGAGGAAAGATATGATCTATGGACGTCACTTAGAGGAGCTCAAACAGGTTAAGAGTATCTGTTTTGGTTTTTGTTATTAGCTTTTCTTACATTTGTGTCTTCACTAATTTAATGAAATATGATTTCTTTGTCTCATGTTACTGTGTTCAGGTACATCTTTAAGGACCTGTGTGTGTGTGTGTGTGTGTGTGTGTGTGTGTGTGTGTGTGTGTGTGTGTGTGTGCGTGTGTGCTCGTGTGCTCAAGCATGCGCACACAGGCACAGAACAGTGTTTATGTGCACTGGTGTGCTTGTATATGGAGACCAGAGAAGGAAGTACGGCATCTTCCTCTGTCACTCTCCATCTTCATCCTTTGAGACAGGCTCTTTCACTGAACTAGAAGCTCACCCTTTTGGCTAGGGAGATCTACCTATCTCTGCCTCCCACTGCTGCTGCTAGAGGCACATGTAGCTCTGTCTGGCTTTAAGGACCACTTTCGATGCTGTTCTTTATTCTCAAGTCTCCGCCATTTCTTTGTACTATCACGACATATTTAACCAAGCGTGCACAGCAGTTCCTCATACCTTTTGCTGTTTTCCTCTGCTATACATACTTGCTACTACTCTAAACTCTAAGCTTTTATACCTCAGGGCCATATCATCTTGTAGAGTGCCTGCTCATAGGCTGTGCTTGGTTGCATTTCAAAGAACAGTTTCATGGCAGGAACAGACAGGCAGAGATGCAAAGATGCAGTGGATGTCTTTTGCTAAGTAAACAGTGCATTTGGATCTAAAAAATTATATGTTGCTGTGGAAACAGAGATTTGTTATACATTCTTATCATAACAGACAACACAATGTTGCAGCTGCTTTGGGTGTAGAATGGGCTTCATTGCTTTACTCTCTTTTCATTTAAATGTTTTTTTTTCTCTTAACATCAGGTGTTTGAGAAAGAAGAAAATGTCTTATAAATGAGTGATGGTAGGATATAATAATTTAATAAAACAAGAGACAGTTTTCATTTTGTGTTTTTTGAAGATCAATCTCATTTATCCCAGGCTAGCCTTAAACCTACTGTGTAGTCAAGGATGTCCTAGAACTTCTGATTCTCCTTATCTCCATCTTCCAAGTGTTTAGATCATAGGCATGTGCCTACTATGTGCCACTATGCCTAGGCAGTTTACGTTGTACTGGGAATTGATCCCTGAGCTTCCTTCACATTAGGCAGACACCCTATCAATGGAGTCATATACCCTGCCCAGGAGACACAATTTAGCTATCCATAGACACATTGCCTCATCTCCTCCGAGAGGTTAGTCGTAAGCAGTAGGAGGTACTGTGCAAAATGTCCGTGCAGCCATGAATCTGCTCTGTTGGCAGAGTCGTGTGCCTTCCAGTTTGATGGGAGGCCCTATGGTTACTTATTTTGTCCAGGGTCACTTTGCACACTGGCTTTTCTTGCATACTGCCACTGGCATTCCTAGCTTTGTGTATTTATTATTCCCCATCTACCATGGTGAGGAATGTATCAGGAATGAACGGTTTGCCTCAGAGCCAAGCAAGTTAACAGGCTATTTGTTTGGCTCTGGAAGGCATATGAGTTTGTGACTTTTGTTCCAGTGAACAATGTAATTGTTTTAATTTTTTTTTTAAATCACGTTTCTACTATTGCTTGGTAAATAATGTATCTTAACTGTAGTTGGGTTAAGAAAGCCACAAGATAGATTCTGACCACATAGGCACACAGCAAAATCAAATAAATAAGAAGGGCAAATATTGTAGAAGTAAAAAAAGAAAAGCCTTTTCAGGAATGAAAGTTCTCATTTTCGTTCTTCATTATTGATCAGCTTGATTTCCTTGTTTTCCACGTTAGGCTCTTTCTTGCCCTGGAGACGCAATGATTTTATGTCTAGTGGTTCATAAGTTACAAGATATCCGGAATTAGGTGGTAAGTATTTTTCTTTCTTTAGTATAGGCCTATAAAACCTCAGCAGTTTGTATTTTAAGGCAATCAAAACGAAATGGAGTCTTGCGTAATTGGCTGTTCTCTCTAATGTTTCCATAAAAACAGAATACTATAGACAACCCCTGGAAATATGGAGACCTTTTTTCTTTCTGAATGTAAATGGAATGGAAACTAGGTTGAGACCGATCTGTGTGCGTGCACATATATTAAGTTAGATGAAAATATTGCATCCGGCTATGTACACAGTACACAGAGTGGCTCACGTATTTATTTGAAGTCTTGATTCCTCTTAATGAAGAAGCCTCACCAAAAACTTTAGGATGACTTGAGTTTTCAGAGGACCAAGCTGATGTCAGATTGTTACCGTTGTGTGAATTCCCTTAAAAAATATCTCTAAAAATGGAAGTGATGGGAGATAAGAGCAGCAAAGCCTCGGAACTTTTTATTAAAGCACCCTTCTTTTCATTTCTCTATCATAAGAATAGTCAGCTCTTTTTGCTGCTAGCACAAGATGACCCACAGGACGAATGTACATTGGCTTTTCTCATCCTTTTATTAGAAGAAATATCTCTCTTTCTTTTTCACCTTCTGGGGGCTTTTAGCCCTAGAACTTCTAGAAAACTTGGAAAGAAATTTACCGGAAGGAACAATTGAAGCTGACTTGGCAGATCGGGCTCCTGGCTTGGGCCATAGGCTCTGACATCCAGTTAAGGGATATCATTTTGATGGAAGACATTATTTTGAGACTCAGACACAGTGCTTTAGAAGAAATGGAAATGGCATTTCTCTCTTAAAGTGCTGGCCAGGACAGCAGTCCTAGGAATGGGGCCTGGTGAATGTGCCTGGCAGAGAAATTAACATAAGGAGGGTCCCAGGGGAAATGGGCTTTTGGAAGGTTCACAATGAAGACAGTGCATATTCAGGGTAGGGGATTATCCTAAACACAGTGAGCTATTCCAAATATATCATAGAGAGCTGAGAACCTAACAGAAGTTGCTTGGGGCAAGGGATAGACTAAGAGAAGGGTTAGCTATGATTGTGTGTGAGAGAAAATCTGGAGAAGAGTGGAGGGGAGGATTCACAGAGATTGACAGCTGGAAAAGAAAGTCAGAAGGAATTAAGTGAGTAGGGAAAGTAAATGAAATATTCCAATATAACAACTACTGCTGGTGTCCAATCTCTATTTTTCTGGATTTCTGTATGTGTCTTTGAGGGGACAATATCAATCAGGGTAACCTGATTAGATTTTAGCAAAGAAGAATTGGAATTCTCTATTTGAAAACAGAGCAACAGGCATGGGAAGATAGTGCTTCTAAGACACACAGTCTTAAAAAGTTAAATTTAGAACAATTATGAGATGTAGTGGTTTAGACCTTTGTTTTTGAAAAAGTACATGTATGGCTGTGTTTCTTGCCTATACTATATGTGTTCACCACATGCGTGCCCACTGCCCTTAGAGGCCAGAAGAGGGCATCAGATCCCCTGGCACTGGAGTTACAGAAAGATATGAGTTGTCATGTGGGTGTTGGGAATTGAAATCAGGTCTTCTGAAAGAACAGCCTATGCTCCTAATTGCTGAATGATATCTCCAGCCTGAAGGTCTAAAGCCTTTACTGTGAAGAGCGAGAAGAAAATTCTCAAGGAAATGACTAGACTAAGCCTCTGATTCATCTGAGTTAAATGGCTTGAATGTGGGAGAGAGAGAGAGAGAGAGAGAGAGAGAGAGAGAGAGAGAGAGAGAGAGAGA
>NW_021620706.1:2895508-2918313 GCF_004785775.1 Grammomys surdaster | reverse complement strand
AGAGAGAGAGAGAGAGAGAGAGAGAGAGAGAGAGAGAGAGAGAGAGATAACTTATGATTTTTCCAAAGTAGAAATATAGCTGGGTTATTGACAACTATTTTCCCATCTGTGTTTTGGAGAGAGATTGGCACTATTAGCATGTGAGAAAGGCCACAGCATGTGCAACAAAAGAGAAAAACCATGGCGTGCAGTAGAATAGGTGGTACAGAATAGGTGGTACATGTATGATTTGACTGTTAGGGAAGAAACTGATAAAATCCAATCATCCATCCATCACAGAAATAATAATGCAGATAGTTACACTTAATTAGTTTAATTTAAAGGGTCAAACGGGCACATAATAACTATAGCACCATTTCTAAAATGAATAAATTTACCTTAATTTCATACATTAACCAGAGAATTTAAAATTCAGCAAGGCATGACTTACCACATTATTCCATTTGCTTATTATATAATGAGTATAAATAGCACCTGTTTAAATAGAGGATGGTGCAAGAACATGTGAGACAGGGGACTGGTAGACACTGTATGGCATTGTGTTAATTTAAATATAACAGGCCATTTATACAGCACTGTTTTGAAACACCTGCATGTAATGTACTTGCAAATCCCTTAATGTTGGGGAACATTCCCCACCCAACAACAGTTAAAGAAAATTTCTAGCAAAATTTCATACTGAGAAACAAAAAGAACTTAATGCATAAAGTTTTAATGAAATTTGAGGGACCAGAGAGATGGCTCAGCAATAAGGTCTCTGTTGCCAAGCCTTAAGACCTGTATCTGCTCCCTGAGATCCACTTGGTAGAAGGAAAGACATAATTCCTGTTATGTCTTTCCACATGCATGCAGTGGTATGCCCCCTAACAAATATGCTTAAACAAATAGAAAACACATTGTACATAAGCTGATGAATACTTGAGATTTGGATTCTATGTACCCCGAGATACTGGGAGATAAATGTGTTTGATCATTCATAACTCAGTAGAAGAGTTTAATGACATTCCTTGGAACAGTTCATCTTTATTTTTTTAACTGTTAGACAAATACAACATTATGAAATGTAAATAATTATTGATTTCTTCTCTAAGTAGGTATTCCTCTTTAATTGTTGTTGTTCTGAGTCAGCTAACGTGGTATGCAATGCACATGCTATTGGAGAGTCAAACATGAATGTTCTCCCCAGGATGGCCGTGTTCTGAGCTCACTGGTACTATGTTTCTTAGTCATAGACCACAAGTGACCAAACAAAAGCTGGAAGCTGATTTACCTCATTGTGCTTTCTACAGCTCGTGATGAGACTACTTCACATGTTATAAAAGATTAGGTAAACTTCAATCATTGAAGAATATCACTGAAGTAAGGTACTGGAGAGGATGCAGATTAGCCGAGAATCCCCTGCTTTGCTAATTCCAGTTTTCCTGAGCCTTCAAAGCATCCCCATGGTTCTGAATCTGCTTAATTTTCCTTTATCCATTATGTGTCCCTTCACCTGGTAGCGTTCTTTATGTGTCTCGTTCCTCCTTAGTTGTTGTCTCTAGCCTCACTAGAAAGTAGTCTCTCTGTCTGTTGGTTGATGTGACTCCTTGTGTATGTTTATGGGTGTGTGTGTGTGTTTGTGTACACACTTGTAGGCCAGAGGCAACTTCATAGTATAGAGGTTCTCATTGGTTTGGAGCTCACCAACTGGGCTAAACTAGCTGTTCAGTTGGTACCAAGGGTCTTTTTGTCTTGTCTTCCCTGAGGCTGGGACACATACAGCCATGCCTAGCATTTTTATGTGGGTTCTGGGGATTGAACTCAGGTCTTTATTCTTGCAAAGCAGATGCTTTACTGACTGGATTATCTTCCCTGTCCCTAGTAATTCTTTCTTATCTGTAATTTGACTTTCTGTAATTTCAGTAGCTTTTGATCAACTACAATTCAAAAATGTTAAAAAGAACATTTTACAATTTAACTTTGAGTATGTTTTAAATTGTATATCATCTCACTAGAATGATCTAATCTATCTTGTCAGGATGTGACTTAGGCAGGATGTGCACTACCCCTTCTCCTAGGGTATCCATATAACTATGCAAATTGCCTGTGAAAGACTTAGCATCCATCTCAGATATGCTTCTTGAACAGGAGCACTGAAGACCCATCTGCCTCTGGAGGGAGTTTGGTAAAGATGGCATGGTTGCTTGTGCAGCCATCTTGGTTTTCTTACAGCCTCCCCTTGTCTTTCAGCTTCTCATCCCAAACAGCTCTTCTACCAAACTTCTACCAACCACAAACTATCCTTCATCTCCATCCCTTTATCTTTCCAATGATAGAAAAAAAGAACCCATCTGTGTACAGAGTCACCAAGCAGCTGTCCAATTTCTGTTCATCTTCACTTTTAATTTAGTCTAGTGTTTAACTGAGCATCACTGAAAGGCAACATTAAGTATGTTTATATAGAGTTGACACAACAAAACTATTTCTCTAGGACATAGTCATATAGCAGTCATTGTGTTTAACAGGTAACATATATTACACTTGATATATAGGCAGATACCTTTTCCATCTACACTGATGTTTAAAAAAAGACTTTCTCAAAAAGTTTCAGGGCTGGCATATGGAGGAACCATGGTTCTCTCAAGCTCACCATGCAGGATGTCTATTTGTAGGTTTATCTTCAGTCACAGCAAGACTTGAAAGAGATGGCATACAAGTAAACATATCATTGAGGAATCAGAGCAGCTAGAATTTGTTGTTATAAAAATGGGCAAAGAGATGCTCAATGGGCACACTCATTCTTATTGATTTCTAGTAGCTTCCATACCATGCCTTAGAATCATTTATGTGTTCTCAAATACTGAGTCTTCATTATGTACCATGTACCATGTCTGACTCAGGGAAACAGTGGTTATGTTAGAAAGTTTTCTATTGGGACAAACGCCTGAGGGAAAGATTCAAGGGGTAAAGACTGATCCGAGAATATGATTGTAGACTCTGCAATGTAGCGGGTCATTGTAGATTCTGCAATGTTCATAGGTCTTTGTCCTTGTCACTATAGTAAGGCAAGTCATCACAGCATCAGGAAGAGAGGCAGAACAGAACTTCATACTTTATGGTGACTGGATGCAAAAAGTAGTAACAGAAAATGCATGGTCATACCTTTCAAGGATATTCCCCTGTCAGGCAGTGGACTATGCCACCAGACAGAAAAATTGATAAGGTTGTAGCAAGTTCAGAACCCTGATAAATCTCATAACTGAGAATAGCAGGAGTTTGAACTAGCTTCCAACCAGGTCCCTGTTCTGGAGTACATGACCATGACACCCCACTAAGAGGACCATGACAACTGGTTATCACAGCATTAAAAACCTAGAGTTCTCCATGCTAAGGAGGTCTCTAGATGGGCCCCAAATGTTTAGCCAATGAGCTTCCCTTCCTGGACATTCCTTCCTGCAAAAAGTATTTAATTCTTCACACTGAGTAAGACATATGCATCCTCATCCTCCATGAATAAAACAGTTAGGGCAAGCAAGCACTGTCTCCTTCATCAATCACCCCAGTGTGCATTGGGGGTGGGTGTGGGGTGGGTGGGATTTTGTCATATGGAGCCACACATAAGTCTCCTGTAGAAAGCCTCTCTTCTAGCTCCTCCGTACTTTGGCACTCACTCAGAGCTAACTTGGTTTTATCTTGGGCCAGCAGACTCCTGTTCTCAACTTGAGGTACCTAGCAGCATTTAGGTACATAGGAGGATGGGAACCATAGTTCTCAACTCTTCAAGGTCCCCAGCAGTGTATGGGTACTCAAGAATTTGAGAGTCACAACATCTGTCCTAGACCCCACCGTTTCTCACCTGGAGAAACACGGGCTGGGACTCCTTAGACTGTGTTTTGCCTTCCCTGAGTGGCATGTCAGCAGCCCTGCACCTCAACAGCTAGGAAGAAATGAAGCCTAATGTCCCTGTGTTTTCACCTTTCCTGAGCCATGTGTTGGCCCTCTGACATCCCAGCAGCAAGGCAAAACCGCAAAATGACATGCTCTAGTGAATTTTTCCTCCACATAGCCCCTATCTTCTGCTGTTATACTTTTCAATTGTCTGTTCAAAATTTGAATCCATTGATGGGCTAAACCATTGACAGTTACATCCTGTCATCTCTGGAGATGCTGTCAAGAGACACACTAAACTGATCTAGGTGTCTCTCAACTCTACCCCCACACCAAGCTGACACTTAAGATTATCCATCGCAGTAGTGAAGAACATAGAACTGTTGACATGTATGCATCTCTGGGTCCTACTGCCACCCTATTGGTAAAATGGATCTTTTGTTTCTTGTATTTGGCTACCTCTTGCCATTTACCTAAGGGGCTTATGCACATTAATTCCTATGGAAAGGACCTAGATAGAACCACATACCACAGTCATGGGTCTTGTCGTCTGCTTTTGCAGAATTCATCCTCCATTAAAAGCTAAAGTAGCCACCATAGTTTACAATTACTTTGGTATTAAAGTAAATACATCAGTAGTATATAATGAAAAGTTTCTTTGATCTAGGAATAAATAAATATATCAGACCACTTTCATCAACTTGCACGATGCTCTGAGCTCTGATGCTGTGGCAGTGGCGCCTAACGGATGCATACATTGACTATGGGTCTAGGTACCAGATGGCTAAAAGCTATGTCAGAAATGTCAGTAAATGCCCCAACATTTGGGATGACAAGAATGCCAGGAAAAAAAAACCAGGACCTTTACTCTCCTTGGTTTACTGTGAACTATCAGTGACTTTTCTCAGAGTTGAAGACTTAAGCTTTTGACTGAGATAGTCATTACTCAGCTATCATTGAGTAGTTGCTTAATTATATTATGTGGTGATAAGTGAAGTTTTAAGCAACAAACTCTCCCAAACAGCTGTGATTGGATTTGTTTTTGATACTTTATTTAATTTACAATTACATTTGTAAAATCATAATTAGTCTAGTTTATCTAATGACCCCCATCTCAGACTGTAGAATATTTTCCAAGCATTTTTTTTAATTACACATGAACAAACACCATAATTTTAAAAGGGTTCAAGTGAAACAGCCACTCACATAATTTCCACCGTGCAGTACCAACCAAGTATTTAGAAATCTGGCCCCAACCCCTAGAAAAAGGTTCTTAACGAATATAAAATGTTTCTTCCAAAAGGTTGGATTCATGTAGTAATTTAGAGACATATCTTTCTCTTCAAAAGCCTTGGAATCTAGCTCTTGACCTTTTCTTCTGTGCCCAGGATAAATAGAATTCTTTGGATAAACCAAATGATATTAGAGCTGGTCCTGAGCAAAAGGTTAAGTTCTTGTAAAGACCACAATTGGATTTTTGCTTAATCTGTAAGAAGCGCCTTTATCTGTTTTGTTTTTTTTTTTTCCTCTAAATTTTGCTGTCTCTCTTAATTAGCTGTACCTTGCAGGGAATTTCTGTTCTTTCTCAGTCTTTTAAGGGGACTGTGTGGGTGACATTTAACATAATCAGAGTGGGCAAGAGTGAAGCTTTGTTGTCGTTTCTACTTGCTAACAATTCCGAGTTCTGAAAAGTCTGGCCCATGCAACGAAAAGTTTGTGTGCTTAGTGAGATGGTATCCAATCGGGCAATCTTCTAGGTCTTGGGAAATGTCCTGGAAGCTTGGCAAGGAGTTGTTCTCATGAGAACACGAGTGCTGCCAATTTCCAATTGGCCAAGACACATTACACGGACAGCTTTCCCTCTGAGCAAGCAGGCAGTTCCACTCCAACTGGAATCTGCAAGGCAAAGATGCACAGGGGAGGAAGATTAAACAAACCTTTTCAGATTTCCAGTCCAGGTGAATCTTTCATCCTCTCTAGTCTGCTGCAATTCCCTTTTGATCATCTGCCATTTAAAATATTAGGGGACAGTGGGCATCTTTTGGGTTGGTTTTTAGGACTGATCAAAAGCCAAGGCACATACCAGATGAGTGAACTCAGATCTCTTTTTATACATATGCAAACGATTGAACCTGCTGGAACGGCTCAAAATTTAGATTTGCTCTGTGAGGCAACCTGCCTGTCAGGTTGGCCCTGGCTCAAATGGTGCCCACCCTTCATGGAGTTTAGGAGAAATGGTGACAGCTGTGTTCTTTGCCTGAGTGCTTCCGTTTATGAAAACATGAGGGGTAAATGGTAGACAGTCCCACAGGCCACTTTACCGTGAATTTCTCTTTAGCCACAGCCAAGAGTAAAAGGTTCTAATAGAACTTAGTAGCAGTCATCTACAGCCTACCTCAAATAGGTTGAATACAGTTTTTATTTTTATAAAAAGACCCAAATAAATCAAATTATGTATGTATGTATGTATGTATGTGTGTGTGTGTGTGTGTGTGTGTATCTATCTATCTATCTATCTATCTATCTATCTATCTATCTATTGTTCTTTTAGTTATTAAGTGTGAGAGCACTTCCATTTGTTTGTGTGAAGTTATGTGTACACATTTGTATGTATGCATGTATGGAGATCATCAGTCAACTCAGATGACGTTCTTTGTTTTTTGAGACTGAGCTTCTCGTTGGTCTCTCATCATGTCTCATGCTTGTGTAACCAATACCTGTGTGAATAATGACCCCCGCACACTCATACATGCATGTATGCACACATAGCTGCATATAAATGGTCACGTGCACAATTAATAAATAAAAAAACAAAATTGTCCTTCACAAATTGCAAATAGGCAAACATATTCCTTAAATGATAGAAACTATCATTTGTCTTTAAGATCATCTTAACTTGCTTATAATTATCTCCAATTGTACCCATTTCCCTGTAAACCACACAACCTTGTTGTTCTTTATGCCTGTTTTCCTATAGCTTAACTGTATTGGGTTGAATGACCTTTGGAGATGAAGGCAAATAGGTCACCATTTTCCTCCCAGAGATGTGCATACTTAGGGCATCAGTTCTGAGTTCTACACTATAAGGAGGTTAAAAAGTGGTTTCTTTCTTTTTTTACTCACAAGAAAGAATGTTCATTTGAGAGAACTTGGAGTCAAGTCTTAAGAGAGATGACTGAAGGAACTTGTGCTGTGTGATTTGGAGAAGGGACAAGCCACAGAACTTTAAACCTTGGAAGGATTTTAATTTGCAAGACGGCTTGATCCAGAATATGGCCATGGGACCATGTCTTATACAAGACAGCCGTCAACAGCTAACCAAGACTCTTGCTCCCCCAGAACCCAGGGCAGCCTCACCACCTGTTTTACTACAGTGCTCTCAGTATTGGCTTATTATGTAGTATGTAGTTGAAGTCCCTCCTTAGTGGTCAACTGAGATGACTGAATAAAAAATACAGGAATTTGGCTTTCAAAACTCTCAAGAGTGTATCCGTAAAGCTTGCTGACTTGCTTTTAAGTGTAGAGGATATTTTCAAACAAGACATTTATAATGTTATACATTATTTACCACATTAAAATTTTAATATATCTCTTTCTTTTAATGGCTTTATTTTCCACCCCTAGCTTTTGTTACTATAAGAAGAAGAAATAATTGAGAAACAGAAAGGTCTGTGCTATCTCAGAACTAGAGATGACACAGGTCTTTTTTGAGTCACAGTGGTAGCACCCTGGCTGAGCTTCAAGACAGAAGACACACCACAAGAAACTTTACCTCTAAAAGCAGGTTTTCAGTCTGGTCAGTGTGTTCTATGAAAGGCACAGAAGGAATGAACTTCATGTTTGTGGATACAACTGGTGCCTTGAGAAACTGGAGTGTTAGAGATATCTAGGACAGATTGGGTTGTAGCAGATCTCTTTCCTTAAGATGTTTCAACTCAAAAGTAACCTTGGAAAAGGAAAGGGCCCTTAGTAACACTGATGTGCCTCAAAGTTGGATTTCACTTAACTTAGGTCAAGCAACAGCCTGGCAGCAGAAATTTCTTGTGCACACTTATGTATGGGGTAAGTTTTTCTACAACATAGCCAAGACATAGAGCTAATGGGCGTGAGGGGATTCAAGCACTAGATCTAGACACCAGGCATTAGCAGTTTCTGTTGCTATTATTTTGGCAGGACAATTGCATTTCCTTCCCTTCCATCTTCTCTCTCTGTTTCTGTCTCTCTCTGTCTCTTTCTGTCTCTGTCTCTCTCTTTCAAATTTCCCCCTTTGCAAATTCATCTAAATCTTACAATAATTTAAACTTATTTCACATGTCTGGTTTCCTGCTTCTAACTCTGTAGGTTAAGTGTAGCCTCCATGTCTGCAGCTGTGAAATGTGCCAACTCACAGCACCTGTTCAGGGACAGATTTGCTGTGCAGTTAATGAAGCCTCACCTTTGGGTCCCTTTCACATTCTTTGAGCTTTCTCTTAAGCCCTTGCAGCAAAGTTTCCAGGTGTAGAATAAAAAGATATCTAGTTAAATTTGCACATCAGGATTTTGAAAAAGAGTGTGCTTAGTGTAAGTATGCACCGAATTTTGCATGAGAAAGACACTAAAATTATTCATTGTTTATCTGAACCTTCCATGTTCCTGGGAGCTCTGTGTTAGCCTTATTTCAGAGTTGCCGTAGCTATTTGTCTATTTGTTTTCTTCACAGGATAGCCTGCCTGGGATAATCTCTATGCCCTCACAAAGACTGGTTTCTTTTATGAGAGGTCACAGTTTGTTATCTTGATTAACATAAGGCACTTGCAATTGTTTGAACTATCACGGAGCCTGGAGAGATGGCTCCAGAGGCTGAGAGTATTCCAATGCTCTTCCAGACAAACTGGGTTTGGTTACAAACAACTTAACTCCAGGTTCAGGGCTTCTGATGCCTTCTTCTGGACCCTACAGACATGGTAGTCACATGCACATACCCACATACATAATTAACGGTAAAACATTTAAAATTATCTTTGTTGTCATTGCTGTACAGAAACATCATATGGGACAAGGAGTATGCATTCCATGGCCTCTGCTGATAACATTTATCGTGTGATGAGCCAAGTGTTGAACTGCTTTTTTTTCTGAGTGAAAAATTTCATTTACCTTAGGACCTCTTTAATCATAGCATCATTATTAATCTATGTACTATTTTAAGCCATGTTCCATAGCCACTGCTTCTCTGATCAAGAGAAAAAGAGAATACATATAAAACAGACTCAGAAACTGGTTCTCATTTATACAAAAAAAATTATTGGGCCATTCACAAAAGGGAACTGAAAAGAAAGGAATTTTATTCTGAGGCAATTGTCTCTGTTGTTTTAGCTCAGTGATTATTTTATGGGTTCGATGTAGTAAAAAAATAAAAATAAAAAACGTTTTTCTTTCGTCTATGTATCTTGTTCTACTGCCCATGAATTAGACAGGCATCCTTCTCTTCCACTTTAGGTTGTAGCTCCCAGAATCTCTTATACTGTTAGCCAATGCATCTCCATGTTGCCATGGGAACGGTTCCACTGATGCACCCATACTCTGCATGTAGTCAGGATTGCACCCATCCCACATTCTCCTACTCTCAAACAACTCAAGTTCTCACCAAAACTTGACGAACTCCATCTACACTGGATAGGATTCTGATAACCCATAAGGTGAAATAGACTCTGTTCTTTCTCACCTGTGTGTTGGGTAGCAATTTCTTCTGAGTTGGAACATTCCATCCTGCATGGAGGCATGTGAGGCTTAAGAAATAAACTTCAAATGTTTGGAAAAACTGTAACTTTGAAGGTTCGTGAGGTGTTCTCCTTATAGATCCAGTAAGCAACTGCTGGGGGAAGAGATTTGACCAGTCCAGCTACCAGGAAGAGACTGAACAGCCCAGTTACCTGGAGAAGACTAACTGATTTGTCTAGCTACTTGGAAGTTGTACAGAGAGCTACAGGGTTCCAGCTTTGCTAGTTGCCAACTGGGTTGGGGTGAACTTTTTTGTGATGACACCTGCCTTTCACCCATACTCCTATGAGTAATTCCAATAAAACCCATTGGTTCACTGACTTGAACTTTGGATTTGTGATTGTTATTTTGGTCTGTCATTGGCTCCCTAGCTGGGGTTAAGAGACACTGTGTCATATTCACCCAGGAAAAGCGACATATAATACTAGGACATCAAGAACTTTAAATGATTGGATGTCCTTAAGAAATGAGCATTTCCTGATTAGTTTCTTAAGGTTGCTGTGGCAAACAATTATAGCACAGGCTTGTAATATTTCTCAGTTGCTAATGGCAAGTCAATGAGCTCACCACTGTTTTGAACACTAAGAATTATAAGACTTAGAACACTACTTTACCCAGCCTTGTTGAAACTGTGCACCCTTATCAAGGATAGTTCTTACTCTGTGCTCACTCTTGAATGATTTTTATTTCCCCACTCGTGTCTTGGTACCATGATGTCAGCCATTCCTTTGTTACTTTATACCAAGCCCACACTAATAGAAGATTCTAAGGACAATGAATGCTTGATTGTCATGTATCAATCACTGTTTCTGAGTTCAGTGAACACATCCACTTGCATAATCCCGACCATGGTCTATGAAAATGAGGAAGCCAAGGCATATTGATGGTTAGTAACTTCACCAAGGTTACTTGGGGAGTATGTGGTAGAGCTGTGCTAGGAACCCAGGAATTCTGTATGCAGAACCACCTTATTGCATCGTGTTTAGCAATGTCAGCAAAACACTGAGTGTCATGAATTGCCCCATGGTTATCCATCAAATGGGCTCACCATATAAAATGGAATTCTGTACCAGACTGTATGCTAAGTATTGGACATTTATTATTTCAGAAAACTATGATTATCTCGATGAACCTGAGTTTTACAGATGTAATCCTCAATTTAAGTATTAAGTATTTGGTCCATGGTTACATCTCTATCCCAGTGTCATATTCCATGTATGTGGCTATATTGAAAGCATGTACTTTGCCTTTGGGGGCTCCCCTTCCCCTACAAAACCTGTAGGGTATATTTGCAATCTGCAAGGGTATATTTGATGATTTTAGGACCAACCACCCCAGACAGTGGAGTGTTTTCAACACAAGCCTATTACGCTTCCCATGTCTCTCAAATGGCTTCCTTGTAGTCTTTTTGATACTTGTTTAGGTTTGGTTTCATGGAAAATCAATTTCATGATCGTGTTTTACTATAACTCCCTTTCTTCCCCTTCTCCTCTCTGTTCAAACACAATCTGTCTCCAATCTCACTGGGACCATTGGTGTGGCAGAGCCGCTTCCCGTTTCAGTGTTTTGTTGCACCTCATATTGGGGTGATCTATCAGGCAATCAGCCACAGCAAGATGCTAAATGCCAGATGGTACTCTGTGAGCAAGGATCATCCTTTGAACATCTGTGACCAGTCCTGAAAGAGGAAATGCCCTACTGTGTAAAGCATCTGGGCTGCAAATTAGTCACAAAGAGTGAAGCAAAGAAAGAGAGTTGCCCCCAAAGGAACCTGGCCACATCCTATGAGCTCAATGGTGTTCCCAGTGGGTGGACACGGGGATGTTGGGGGTGCATACTCCAAAGAAGAACTCATTTTCTTTGTGCCCTTCTTTTGCTTTTTTTGTAACTATGGCCAAGTCCCAGCAGCAATATGGGATTTTCTAGGATTCATTCTGGTTATTTGTTGCTGAGGTATAAATAAATAAATAAAACCAGAATAAATAAAAATTGAAATCACTCACATAAAACAACGGGGGAAGTAAGTGGCCATTTGGATTACAGGTTACAGTCTATTATCTAGGAAAGCCTGGGTTGGAAAATTGAGGCAAGGTCTGTAACAGATACCAGAGAGGAACACTGCCTGCTGGCTTGCTTACCCTGGCTTTTTCTGCTGTCTTTCATACAACCTAGGTTCATCTGCTCAGGGGTGACATTGCCCATAATAGTATGAGCCCTCCCACATTAATCAGCAATCAAGAAATCTAGCAGACATGACCACAGGGCAATCAGATATAGGTACGTCCTCAATTTAGAGATCATCTTCTCAGGTATTAAGTTAACAAAACTATGACTGTCTTCCTTCATTCTATTTTTTTGTTTGTTTGTTTTTATGTGTGAATGGAAGTGCACTATGTTTATGCAGTACCCACAGAGGCCAGAAGAGGGCACTGGATTTCCTATAATTGGAGTTACAGGTAAGCCACTATGTGGATTCTGTGTACTGAACCAATCTGGGTTTTCTACAAAAGCAGCAAGTGCTCTTAACCATTGAGACATCTCTTTAGTGCCAGCCTCAGTCTTTTTAATCAAAGGCAAAACTTGCTATGGGAAGCCATATGTTATGTCATATACGCATTGCATAGGTAATTGTGAGCATATGATCATCACCTCTAAACGGTGCAGGTAAACAATTGAGCCTACATGCTTTTGTTCATTTCAGATGATTTGATTCATTAGTTTATTCACTAACTGAAAGTTTTGGCATTGAATCCTTAATATATGCTGCATGCCTCAGTAGTCCTAGACTAGTACTGAAGTCCTGGAGAATTCTGGGAAAGAAATCATGTAGGAGAGTCAGTTGTCTTCATTGTAAGGGTGAAGAAGCTGGGTTCTGAAGTCAGTAAAAGAATGAAGGCAGCAGAGGCAGAAGGAGCAACAGAGTAGATGTACTTGCTAGCACATTGTGAAGGCAAGCAGGCAAAAAGCAGAGCTTTCCTTCTGACTGTCTTTTATCTGGACACCTCAGGCATTGCCCAAATTTGGAGTAGGTCTTTCCAGTTCAAATAACCTGACTAAGAACAGCCTTCATAGGTGTGCCCAGCAACCAATCTTTTCTGGATCTAGACAAGTTGACAATCAAGGTAAATCATTAAAGTTACAAAGTCCTGGGTACAAAATACAGCTAAATTGTTGCTCAGTTGATACAGTGTCGGGCAGTCACTCTATTAGTACAGTGTCTGGCAGACATTAGCCCCGAGCTTAATTCTCAGACCATCCTAAGCCAGGCATGGGGATATACATCTGCAATCCCAGTTCTTGGGAAGAGGGCAGAGGGAATTTAGAAGTTCAAGGCCATCCCTGGGTATCTAGTGAATTTGAGTCTAGTCTGGGTTACATTTCACACTGCCTAAACAAAAATGTTCAGAATAAGTTTTATTGGGCCTGAATCAAGGAATTGGAAAGTCCATGCAGTCAGTGGGCTCTGATTGCCAATATACTTCTTTGTCTTGTCAAGATTCCAGAGACCTAGCGCATTCCTTTGTGTGTGGCTTTGTCCGTCTTCAGGACTAATGCTCACTCACACCTCTTTGGGGACTTGGTAAACTTCTCTTAGACTCAGGCTTTCTGTTCCCATTGTCAAATTGCCTGTCCTTTATGACTCTGATTCTCCTGACTTGCTCTCTCACAGGACCCTGCGACTACTCTGAGCCTCCTGGATAGCTAAGAATAATCTTTTTACCTCACTATGTTTAATTATACCTGCAAAATAGCTTTTTTACCAGGAATATCCTGTTCTAAGGGCTGCTGTAACAAAGCAGAGATGCTTACACCTTGTATATTACACTCTTGTATATTATACTGGCTGGTTTTGTGTGTCAATTTGACACAAACTGGAGTTATCACAGAGAATGGAGCCTCTGTTGAGGAAATGCCACCTTGAGATCCAGCTGTAAGGCATTTTCTCAATTAATGATCAAGGGGGCAGGGTCCAGCCCACTGTAGGTGGTACCATCCCTGGGCTAGTAGTCTTGGGTTCTATAAGAAAGCAAGCTGAGCAAGCCACAGGAAGCAAGCCAGTAAGCAGCATTCCTCAGTGGCTTCTGCATCCACTTCTACCTCTAAGTACCTACCTTGTGTGAGTTCCAGTCCTGACTTCCTTTGGTGATGAATAGCAACGTGGAAGTATAAGCTGAATAAACCCTTTCCTCCCCAACTTGCTTCTTGGTCATGATGTTTTATGTAGAAATAGAAACCCTGACTAAGATAGACATATAACAATCATATTGGCTCTGGGCCCACAACAATGACTCCATCTTTATTTCTTTACCCGTGCAGGGAATCTGTTTCCAATGGCATTAGGAGCACAAGCACAAAAGTGGGTTAGAACTTTAATATATTCTCTGGTGGGGCATAATTCAACTCACAAAACCATGTAAATTTCTATGATGGGAGATAATCTCATGTTTCTATTGAATGTAAGTGGCCTAGATGGGAGAGAACCCAACAAATTATTCTGTCACGTATTTATAAATTGTAGATGATAAGATGAAGTGCCACCAAAATATCACTATTTGCAGATGATAACAAAGCTCAAGTTCAAGTGGATAAAGGACCTTCATGTAAAACCAGATACACTCAAACTAGTAGAAGAGAAGGTGAGGAAAAGCCTCGAATACTTGGGCACAGGGGAAAAGTTCCAGAACAGAACTCCAATGGTTTATGCTCTAAGATCAAGAATTGACAAATGGGACCTTATAAAAATTGCAAAGCTTCTGTAAAGCAAAGGACACTGTCAATAGGACAAAATGGCAAGCAACAGATTTGGAAAAGATCTTTACCAATCCCACATCCGATAGAAGGCTAATATCCAATATATACAAAGAACTCAAGAAATTAGACTCCAGACAATCAAATAACCCTATTTAAAAATGGGGTACAGAGCTAAACAAAGAATTCTCAACTGAGGAAACTTGAACGGCCGAGAAGCACCTAAAGAAATGTTCAACAACCTTAGTTATCAAAGAAATTCAAATCAAAACAACCTTGAGATTCCACCTCACACTAGGCAGAATGGCTAAGATCAAATTCAGGTAATAGCAGATGCTGGCAAGGATGTGGAGAAAGAGGAACACTCTTCCATTGTTGGTGGGATTGCAAGATGGTGCAACCCCTCTGGAAATCAGTCTGGCGGTTCCTCAGAAAATTGGACATAGCATTACCTGAGGACCCAGCTATACCACTCCTGGGCATATACCCAGAAGATGCTCCAACATATAACAAGGACATATACTCCACTATGTTCATAGAAGCCTTATTTATAATAGCCAGAAGCTGGAAAGAATCCAGATGTCCTTCAACAGAGGAATGGATATAAAAAATGTGGTACATTTATACAATGGTGTATTACTCAACTATTAAAAACAATAAATCCATGAAATTCTTAGGCAAATGGATGGAATTAGAAAATATCCTGAGTGCGGTAACACAATTACAAAAGAACACACATGGTATGCACTCACTGATAAGTGGATATTAGTCCAAAAGCTCGCGATACTCAATTTACCACTTATAGACCACATGAAGCTCATGAAGAAGGAAGACCAAAGTGTGGGTGCTTCGGTCCTTCTTAGAAGGAGCAACAAAATACTCAAGGGAGCAAATATGGAGACAAAGTGTGGGGCAGAAACTGAAGGAAGGGCTGTCTGGAGACTGTTCCCTCTGGGTATCCATCCCTTGTGCAGTCATCAAAGGCAGACACTGATGTGGATGTCAGGCAGTGTCTGCTGACAGAAGCCTGATACAGTCGTCTTCTTACAGGTCTGCCAGAGCCTGACATATACAGAGGCGGATGCTCACAGCTAACCATTGAACTGATCATAGGGTTTCCAATGGAGGAGTGAGAGAGAAAACTGAAGGAGCTGAAGGGGTTGGTGGCCCCATGGGAAGAGCAACAATACCAACCAACCAGAGCTTCCAGGGTCTAAACCATCAGCCTGGAAGCACATAGGGAGGCACTCATGGCTCCTCCAGCTGTATATGTAGGGGAGGGTGGCCTTTTTGGCATAGGTGGGAGAGGAGGTCCTTGGTCCCGTGATGGCTGGATGTTTTAGTGTGGGGGAATTTGAAGGCAGGGAGGTGGGAGTAGGTGGGTAGGTGGGGGCACATCCTCATAGAAGCAGGAGGAGAGGGGATGGGGCAGGGGGTTTCTGGGTGTGGGGAATTGGGGAAAGGGGATAACATCTGAAATGTAAATAAAACCAAATAAAAAATTAACTTTTTAAAAAAGATAAAGTGCCACAGATCTAAGAAATGAGTCAGGGCCCAATTAGGGTCTAAGCTGAGTTCAGAGTCTATGTCTATTGGTTTCCTGTCTTATGTCATTTCTGTCTGTGTGGGTAAGTGCTAACCCTCATGTCACATGAAAGAGTACTTGAGTGTAAATGGAAATTTGCAGAAATGTCATTGAAATCAGTGACGTGACAAAGCTTTACACTTTTCAATGATTTTTTTCCCCAAAGCCCATGGTCTGGCTTTCTGGCCTTGAGAACATCGCCTTTTAAATTTGACCTCAGTTCCTCAGCTTTGAATGAAGATTATTATACAAATCCAAAATGAAATTGGCTAATGACTAATTAAAGGCGCCTCATCAGCCATATGAGCACTGAGAGCCACAGAAGGTATGAATGGCGCTTGTGCTAAAAGCAGCCTGGCAGAGCCTAGGTGTGGGTGTGCAGTCAAGAAGAGGACAAAGGTTATTGCAGGCTGCCCTCTGAACTCCTCTTTTGCAGGTCTAAACGCTTAAAAGTTAGTTTCTGTTTGATGATAGCATTTAACATCTAAAGCTTGTATTCTTTCTTTAGCACTGATTATTTCAAAGGAAAAAAATAGAACTTTGTAGACATGTAAGCCTTCCCTGCCCTTTCCCCAATTTCCACTTGTTCTTAAAACTCCCAATTTTTTTTAATTTCAAACCATAAAGAATGCATGAAATATTCCAACAGATTCACATACCCTATGCAAAGCATTTCTTATTGCGGAAAGGTGAAAAAAGTAAGATGTGGATATCTTTCAAAAGTCCATGTAGGTCAGAAGGCCCCACATTTCAATGAAAGGGTCAAGAAAGCTATCATCTGGGACCGGTGTCTCCACAGAGATGGGAGATTTGCCAACACCTTCGTGAATCATGATCAGAATAAAATGGCTGACTTTGCTTTAAAATTTTCAATTTTCAATTTTAAGCTATTGCTTAAAACCAGGCAGTAGGCAAGTTTAGAAGTGCAAACTTGGCCTTTTCTATTACTGGATTAGCTATCCTGTGAAAGGCACACTGTTATGGAGGAGTCCATGTTCTCTTTAGAAAGGCATTTTCTGTATCTAAGAGGAGACCTGTTTTACAGACTTATGCACTGAGACCTGGGTGCTCTGGATTAATCCCATCTAGCTCAGCACGCCCTCACTTCTCTGTAGGACTTGGAGATTATATTGGCCCATTTTAATCTTAGACTCCATAGCTACGTATACAAGATTAGATAGGTCTTTAAGAAATTTAGCATCATATGAATGTTAAAGAATCATTTTACTCCCATTTGTGCTACATAAGTGCAGGGTCATCTGTGGAGACTGCCACTTCTTTATGATGCACTATGCTTTACTGTAGCTTCGATACAGCCTTGGGCAATAATGACCCATGTATGCTTTGAAAGACAGAATCAGGAGGAAGTCCCTATCTGAATGACACAGCAAATGAAGCCCACCTTCAAAATGATTCCTGACAATAAAAGGAATTTTTGTTGTGATGAACTCATGGATAGTAGTTAACAAATTATGGGCACCTGGCAAAATCTGACCCACAGAGAGCCCAATAAATCTATAATATATTATTACTCCTGGATCCCAATATCTAAGAAGAGTTGAATGATATACAGGGACAGAATTCTCTAGAAGATGAATTTCTTGGGTTATCTGGAGTGTGGTGGTCTTTTGTTAGGTGTATTAGAAAGCTCTTGGCTTGCTGCTCAATGCCCAACTCACCAATCAGCATTACCTCTTTGAAACTTGAGTCCCAGCTGAGACCCTCTTAATCAGAATTCCCATTTAAAATAATCCCCAGATACTTATACACTCCCTGAAATCTAGAAAGTACTTGCTTAAATACTACCCTGCCACAAACAGAAAGCAATTGTTCATTGAATACAATAATAAATCTAAGAGTAGATAGTTCAGAGTCTGTCAGAATCATGCTGTCTTAGTGGTTCAATTGAAAAACTCATATTTTTGCCACCTTTCTCCCCACAGTACTAAAAAGGCAAAGCCATTATTCCTTGACCCTATAATCACAAAGCAGCTATTATACTGACTTGTAGCTAGGAGGAGAGGGTGAAGGGAAAAGCAATATGCTAGGTAATGATCTAGTTAGTAGAACATTGTACTGGATTCTAGTACAAAAGATCTAAGATCAACAACTTAAAAATGAAGAACGATTTCTTTTGAGTCTCCTTTCCCTGGTTTCAATTCATTCACTGTTATTCTGCTCGTTATTTGGGACCATGTGAGGCAGAACGTGATTGGAGAGGGTGTAGGTAGAGCAAAGTTACCATCTCACAGTGCCTAGGAAGCAAAGACAGGTGACTCAGGAAGAAAACAGTTTCCCAGCATCCCCTTCAAAGGACAGAATCCAATGACTTAACTTCCTCCCTTTGGACCTCAGCTCTTAAAAATTCCACTACCTCCCACCACCACCACAGCATGGCAACTGATCCTTTACTCAATGAGACTTCAGGGAATATTTAGGATTCTGTCTAGAACAGACAGTCATGAAAAGATAAAATAAGGCTTTCTTGTTTATCTTGGAAGTGAACAGACCTCTAGGAATTCCATCCCTCTTTGCTCATCCCTGGAGCATGGGGTTAGGCTGAACACAAGGGGGCTGCAGAGTGAAGCATTTGAACTTCACTGTACCACTAAAGGCACAGGGCATGTTCAGTGGATTGGTTGTTTTTGTTAATACATTTTGATAGAGGAAAAAATTGGGCAAGTAAGGTTGGGAAATAAATCTACATAGGTATCCTCTATTTAAGACTTCTCAAAGTTTTTCATAAAAAGGTGCACTACAAATTTCCCAGAGGAAAATATAATTATAGTATTTTCACCGACTAGATCACAGAGCATCCTTTTTCAGGAACTGGTGTTCCTTTTGAATCAAAAGATAGCATTTTTTTTTTTAAAAAGTAGATTGATACATTGTCTCTGTCATTTATTCAACTCTTGTTGGATTTCTAAAGCCCAGAATAATATACAATGGATTTCATTTGGCCTTTTTTGGATCAGATTTTGTCAATGGGCTATAACATTTGGCCATTGTTTTTGAGTTAGTCACAACAAAAATTAACATAACAATAATAATATCTACTGATAGTTGTATGACCTCCTTCTACAAAATTAATATATTTTTATATTTTATATTTGATAAAATATATTCACATACAGTATAAACATATGGAGATATAGGTATACACATGTTTATCTTCTGATTCATTGACATTGGTGTATTTTTTTTTAAATCCACAGTGCCATGCTATTAAATTCCCTGAGAAATGGAAATGATAACTAGGGCTGGGATACACAGTAAGTATGTAACTGTGGACAACCCAGTCTGTAGCTGTGTTAGTCAGGATTCTCTGGAAGAAACGAGCTGATAGAATAAGTACACCTGCATATGTGAATGTGTATAAATGTACATATATACATATATTAAAAGAGGATTTATTAGAGTGGCTTATCGGCTGCAGTCTGGCTAGTCCAACAAAGGCTGTCTACCCATGGAAAGGCCAAGAATACAGTAGTTGTTCAGTCATGCAGCTGGATATGTGAGGTAGTTTTACTCTACGTTGGAATCCTGAAGGAGGTTCTGATAACAGTGAAGAGATGCCTCAGCAGCAGGAGAGATGAACTTGCCAGCCAGAGCGAAGGCAAGCAGGCAAAAGCAAAAGACAAAGAGCTTCCTTCCTCCATGTTCTTTTATGAGTGCTTCCACAAAAAGGTTGTGGCCTAGATTTAATGTGGGCCTTCCAACCTTAGATGGTCCAGTCAAGAAAATCCCCTACAGGTATACCCAACTGCTTGGCTTTTCGTTGATTCCAAATGTCAAGTTGCTAACCAAGATCAGCCATAAACAGTAGCTCATTTTTATAAACATCTTAATGCTTTAATTTATGCTCTTTTTTTCAAGATGCCTTGAGAATTCCTTAATTTAATCATCATGTTTGTTTTGGTGTATGTTCGCAAGGGGGCTGGAGGGTGCACACATGCCTGACTGAGGCCACCGGTAAATTTACAGCTTCATTGCTCTTGTGTGTCATCCACCTCGTTCATTCTAAGAGAATCTTTCATTGGCCTGGAAGTTGCCTGCGATGCTTGCCTGCCTGTCCAGTGAGTCCCAGGGCTCTCTCTGGCTTTGGCTCTGTAGTGCCAGGATTAAAAGAGTATCATCAAGTTTGGCTTTGTTGCATGGGTTTTTGGCATCCAAACTGAGAGTTTTCACAGTAAGTACTTTGCTGACTGAATCATATCCCTAGCACCTCAGTGCATATGTCTTTTAACATAAAAGATATATTTTATTTAATTTATTTAAATTTAAATTGTGTACCTTATCCTTAGAAGCAATAAGCCATCGGTGGAGCTTTGTCCATGCATGGTGTGCATGTTCATGTATTCATGGTGTGTGTGGGCATGCACATGGGACAGCAGTGGATGTTGTTGAGGAAGGCTCTTTTGTTATCAGTGAGGGTATCAGCAGAGAGAGGGGCAGCAGAGTAACTACCTAGCTGCTGGCTGATAGGATATCGGGGTCAGCATCCCCTGTGCTCACAGACACACTGTCTCCGACACTTCAGTGAGCCATCTATTGTGTCTCTGCTGGCATTTTCTGTCATGCCACTGCAATGAGAACAGATCCCAAGGCGACCACAGTGATGTACCTGTGGATTGAGCTCAGGCCATTAAATCGCCATCATGCGACCTATCTAATGTCATTATAGTCTGGCTTCGGCAAAGCAGAGAAATAGAGGGGGAAAAATGACACAATTACCAACGTGCGCATCCTCGGACTTTGAAAGAGCCCGAAGGAAGAAGTGTCTGCAAGAGATGATGAGCGCACACGCAATCACACGCAGAGAGCCTCCCACTGGTGATGAACACTGCACACTCTACAAAGAGGGGAATTGGAGACTGAGGTTTCAACTGGAGGAGGCCTGGGCACACTGTCTGTAGGCTCATCTACAGCCAAGCCCTTATTATTCTTATTGTTTATTTTTCTAGAGCCCTGTGGAAGATATTCCGCAAACCCAGAAAGGAAAGAGTTAGAGACCTCAGTTCTGCTATACTGTGGAAGACAGTCTGTGACTTATGCTTCTTGTATTTTACTTAGGCATTAAAAAGAAGAAAAAAAAATTCTGTTGGGCCATAAGCTGGGCTAAAACATATATTCAGGAAAGCAGAACATGTTTGTGTATGGGTTTATTTTTTTCAGTACTGAATGATGAACTTGAGTCCCCTCACATACAGGGCAAATACTCTAGCATTGAGTTGTGTCTATATCTCCTTTCATTTTGAGACAGGGTCTCACTGAGTTACCTAGGGTGACCTCAAATTCATCCTATAGTTCAGTCTGGCTTTGAATTTGCAATCCTCTTGCTTCAGTCTCTGTGGTAGCTGTGATTACAGGTCTGTGCTATAGGACTCAAGTCTCTGTATGGCTTATTGAGCTGAGTTTGCTCACTGTACAGTGATTCGCTATGATGTTCTGATTGTTTGTTTTAGAATATTTCCCTTAAAAAGGTACTTTAGGGATTTTCAAATAATTTCTTACCTCTGTAGGCTTCCCAGAAAGTATGTCACCTGATTCATCGTGCTGATTGCATTTCTTAGCATTTATGTAATTTTTGCTTCCTTATTTCATTGGCAGAATAATTGTATTAGGTCTCCCTTCTTAGAGAAAGACTTACACAAAATGTCCACCTCTGACTTGTCATAATATTGTATTACTCATTCTTGTTATCTACTCTTAAAAATAGGCTTGGGGAACGTGGTTCAGCACATTGCTCTTCCAATTGGACCAAGGCTCAATTTCCAGCACCCACATGACAGCTTACAACTGTCTGTAATTCCAGTTCTAGGGAATCTCATATATATATATATATATATATATATATATATATATATATATACACACATGAATGCAAGAAAAATAAATAAATCATTAAAAATAGGCTCAGGGACTTTGGCCAACCCTATGCCTTAATACTATTTTTAAAATACCTCTCATCTCCGCTTTAATTAGCTGCAATCAGTAAGGCTAGTTGGTGGACACATGGTGTCGTAGCTCTGTGAGAGCAGCCTGATGGCTATAAACACAGCCATATGTTCTCTCTGAGACGTGATTGTGATCACCTGTGACAGGGACAGCTCATCTGTTTCTTCCTCCTGCGGGTACTTGAGAAACTGAGAGGAGTACATTGCCTCAGCCTTTTCCACTAACCGACTGGCGCTGCTTCTGCTAAATGCCTTTTGCATGTTAGCTCCAGTTCTGCCCAGTGTACACTGGAAGTGGCAGCAGTTTATAGAGGAGTTTCACGGCTTTTCCCCATTAACGATGCGGCTCTTTAATTGGACGTCCTTTGGAAGGCAGACGGCAACACAGGTTGCACAGGTTTCTAAAACTAAGTCATTATCAAGAAAGAGGATAAAACCACCAAAAATTTCACAGTGCATGTACAAGAATTTCTCAGCAAAGTTCAATAGATTTGCCCTGAACTGGTACAGCGTATAAAACCCTTGAGCCTAATTGCTTTCCTGCATTTTGGCAAGAAAAATAGCTGACTCGCATCAGGGTTGAAAGAAAAGGATTGGGAGAAAGTGTCTTTTAAAGAAAAGCTTCCAGTGAAATTTTCAATCAATATTTTTAATCCCATAAGATGAGATAAAATATGATGTTGTGTTTTGGCAATGAGAGATTGCAGACAGGAGAGCATTTCGGGAGCCAAGCTGGGGAAAGTCCTAAACACTCAACCTCAGCTTGGGCGTGCTGTGGGCTCCATGGCTGGGCTGTGAGATACCCAACAGTATCGGCTTTCTCATTCAAGTAGGTGAGAGAGGGGAGGGGGAGGAGGGAGAGAGAGAGAGAGAGAGAGAGAGAGAGAGAG
>NW_021620706.1:2892462-2895408 GCF_004785775.1 Grammomys surdaster | reverse complement strand
AGAGAGAGAGAGAGGGAGGAAGAGAGAGAGAGGGAGAGGGAGAGGGAGAGAGAGAGAGGCGTGAGTGAGACACATAATGTACTTCCTGTCTATCCACTTAGCATCTCTTGACTGTTCATTAAAGCAACCAGAGGAGGAAATTGGGTGAAAGCACAGACCAGCGTTTACATTTAAAAAGGCTTTGTGTTAATAATTTTGGAACTAAGTTTTCTGCCTCTAATTCATATATGTGTATGTGCACGTATATATCCGACATCATATATAATAGTGAAAGCTTATTTTATTACTTTTTCAATGCTTTGGGGGGCTTGTTTAAAACAGGTCTCTCACCCTTTATCCTTATTTTTTTTTTGCTTGTTTCCCCCCACCTTGTATGCAGCACACACAGGCTATTAAACCGTGAGCTGGCTGGTGATTGATCTCTTTAATAAAAGCAACTTCTTTAGTAAGCAAAGAGTGATAAAGATAAACAAATGTCCTGGTTTGTCCAGAGCTTTGGAGATTATGGCAACACAGGGCACCAAGAAAACCTATTAACAGATAACTCAGATGAAACCCATCAATTCTGATTTCAGGAAGTCGGGAACCATTCGCTTTAAGTTAATTTTAGCCATGTTTGCTCTTCATTTGTAATACTTTGTAGGTTTTAACAGAAAAATATTTAATAGTGTGCTATGTAGTCCATAGATAAACGATGGGGGCAATTTCTCCACCTAACTGCTTGTCAGGCCCCTTAGCAAGGTACATGCTGCCCAGCAGTTTATCATCCCGATTTCTAGATTGTTGTGGAAGATCATTGAGAGGCCCGAGACTCCCCAGACGACTGTGCTCTAATCCTGTCATTTTTTAAAAAATGCTGGAAAGTGTAAGGTTACATGGGAAGATGATTTTACATAAGGCTTTTCTTTAGCTTGTCACAATAGCGCTCGCTTTCCATGGTAACCACTGTTTCCATGGTACAGGCTGCAGTAACTCCAGAGCTGCTGAGGGGCTTTCTGAAGATGCTTACCCACCCACGTGTGTGAGAACACACTTCCTCCCTCTCCTTCCTTCTCCCTCCCCTCCTCTCCCCTCCTCTTCTCTCCCTCCCATTCACACCCCTCCTCTCCCCTCTCCTCTTCTTCTCTAACCTACCTCTCAGTGTGAATTTCTAACAGGCATTCAGTAAACGCAGCAGAGCTCGTTTTTCAAATGAAGTCTGATTTCCTCCCCATCATTCGATCAGATAAATAGTAACTGATGGGGTCTTCTGGAATGATCTGGAAATATAACAAAAGCTGGTGCTGTCTTCAATGACATGGATTAACAGGATAAAATCTTGAAGAGAAAATTTGACAAGGAAAACATTCAGTTCTAGACTAGATTTTCTAAGTGTATTCCCATTCCTTAAGCTAAGTCAGTAGCTCAGCTTCCTGTTAGATGCTGTGACACATAAAGGATTCTTACACTTATAGCCGCTTTGGTTACGTTTTGGACATTCAAGAGAATGTGATTCAGCTATGCAATAATTAGTAAGCAGCATAATGCTATACTCAAAATTCATTGTTAATGTAGAATCACTCCAGTAGTTTTAGGTTAATGCTAAATCATGCATTCAGTATTCTGTGCCCCTTTATTCTTATTATTCTTAGGACTGGGGACATTTACACATCTTAGGTACAGCACACATCATGAAGAATGACTCTCTAGGTACCATCTGCTTAATTTGCAAAGATAACAACTATGTCATACTTTTGTTTCTGCTTCTGTATTTGCTATCTTTTTCTTTCTCGTAGTGAACAGTCACTTCTGAAATGAACTTCCAAATGCTTTAAATCACACACACACACACACACACACACACACACACAGAGAGAGAGAGAGAGAGAGAGAGAGAGATTTTAACTTCTGTATTAAATAAATGCATTTAAATTCTTTATATTTCATTAAAATTTTAAAAGTGTCTTTTATTATCTATCTATCTATCATCTATCTATCTATTTATCTATTTATCTACCTATCATCTATCTGTTTTGGTGTGTGTTTCTGAGTGAGTGTGTGTGTGTGTGTGTGTGTGCTCGTAAACAAGCGTGTGGGCATCAGAGGACAAATTGTGATAATTGGTTCTCTCCACCATGTGGGTCTTTAAGGATCAAACTTCAGTGATCGCATTTGGAGATAAGTGTCTTTACTTAGTGAGCCATCTCCCCAGCCCAGGATACTTCATTTTTATTGGCACTATGACCTTTGCTAAGTTAGCTAACCTAACCTTTGAGCTAGGGCAGAAAGCAGCTTTGATAGGAGGGTTAGGTATATATGTTTCTTCTTTGGGTGGGCCCTGTGGCAGTCCCTGATGTGCTGGTTGAAGAGTGGCTTACTGACACATTTATCCAAGCAGTGAGCATTCAGTTTAACAATGCTTCCTTCATTATCTTGGTATTGCTGCTACAACAGGATTGATTTTTGGTTCCCTGGTATTTGGAATTCACACACTGAAACAGCAAAACTCCATGACACGTGATCCATCAGACATCGAGGCCCAGGGATGCAGGGTGGGTTTGTTTCCATTTTGCTTGCTGCTTTGTCAGAAGTTCTTAAAACAAGGCCTGCACTTGGCAGATATTTATCAAAAGATTCCTTATGGTAAGACAAACTCAAACAGGAACGTAATTTACAGAGGATGTAAAGAAATGCTTGCCAGAAGAAGAAGAAGTGATAGATAAGATTGCTCTCAAATGTGAGTGAGGTAGCCTGGACCAAGCAGGGCATATTTCTGTACATATGGGAGACTCACTTCACATTGGGTTCTGATACATTCTCACCATTGTTTTTTGTGTTTTTGATAAATTGATATGTAAAAAGTGAAAATCTTTCCCTTCCTTCCTTCCTTCCTTCCTTCCTTCCTTCCTTCCTTCCTTTCTCTTTCTTTCTTTCTTTCTTTCTTTCTTTCTTTCTTTCTTTCTTTCT
>NW_021620706.1:2886374-2892452 GCF_004785775.1 Grammomys surdaster | reverse complement strand
CTTTCTTTCTTTCTTTCTTTCTTTCTTTCTTTCTTTCTTTCTTTCTTCGTTTTTTTTGGCTTTATGTGCAAACTGAAATTAGCCATTGAAGCTAACAGTAACTCCTTGACTCTTAGCTATCCTGAGATATCTCTGGCAAGGTTCCCAAATACTTGTAGTCTTCATCATGTACCCACTTACTCATTTGTTCAGCTGCCCCTGCCTGTGAGATATTAGCCAGATACCGAGATGGGAACACATTTTAGTTAGTAGATATCGAGTCTATCCTTAAAGGATTCAGTTACTGAAAACGTTTGCTTGTGATGACAGTGGGTCTTCTAAAAATTAGTATGGCTTTTTCCAGCTAGCCAGCAGCTAGCTACTCTGGCATAAAATCTGTGGAAATCAGCAGGCTACCCATCCAGTTGTCTCTTTCCCACCTGAGGGCGACTATTGGTAATTGTTTTTGGTAAAGAGAAGTGTAAGTAGTCAGCCCCAATCCATCATTTTATTTTCAAGGAACATTTATTTTCTTGCCAAACGTGTCCAATGCTTTTCATAAAGTCTTTTCATCTTTTTTGTGTCCAGAAAAAATAAGATAGCTGTGGGAAGCAACTAAGGAAGAACTGAAGCCTGGAGGTCCGCCTGGAGCGTCCGAGTAATGAAGATGAAAATCACAGATCAGAAGGAATTCAAGGAAATTTATTAAAGTGCTTTGTGCTAGGTTGGACCTCAAGGCAACAGCATTTAACAACCATGGTGGCACAGAGGCAGGCAATGTAGGGTCAAAGGAGGGAGGACACTGTGATGGATCCTGTGTGTACCAAAGATAAAGACGAATAAGTAAAATGTGTAAAACCAGTGTGTTCTAGGATTACCCACATATGGAATGTGCAGAGCCTACAAGTGGGCGGGATCACACAGTGGGGCTGAAGGTGGACATTAAGGCCAACTGCACATGGTCACAAAGAATAGGCCTTTGTTTAGTTTTATTATTTTCACCTCTGTGTGTGTATTTGTAAATAAGTATGTTCACCTGAGTGCAGGTGATTTTTGGGGAACCCTCCTGGTGCTGGAGTTATTGGTGGTTGTAAACTGTCCGATATGAGGGCTAGGAACCACTAGGGTATTCTGTAAGAGCACACGACATGGTCTAAACTATGGGGCCATCTCATCTTTCCACCCCCCCACTCATTTTTAAAGATTGTATTTATGTGTGAGTGTGTGTGTGTATGTGTGTGTGTGTATGTGTTTCCATGTGCACAAATGTCACATGGATGTAGGTACCCAAGAGGACAGAAGAGGTCATTGAATACCTAGAGTTGGAGTTACAGGTATGTATAAGTCATCTGACCCTCTAGAGGAGCAAGAAGCACTCTTAACCAGTGATCAATTTCTTCAGCCCCCTAGGAGACAGTTTCAAGTTGATGAAAATATTGTAAACCTGGATCATGGTGATGATTGTACAACTTACTGAAAAATAAACCAAAACAAAAGAAGCAAACCAAAGCAGTACAAGGATTTATTTTATGTATTGAAAATCAGTGAAAGATATGCTGTTTAAACATGTGAATTTCATGGTATATAATTCTAATGTTAAAATATGTTCGAAACAACAACAAAATGCAAGCAATAAGGGACAGAAGGAAATTGGTATGGTTATAGGAGCTTTGCTAGTGTATCATGAAATAAATTGACCAAAGTCTTGTAGCCCGAAGGAAGTAGAACATGCATTTTAGTAAGAGAGTGTTGGACTCTAAGATAACACTAGATAAATGCAGGGGTATCAGTTGGCGGCAATAGTAGATTAATGAGAAGGGAATGGTTTTTATTTGAAAAACTCCCCGCAATGTTTTTTTTTTTTTTTTTGATTTTTTTTTTCTTAGAAAAGGAGCGTGCTGGAAGGTAGCAATTTTGAAAGCTTAATTTAGTGACAGAGTGACAGATGGAACCTTTCCAAAAGGCCAGATGGAGGAATGAATGTGATTATACAGGTAGGGTGGGCCTAGGTTGGAGGTATGGGAGAGGAAAAAAAAGGGGAGATATGAAAGGCGAAAGAGTTATGCCTTAATGAGTGACCGCACTTTATTAAAAAGACTTTGTGCCTTAATGAAGGACCCTATTCATAGTAGTTTCTGAGGATCACATTTTCTTCCAAGTACAATCCAAAGCTTATACTTATATATTTAATGATACTGAAGATTGAACTCATGGCTTCGTGCAGGGGAGGAAGCCTTCTACCACTGAGCTACAGCCCCAATTTGAGAGAACCATGTATTGCACTATTCTATTGGGCCCAATAGAGAGCAGTTATCAGATAAGTAGAGAAACTTGGGATGATGGGGTGAAGAGTGGAAAACACCTATAATGGAACTGTGAGGAGAGAAGGAAGACATTCTTCTGGGAAGGTGTCAAGTCTCATCTGGACCCCGGGAGTGCTGGTGACACACATCACACATGTATCATGTAGCACACTGTGTTCTAGGGTTCAGCAGTGTAGTAGTAAGAGGTCTCAGTCTTAGACGACAGAAAACCAGTGCAAACAAACCTGAGACAAACGGGAATGGATTGTCTCAGAATAGCAGGGGTTGTGGGATTTGTGTATTTAAGCAATGCCATTTAAACCTCTTAGCTTCATTCTCCTCTATCAACCATTTCCTAGTTTGGTTTTCCCTCTGTAGCAAATATTCCACTGAAAACATTTACATGTTCCTGGTAGAGTATAATCCCAGGAATTATGGAATTGGGAATTGATTTTATATATATATATGTCAGAAGAGTCTGAGGTGGGGCATGCTTGTGTCACGTCCATGAGCCAACTCTTGTGGTTAAGGGCATTTGTTTTCATATTTATTTCAGCCAACCCTGAGGCCCAGCCCATAGGGACTGTTATAGGTCGGATGTGGAATGTCTATCAAAGGTCCATGTTGTTGAAGATGTTGTGGCGGTCTCTTATGTTTTTTTTAGCAAAACGACAGAAGCAAAACCAAAGAAAGCAAGCACTTCAGAGAGAGACTGGAGTGGGCCAGCCCAAGGTGAGAAGCAGTCTTGTGGGTTCTGCAACCCGGATTTTAAAGAAGTTTTGATTAGTGCTTGTGAAACAGGTGACATGTTCATGAGGTCAGGTGACCCCTTATCTGTCTTAAATCATGGCTTGCCAGATCTTCCTTTAAAGATATTTCCTCTTATGATTTCAAAAGTGCAAGTGTTATTATTATAATCAGGCCTTCTTCAGCTCCAACTCATTTGTTTGTATAGGCATTTAGGAGAATGCCTTGGTACCTTCATTTCTGATACAGGGAGGTCAGCTTAATTTCAGTTTCAAGGATGTTTAACCACAGAGGCATTCTGATAGTCAGCAAGTGTAGTTATGGATATGTAACTGCATTTTTCCCGGGCTACCTAATATTTGATTATAGTTGCCTTTGTGCAAGTCTGTAGTGGTCCCCTTGAAGGCAGATGCTTTCTTAGAAGCTGTTCTTACAATTTAGCCTGCTGTTATTAAATACTTTAGATATAACACGTAAAATGGTATTGCTTTGTGTACATTCCTGGGGAAAGTGGCATGGATGCTTCATGGATGCCATTTGGAGCCTGCCACAACTATTGCTTTCTGTTTTTCCCAGAGCCTTACTCTCCCTCTCTTCAGGTCAACTTCATTATCTCATACCAAACTACATGGCTTCATTTTGCATCCTTCATCTTCCTGACCTTGCGATTTTAATCCTAAAATTTGTTTCCACAGCAACAGTGTGTTAAAGGCTTGGTAAACAGCTTGTGCTTATTGGTTGTGTTAGAAGCTGTGGCTCTTGTGATCTAGTGGGAGAAAGTGGGCCATCAGGTGAAGGCATGCCCTTAAAGTGGGTAACAGAATGCTGATCTCTCCCTTCCTCTCTTTGTTTCCTGATGGTCAACACCTTTGCCACATGCTCATCTATGATGAACTATGCATTCAAGACAAAGAAAGCATATGGTTTTACTAACAAAAGGTGGAGATTGGACCAATGTAACCCCAATAACGTACCTACCTAAAACTGTGTGTGGTGTGTATTGTTGAACTCTAATGATCTCTCTCTCTTATCAGGGTTAGTGTGTTTATTTCAGAGATGTGGAAACTAACCCTCTGAATGGTTAGATCATCCCATAGTATGTACCCACATACAAAATCATAAGGGTGAAAAATGTGTTTAGATTCTTTGGTCTCTATATTTACTTCTTTCCCTTGAAGAGAATAGCTGATTTTACAGCCTATAAACTCTGAAATGAGGAGAGAAGGGGATGTGGTTGTGTCCTCTGGAGTTTAAAGGCAGGCACATGTGCTTACATTCACTGGCAGTTGTGTAGGAAGAAGGGAACTGAGAATGATGTGGGAGAAAGGAGAAGGAAGTGGTTGCTCGGGTCTAAGGAGGAGGTTTAGGCACCTTCTGCAGGTTAGCAACCTGAGCTTCTTTCTTTTTTCTTTTCTTTCTTTTTCTTTTTTACCTAACTTTCCAAATTACTCATATTTCTTCTTTAATTTTCATTTTTACATCCCAACCACAGTTTCTCTTCCCTCTACTCCTCCAAGCTGTCCCTTTCCCCTCTCTCCCAGATCCACCCCACTCCATTTTCTCAATGGAAAAAAGCAGCTCTCCAAGAAAAGACAGGAAGACAGGACAAAGCAAGGTACAGTAAACCAGGCTAAAGCCTTCCTATTGAGGTTGGATAAGGCAACCCAATAGGAGGAAACGAGCCCCAGAAACAGGTCAAAGAGGCAGAGAGATCCTAGGTCCCACTGTTAGGCATCCCACAAAAGATGCCAGCTAGCAGTAATTATATATATATATATATATATACACAGAGGACCTGGTACAGACCCATACAGGCCCCATGATTGCCATTTCAGTTTCTTTGAGTCAGTGTGAGCCCTGCTTAGTTGATTCAATGGGCCATATTCTCTTGGTGCCCTCTATCCCCTCTGACTCTTACAGAGCACCCTGAGTTTCTATAAGAGGCTGTAAAGGACTTGCCAAGTAGGTGAAAGCCAAGTTGAATCTGGAGAACAAGATCTTATTGTTATTTGAGTTGCAAGCTTTTCTCATGAAGCACACTGTTGCCTGGAACTGAAGCAGAGGCAGTAGATACTTTGAAAGCACAATTCAGCCAACAGCTCCACTAGAAAAGTGTCATGGGCTTAGCTCTATACACACCTCCAAAGCTAGGGGATGAAATGGCAGGTACAACTTGGTGCATGCTATGAGACAAGGTGAGCTATGTTTGTACAACTGGCTGAACACACATTGGGCACAGATGTTGGAGAAGGCAGATCTGAAATAAATGAATGGTCACTATAGTAAGACAATGAGTATCCAACAAGATGCTACTAATTGTGAAGAAGGGGCTTATGTTCAGAGAGTGGCTGAGGAAGGAGAGTGGAATTAGGACTTGGACACAAGTGGAAAGATAAGTCAAACCAACCTAAATGGGGGAGTATAAAGTGGGGTAAAATATGAGATAGGTGGAAGCAAGCCAGGTCTTTCTCCATGTAAGAGTACAGGCACATTCTGATGAGTACTGCTATATTCTGGCCTCCTGTGATACATGAGGTAGGACAGAAAACCAAGACATTGGGGCTGGAGAGATGGCTCAGTGGTTAAGAGCACTGACTATTCTTCCAGAGGTCCTGAGTTCAATTCCCAGCAACCACATGGTGGCTCACAACCATCTGTAATGGGAACTGATGCCCCCTTCTGGTGTGTCTGAAGACAGCAACAGTGTAGTCATATACATAAAATAAATAAATTGATCTTACAAAAAAAAAAAGAAAGAAAAGAAAACTAAAACAATCGCATTGACTGTTTAGATAACACTTCCTGGCTGTAGAACCCTGGGCAAGATTCTAATCTGAATGTGGGAAAACTCAAGTTTGGAGATAAGCATATTTACAGAGCAATTGTGAAAAATATTTTGCATGGTTTTATACATATCTATCTATCTATCTATCTATCTATCTATCTATCTATCTATCATCTATCTTTATAATTCCTTCCTCTCTTCTCCATCCCTCCCTCTCTCCTTCCTTCCTTCCTTCCTTCCTTCCTTCCTTCCTTCCTTCCTTCC
>NW_021620706.1:2875256-2886364 GCF_004785775.1 Grammomys surdaster | reverse complement strand
TCCTTCCTTCCTTCCTTCCTTCCTTCCTTCCTTCCTTCCTTCCTTCCTTGGTACTGTATAATTAAAAGGACAGAGACAGAATACTTACCACATAAAGACACTAAATAAATGATAGCTTATGATCAAAACACCAAACTGGCATAGTTTACTCTATAAGATTTACTCTATAGCTAGAGAATATAATAAGTTCAGATTTAGTCTTGCCCATTTTAAAAATCATTTTTTCTTCTTAGCTAAATCTTACATAGAGGATATTTGATATAGCAAGAACCATACATGTTATCTTTCACCTATAGAACCTAAAATTGGATGCACTGGTCCAGGAGTCCTTATTCAATAGTTCAACTTAGATTTTATTGCACTATCTGGATCTCTCAACTGTAAATCCACCTTGGCTCTGGTGGCAATGCATAAAGTAATTCCTTTATGCATTGAATTTTGTGATCCCTGAGTGAGTGTCCAACCATTCTTTGAATTACCCATATCTCCCGATGTCTGATCACTGATGCACTATGAACTTTATAGTTTTGCTTGAGATCTTTGGGCCACATATTACACCCACTATATGTTTAAACCATGTAATTATCAAGGTTACGAGAGTAACATTCATTAATATTCACTTGTAAATTGCTCGTTCATTCACTTAACAAAAATTATTTGAAGCTTCTTATATGCAAAGTACCAACAAGATTGAAAGAGATACACATGGGAAGAATATATATTCCTAGCCTCAAGAAGCTTATGTCTAAACAGATTGCCTATAGAACTGTCGACTTTGTATAGCAATTAGACAAACATCTCTCCCTTTAAAAAGCCTCTGCTGCAGGAGAGTCCTAATAGTACTTCATCAACTAGAGAGGTGGAAAAGTCAACGGGGCCTTCCTCTCCCTTCTTTGATATTTGAGTTGTTCCCGGAATGATATTTCATTGCCCTTTGGTAGACCAGCTCACAAAAGCCAAATAATACTTTGTGCAAACTGCAGATATCACTAAAAGGGTGTGTTTGAAATTCTTGACTCAGCTAACTTTTTGTTCAGTGACATCCTCAGGATTAAGAAGGCATCGGAGTGTTTGCAGGAAATTCAGCTTCAGTTTTTATAAGTCATGGAGGGATTAAAGGAAATTGGTTGTTGTCAACAAGATTGTGGTTGCTTTCGTTTGTGAAATGTAGGTCCCAGATTGATTTGTTTTTATTTCCAGTGGCTAATATTCACCCATCTTCTGCACTGCCAGCTCCTACCTGCTACTGGGATGGGGCCTCAGCTGTAAATGGTCTCAAATCATCACGAACTTATTAAAAACAAGGAGCTCAAGCTCACCAAGAGGTATCCCTCATTTTTCAGTGGCAGAAGCTGAGGCTGGAAGAAAACCAAAGACTAGAGTAAGGCCACCAGCCACAGCACTGCCCAGATGTAAAACCGTATCTCTTGGCTATCTATCTATCATTTTAGAATCTGGCAATTAGTAGTTTATGATTCAAATTGTGCCCTCTGATCCTAAAAGCAGAATGATTTTCTCTATTCTCCTTCTTGACCACAAGTCATAATTAGTATAGATTGATTTTGAAAATGTATTTCTAAGAGGCTAGTTTTAAGTTTCGGTCCAATCCTCACCAGTTCCTTTCAGCCCTTCCTGAGGAGTTGGGATATTGTATCGGTGCAAAACAAGCACTGTATTTGTGTCCTGTAAAATTTCACCTTCTTTAACCCATGCTATGGGAGCTATATATTTCCATCACAGTGGTACTGAGTTTGGCTATATAATATTCTTTGATCAGAGTTACCAAACAGAACACCAATGTTAAATATACTTGGGTTGATTTGGTCTTGTGTGTTTATTTCTCACTAGCCTCAAGAAAAACATGTTCCAGATAGATGCTGGTGTGAGAATTTCTGAGCAAACCCAAATTCAATCTGCAGCTTGGGGTGAACCTCATCTATAGTCTAGAACTCAGGAAAGTAAGCCCAGGTTAGTTCACCATACCAAGCTACAAGCATGTGAGTGTGAGAAATAGGTGTTGTTATTGCATTTAGGTTTTGTTGTGGGGGTTATGCAGCTGTATCACAGGAGTTGTTCACATGTTCTCTGTGCTTCAAGTTCCTAATCTGTTCATAACTATAGTTATTTCCAGTGTTTTGAAATGGATATTAAGTTGTTACATATAGTATATTTAGAATATTATTATAGTAAAAAAACCAATGTCAACTATTTTATTTATTTTATATACCTGGTAAACTATATTCTCCCAATAGAACCACATAAATAAAGTAGACCAGCATACTTATATCACCTCTGTATGAGGTATCAAAACTTACCTAAGAAGGAGGCATAGAGGTAATCATTGTGTAAAAGGTTAACTCATTACCACTAATTACTTTTATCCCAGATCCTCAAATCCTTGCAGCAATGATGGACATGATGTACCCCGAGGTGGTCATGCATCTCACTCTACACTTTTGTGCCTATGCTTTTTATCTCTAAAGTAGATTAAAGATGTGGTATTGATGACCTGAGCAGATGCTGCAGATGCTTTTGGTGTCCAAATGTTTCCCTTAGGCTCATCTTAAACATCTGAGCATCTCTGGCTCAGCGGAAAGTCTTCTATGTGAGCAAAGCTTATTCAGCACCTAAGAATGGAAACTGTGGACACCCTAAGGTCTTGAGAGAAGAAAGGTGATGGATTAGTACTCAAACCTTCTATTTTACCAATGAAACAACATTCCATTTAGGTTTTGGTAAACCTGGGCGCCAGTTTCCTACTTGTAACTTGTAGGGAAATATAACACTAACACTAACACATGTATATAAAGAAATAAACTACTTTTCTTCTCTACTCACAACATTTTGTTTTGTTTTGAGATTTTTTTGGGTCTTAAGCTTTTTTCATTTATTTGAAAACAGAGTCTTTTCTCACACAATACATCCTGATTATCTAGTTTCTCTTCCCTCCACTCCTCCCAGGTTCTCCCCACTTCCTCTCCAATCCTGATCCACTCCATTTGTGTCTCTCCTGAGAAAAGAACAGACTTCTAAGAGATAACAACCAAACATGACCAAATATAAGATGAAGCAAAAGCTTTCATATTGAAGTTGGAAACAGCAACCCATCAGGAGGAAAAGAATCCCAGAAGCAGGCAAAAGAATTAGAGACCCACTTGTTCTCAGTCAGAGTCCTGTGAAAATACTAAGGTAATATCTACAACATATATGCAACGTACCCGGTGTAGACTCCTGTGGGCCCTGTGCTTGCTGTTTTAGTCTCTGTGAGCTCTTATGTGCCTTACTCAGTTGATTCACAGGGCTGTGCTCTCTTGCTGTCCTACGTCCCCTCTGACTCTTAAAATGTTTGCACCTCCTCTTCTGTGGGATTCACTGAGCTCTGACAGGAGGGATTTGATCGGGACCTCCAATTTAGACCCGCTCCCTGCATAGTGTCTGGCTATGGATCTCTGTATCTATTCCCATCTGCTGCTTTAGGGAGCTTCACTGATGATGACTGACTAAGGCACTGATATATGATTATAGGAGAATATCATTAGGAATCACTTAATTGCTTTTTTAAAATAAGACCAGTTATGTTTGGTTTTAACTCTTGATCTCTAGGTTTCCTAGTCTCTGATTCGTGGTTACCCAAGCAGTGCTGGTTATGAGTTCCTTCTTATGGAGTGAGCCTTAAATGAAAAATGACATTGCTTGGCTAGTCCTACAAATTCTGCACCTCCATTGCTCTAGTATATTTTGCAGGCAGGACAGAGTAGCCTAAAAGTTAACTCAGCTCTGATTCTCTCTACATTGAGAAAGCATCAGATGTTACAGGCTAAAGGCTCAGTTCCTTGAGACTTCACCCACTTCTAGATGCCAATTACAAGTTGCAAGGCCCCAGGTCATGCACAGCTTGCATTCTAATTGGCTTAGAACTGAGATTCCCACAGCTTTCTCCTTGGGCTTGATAATTTACTAGAGCAGTTCAAACATCCCAAGGCAGTTTTCTTACCACTATTGCTTTATTACAAGGACGATTTAAAGAAATATAAGTAAATATATACAATGGGTAGCAGCTCCTAGGCGACGTCATCCATTAACATATGTGTTCCTGTTCACTAGCCAAGAAATTCCTGAACTCTGTAGGTTGCGGACTTTCATGAAGGCTAGAGGAGTTGATAACTCCATTTCCATTCCTTACCCCCCTCCATTTCTAGAGAATGGGGCCTAAATCTGGAAGTTCTGAGTTTCTAAATATGGCCTGTCCTCTGGTGAGCAGGCGTCAATCAGGAGCCCATCAAGAGTTACTTCTTTAGAATTTAAGATGAGTCAGGAATTCCAAGGAGTTTACATGATTTGCACTGAGAACTGAGGCTCATGATCAAGCCAGTCACATTTCATTTGTTTTCATTCATTCTGAGAAATCAGATTCTAGCTGATTTTTGTCATCTGAGCATCGTAGATTGTTCTTCGCACAAATCTGGATGAGAGGTCAGTGACTAATAGTAACTGTCTTAGTCAGTGTCCTACTGCTGTGAAGAGACACCATGACTGTGGAAACTCGTATAAAAAGGGAGCATTTAATTGATGCTTGCTTACAGTTTCAGAGGTTTAGTCCATTATCAGCATGGCAGGAATCATGGCTGCATACAGCCAGACATGGTGCTGGAGTGGCTGATGTTTCTGTACACAGATCCATAGGCATCAGGAAGAAGAGACACAATGAAACTGGCTTGAGTATTTGAAACTCTGGAGCTTAACCCTCAGTGGCACACTTCCTTCAGCAAAGCTACACTAGGTCACTTGTCCTAACCCGTGTCAAGTAGCTCTATTCCCTAATGACCAAGCATTCAAATATATGGGTGCTATTTTTATTGAAACCACCACAGTGACTTGATGTTGTCAAAGAGCACATGATATAGCTAAGACTGCTGGTGGTATATTATAGAATACTGTTTTATGTTAAATATCTTTATAACATTCTGAAATAATAAGGGTAGTAAATATATAGACAAGTAACATAGCTATTATCATTATGCTCAATATGCACTTAATGCTGTGCTGTAGTTTTGTGTGACTGGCAGTGCAGTGGGCTCATTGACATCAGTGTCATCATAAACACATTCAAGTGATACGTTGTGTTACATTGTGAGAAAGGCTATGGCTTTATCTGGGAATAGAAATATTTCAGTTTCATTCCAATCTTATATAACTGGTGGTATATATATATATATATATATATATATATATATATATTCTTCTGTTGACCTTCCTGGATGTATGCTTATATTAGAAATAAAAAAAGGTTCTCCTAGCAACCTTATTCTCAATATTTCTACAAGCCCTGTTAGTATCTAGCAGTAGAGATCCCCGAACATGTTCATATTATTCCACAGCAGTGTTCATTAGCTTCTCTTTTCATTGACCTGCTTTGTCATCTCTCACTTGTACTTCCTAAAAGTCCACTCTGAGGAAACATCACAAATTAACTACTCCTTTCTCTGGGCTAGCCTTTGACTGTACCAATCTCAGACAGAGGCATAACACACGGTTCCCTGTATCACCTGGTTCGCCTTAAGTCTTGGTGCCCTCCTCAGGAGCTAATAACTGCAGATACAAAGCTTTGATGCTATACTTCTCTTGTCTCGATTCATGTAAACCTCAAGTGGATTCCTAGCTTCAGAGTCACCCATGGAGTGGGACTCATCTGAGACTTCTCCTAAAACTTCATCAGAGATATCTTTCCGCTCCTTTGTGTCTTCCTTTTCCAGAGCCATTATTCCAAAGACTTTTTTTCCAGCAGACCCCTGGCAGATAACTCTGTGGCTCATCATGTCTAGCTGTCAGTATGAGTGTCCTGAGAGGGAAACCCTAAAATGGAACTTTGGAACTTACTCCTGCAGCTGGCTCAGGCATGTCATTGCAGTAATAACTTCAGGGAGTCATGTGCTTCTGGCTTTTACTGTAGTGGATTGCTAAGATACATGGGAGCTGGGTGGGATGTCCATACATGGGGATGCCAGTGTTGATGCAGAGATTCAGAGACTAGAAGAGAAGTAGTTATTGTAGACTCTGAAAGAAGGTAACTGATGCCTTACACTGCTCCTGGTTAATCAGTGGAACAGAATAGAGACTCAGAAATAGACTTATACTAATTCACAACTGATTTTCAGGGGAGATGTTAAAAAAATTCCATGGGGGAAAGATACTTATGGCTCAAGAGCTCACAATAATCCCAGTAGATAGCAACTGCTTGTCTGTGTATCTCATGCTGAACTCAACAGTGGGCTCCATATGAATCTTAGACATCAATACGAACTCTAACATCACAAAGCTTCTATATTATAGGAGATTGGGTGGGTATTTTAGTGACTTCACACTTCAGTAGCAGATACACAGGCCTGGGTGACTTACAAAGGACAGAAAGTTGTTTCTCAGAGTTCTGGAAGATGAGTAGGTCAAGACTATGACACTTGCAGTTGGTATTTGGTGAGAGGCTTTTAGCCACATTCTGTCATTGCAGGACACAAGAGGGCAAAACCCAAACTCAAACAACAACCAACTGCAAACACAACAGCAACCACAGCAGCAACAGCAGCAGCAGCAGCAGCAGCAACAACAGAAAAGAACAGAAAACAGAACAGAACAGAACAGAACAGAACAGAACAGAACAGAACAGAACAGCACAGCACAGCATAGAATCTCTTTGGTAAGCTGTATCATAAAGCCATTTAACCATAGTGGGACTTACTTTCTAAGAACTACAATTGCCAAGCACCATTATATTGCAGATTAAGCTCCAATATAAATCGCGGGAGGTTACTCAAACCACCTCAGAAGAAAAGGTATCTGAAATAGGATTAACAAGAATAATTTCTAAAAAACAGTCTGTTGCATGTTCTCAGGATTAGACACACCTGCTTACAAACACACATAAGAACGTAACTGGAGAATGAAAATAACAGACTGTGATAAAATATAAATGTACATGAAATACGGGCCTGACTCTATGTAAGAGGACTTTTACTCAAGAGTAAATGGTTCTCGGTCAAATTTCAGATATCTGAGACACTTTAATCAGCACAAAACAAATCTGCGTGACACGTTTGTCTTCAGGGAAGTTAAAATGCAAAGCCGTAGTTGGAGCTGATTCATATTACTAGAAGGGCTAAAATAAAGAGGATGTAAGTGCGAAAGACACTTAGAGTAGTTACCACTGGAGAGAGAGGAGAACGGGGGCAGACCACCCAGAATATGGCTGATTGGTTTCTTACACAGAGAAATGCGGCTTCTATGACTTACAAATTATACAGTTCAGTTTTGCCCAAGGAAAATGAATAGGGAAATCTGAAGTGACTTGACAGCAGCTTCCTAGTGTTCCCATTCACAATAGCCACACACTGACAAGTCAACATTTTATCAGCTGGACAGACTTATTTTAATTTGTTTGTCTAGAACCACTCTATAATGAAAATGAATTTAGTATTGTGTGGATGGATGAGTTCCACAACCACCACGGCGAGGGAAAGAAGGCAGGCAGGTGAAACTACACTGTGCATAAAATCTAGAAGACTCAGAGGTGACACAGTGAGAGGTCACAGTAGCCGCCTCTTCCTGGAGTGGAATTTCTATGTATTGATAAGGGTGTGTCTCTGTATCTACGGTCATTTGTCAGCATATCGAGCTGTTATAGTAAAGACTAGAGCATTTCAATGTCTGGGAGGTTTATATGTCAACTCAATAAAAGTTTATAAAGTTCAGTATGGATACCAAGTTCTTTAGTGTAAAAGAGAATACAATCTATTTTCAACTTTATAAGCTTCCACATTCTACTTATTGTATTATTTCTTCCAGAAATAATTATATCAAAGAGTATAGCAACAGGAATAAATTAATGTTAGAAACTCCTAGTCCATGGGTTAGAAAGATAGCTCTGCAGTAAAGAACATGTACTGCTTGCTTAGGACTTGAGTTTAGTTCCTATCACCCACAGTTGGCTGGCTCACAATGAATTACCTGTAAATACAATTCCAGGGCATCTGATTATTTCTTTGGAATGCCTAGCCCCAGCACGCACAACTACATGAACCTCCACAAAGACACAGACACAGAATTAAAAATAAATCATAAAAGAATGAATACATCAATTCATCCAAACATTACAGTTAGAAGTACAAACCAACATGAGCATGCAAAGTTGTTCATCCACAGTTATAGTTCTGCTAAACAAAAATTCAAAAATGCTCTGAAAAATTACAGCCTACTCCTGTATGAGTTGTATCACAGCTACAAATTAGATGACATATCATGAGGAAATGGTAGTAATCAATAAACACCATTTAATAATGTAGACTACAGAATTTGTATAAATGTCCTTATGTCAGCCATGCAAATAATACCTGAATAAGAAACTTCAAAATATGCACATATTGTTGATGGTGGTAATGTCTGGGATTGTGCATGACTTTTGAGGTTCTTACGTTTTTTATGTTTCTACTGTTATCATCTGAAATTAATTTTGTGAGCATTACAAAATTTTATAGTAAATTGAAAGACACATGGTCCATATCGGAACTTACTTTGCTCTTTTTTTTAACATGCTTATATATTTTTTGAAATTAAAGTATAATCACAGCATTTCTCCTTTCTCTTTCCTCCCTCCAACACTTCTCATTAACATACCACTCCCCTTACTCTCCCCACTTCAAGTTGTCTAGACGCACAAAAGAAACCCACCGAGTCTTGGAAATCAGCTACTTAGTTGTTGAAGAAAGTGGATACTGAATTAGATTATTTTTCCTTCCTGATAGCAACCAGTCTGTCTTTCTCCTTCTGGCTTTCTCAGCCACCTCTCGTCTCTATCCTGCTCCAATTCTGCTAGCCTGTGAACCATGAAGAGCAGCGACGCTCTTTAGGAGATGGCTGGCAAACGCTGGTATCGCTAACACCCAGGCCATCGTGGGAACACATTTCATTTGGCTCCGTTTTCTAGTCTGCAAACTTGCTTTAATCAAAATTGGAATCAGTGCGATAAGAAGTCGGGTACATCTCAGTCTCACTGTTTGATATTTTACTAAAATGAAGTGAGCTCAGGATCCTGTAAGCGATCACCCTGGCTTGATGTGTTTGTGTGCACTCACAGGCAGGCACCGGCTCTGTGGTTACTGTAGAGAAACAATCTATAGCATTTGATCGGCTAATGAGAACCAGAGCAATGAATAATTACATATAGAAAGAGTTGCGGGAGAGTGAAGGAAGAGATGTCAAAACTATTTCCATCGAGTTTTATTTTATTTACCCGAAAGCAAATTCAAAGGTTGTTACAGGACAGTGCACAGAAAACAGCGCTGCTGCCAAGGGAATCTCCTACAGAAAAGGCTGCCTTGCTGGCTTTGCGGGCTTTGGGGCAGTTGAGCTCACAGTAGAAATGCATTCAATTCCACACAGTAATAGTGCTTTAATAACAGATGAAAATATGTTTTATGGTGTGTGTTGATAACTAAATGCTTATCCTATATATAGAAATTCAAATAATTGGAATTTCTCATAGCTAGCATCCAGTTGAGACCACTGGAGAATACCTTGATACAGAAGGTTAAAATCAATAGACTGTGTTTTGGTTATTTTTTTCAGAAGATGTCTGCTGTATGGTTAATATACTATATTTGTATTATGGGCTCTGGTTCCTGTAAATCTGAGGTCTCTCTTACTTGAATGAATGAGGAGATAAGCAATTGAATTTGAAAGATACTTTATGCAACAGAAAAGCAATTCTGTTCCTGGTTATCAGAGGGCAAGAAGTGAACTAGCAATTGAATGCAAAATATTTTAACCCTTGAGATTCTGGTTTGCTTTTGTCCCACTAAAGATTACATTTTTTCAACTCATCTCAGCCCATGTGTGATGTTAATGCAATATTTTGCTTAAATTTCAACATGTTTGGAGTAATCGATGGGTATGGAATACGGGAATTTGTTTTTGAATTCCAATATGGACATACATACACACACACACACACACACACACACACACTGAAGAATGTTGTATTGCTCTGATTTGAGGACTTTGTAATGAATTGTTGATGTAGTTGTATGAACCCTGAGTTCATAATTGTTCATGTAGTTCTTCATGTTGACATGAAGAGGCTGGCAACTTCCCATGACATTTTAAGATGAGACTGTGTCTGTACAACTCCATTCTTCTTCCTAAATCCCTTTAAAAATAATCATGACTCAGGGGCTGGACAGTTGGTTCAGTGGGTAAGGTAATCTCCGTGCAAGGGGGAATACCTTCAGCACCTGTACCGCATCCCGGCGTTCAAAGGATGGAGAGAACAATTCCCAAGACAAGCTGGCCTGAGAGACTGGCTGGATCAGTAAGCTCTGGGTTCAAGGGAGAGATTCTACCTCAGATGAAATAAGAGATTTGATGTCGTATTCTGACCTGCATATACACACGAGTGAGCATGAGTATAAGCACCCTATACAGCTACACCCACACATATGTGAACATGTCTATATACACACGTAGAAGCCACACACACATTTATATGCCTAAAATATTCTGTATTGATTATTCAAGGATATAACTGGCATCACCTCTTCTACAATATTTCAGAAAATCATAACATGCCATAACATGATATATTTGATTTATTAGCCTATATACCACTTGTATTAGCCACCTTCTAAGACAGGTGTCATCGATTTTCTTCCAGTGTTGATGTCCCTGTGTGGTTTCCCTCACAGTGTATCAGCATTGGTTTTTGTGACAGATAGTATCCTGGGAAAGTAAAAGTGATAGTGTGTGAATACTGAGGCTAGACCATGTAAGACTTTGCCACTGCCCACAATAAAATACCTTGTTCTTGAGAACAGGAAGGAAGAACACCTGAGTTGGATCCCCAGCAACCATGTAAAAGCCAAGCATGGCTGTAACCCCAGTGCTTGCAAAGTGAGGTGGACCCAGGACTATTCGGTTTGCAGGCTAATAACCAGAAATACTACGAGCTTCAGGTTAAGTGAGATATCTTAAGGGAATAAGGTAGAGAGTAATAGAGATAACCATATCCTCTGGCTTACACACACACACACACACACACACACACACACACACACACACACACA
>NW_021620706.1:2867846-2875246 GCF_004785775.1 Grammomys surdaster | reverse complement strand
ACACACACACACACACACACACACACACACACACACACACACACACACACAGAGGTGGGGAGGCCTATTTGAATGAATGTTATGGGCTTTTTGCTATATGCAGTTCCTTCTGCTGTGAATTACAGCTAGTAAAAGCACAGATTGAATCTCCTGGATCGTACTACTTCATAAACTAAGACAAGCAGTCCTGGAGACTTTCCTTTGTCATTCACTTGGCTCTTGGATCACTGCATTCTTCTTCCCATGGGAAACCACCTGTATGGAAACATGGTCTCAGAATAGACCCGTGGTTGTTGTTACAGATGTTAGTTTTCAGTGTTTCTTTCCTCTGTTCACTTGGTTCTATCTTCTAGGAATTCCCCATTGGGATTTTCTATTATCTACTGGTGATTCTTAATTACTGGTTGATTCCTTCCCTAACTTTTCTATTGTTTATTTAATTCTTTGAAGTAAATTCTACTAATCAGACAAAATCTCTACCTTTAAAACAGTGACAGATGTGAGCCAGGATTGTACAAACTCTACATTCTGATTCTTGTATCCCATAGACATTGACGACCACAGCCAACTTCATTTCCTGGTCTGCCAACACTGGGCCTTTCACTGTGGGGAGAGTTCCTAGTTGCCCACTGATGGATCCTAGGAACAAACTATAGTTGGTTGTGTTACAATTTTTGTAGGTGTGATAAATTGTATGTTTAGACAATTCAGAAGGACAGTCTTATGTTTTGGCTGGTTTAGGGGGTTTCAATTCATAGCCTTTAGGGCCATGATGAGATAGAATACCATAGCACAAAAGCCACTCACTGCCACAGCTGACAGGAAGCAGAGGGAACTAAAGGCATCAGGGACCAGCTGTAACCCTCAAAGGCTTACCCATCTTGACCTTTCTTCAGCGAGGCTCTGTCTCTTAAAGTTTAATGCCTTCCTCACATAGCTACATCAACCAAGAGTCAATCACTCACCACATGAACTTAGAAGAGACAGTTCAAGTTCAAACCATTATCCTCACCAATCGAAATCCAATCCATCAGGCCCAGCTTACTCAAATGTATGTACTTAAATATTCTCATTCCTGTTTTCATCAGATTTATAGTCAAGGTGGTAATACTTCATGGGAAAACTCTGAGTAGTTTAAAAACTACAATAGAACAAATCTTGGAAGACTCAGAGTTAGTTTTATCAAGTAACAACCTGAATATTGATCGTTGTAGTCTGTAGAGGAAAGTTAGATTTCTCATGATGGTTCACCAGGGAAGGCTTTTCAGAGAAAATTGTATTTTGACTTTGATCTTAAATACACAACAAGATTTGGATAGTCCAATAGAGGGAGGAATTTGTATTGTATGCACACAAAAAGATAGTGTTGGGTAGGGTTTGGATGTGGAAGTGTGAGTTCAGCAGGAGAGAAGGGTGGTTTGAAGACAGTTGTAGGGGTGGATTGTTGTCATCAAATCAAATAATAGATTCAAAAGAATTTTGTAGGTCTCAAACTATCTTAGCTATATGGCAAAGTATTATTACAATACTAGAGACTGTGGTGGTGGCATGAAATAATATTTGATTTGGGGCTTTGTTATTGTTTTCAAAGAAAAGGGTTTTTTTTGAAGATCATTGCTTTGTTTAGCTCTCCTTCCTGTTCCATTGCCTGTAGCTATCTTTCTTATTGACATCTCTGCAGCCATCTTGAGTACAAATGGTGAAACTGAAGAAAAAGCCCCCATGCTTTGCTCTCACTTTAAAAAGGTTCCTCATCTCTTCAAGAGTTTAGACTTCTTATAACTGTGTCAACTCAACTCCCAGCAGGCTACCTAGCCTGGAGGTGTGTTTGCCTCTCAGCAGGGGTTTGTTTACCACCTATGAAGAGCAGAGTCAAGAAGATAAAAGCCAATCATGGAAGTAGAAAGACAGTACCAGATAGAGAATACCAAGAAAATAAACTCAGAAGCATCAGGGCCCAACCAGGGTTGGCTTTAGCAGTGTGATGACCCTGGGAAACCTGCGGACCACATGTGCTCTTCTACTTTATTGTGAAGGTTGTTAGAGACCTGTCACGTGTCCTAACATCACTTGTGTCTGCCAAACATGGGGTATTGAACTTTAATGTTTAAAAACACTCCCCTTTGATTTCATTTATCTCAAGCCCCAAAATATGCTCTCTCATGGCTCCCAGTTCAGGTTGATTGTTCAGACACAAGGTGGGGAGGTGTCCAACTTGGGTGGATTAAGAGTTAATAAGATACAGTCCATCATTCTGTGGAGATATAATGGGGTTGATATCTAGTATGGCTTTTCAGTAATTCCAACAATAGACCAAACTGAAGGTACTGTAAAGTCTTACTCTGATATCTGACTTATTTTTAGCAATATTTTATCCTTTGAATATTGCTGCTCTGATGAAGGGGTGGGCTTTGTTAGTTTTCACTAATTAGAATAGCCAAATAACCAGAGATTCTAGCTCTCAGAGTATGAAAAGGAACGCTTTCAGTGTAGGAGTATTTATAGGCTAATGCATAGTGTGTTTTCTAACTTAGGAAAATGATAAAGGTGGTTGAATTATTTTGCTCCTGAAGTCACTTAATATCTATTTTTAGCCATTTCAGAGTCTCTGAACAGGATACTTCTGATCTTGCTAATTCACCTAAGTATAGACTGAGACAAATGCCTTTGAGTCCTAAAAAAATCACACACACACACACACACACACACACACACACACACACACATTATTGAACTGGTTATTTATGACTGGAGGCAATCACTTAGTGGTTAGACAGTTTGTTTATAAATTATACCAATGAATAAATAGGGTGAATTCTCCAGAATATTTTCAACTGAAATTTGTGATCATGCAACATCATTAAAATATATTAATGAATCCTTCATTCAACAGACATTTATTGACACCTATGAATTTTTAATAACCACATTAGCCAGAGGTATTTTTCAAATACTAACATCTAGGAGTTAGGTCGAGAATGATGAATCAAACGCTCCAGTCTAGCAATAGGTAGGCAATTATCTTTCGAGAAAACCAATGTGGTATTTTTTGCACCATTGGAGGACAACACTTTCGTTTATTGGGAGTTCCCAATAAATGTCATTCAGGATGGGGAATCAAGAGCAGTCTCTGGAAAACCACAGCGCTCTGAGAACAAGAAGAGCTCCTGGTTAGGGACTGTTTATGACTCTTTTATAAGCTGCAGCTGTATTTGAAAGCCTCTAGGCAGACTGTATAGACAGACATTCCAGAGATTCGAGGTGAAACCAGAGATTTGAGGCAAAACTGGCTTAAAGGTGCCTGTATCCCGTGATGTTTGTGGGAGAAGTTCGGGGGATGGTCAGAGTTTATTAGCCACCTTGAGGGACTTTTTCCATATCGTTTTTAGGGACCCAGTTCTGCCCTTTATGTCTCACTAACCTTTTAAACCTCAGCCTTTTCTCCCTTCCAATTAATTTTTAAAATATTTCTACAGGAAACTGTATTGCCGAGCTCCTACTTGGACTAAAATATTGAAATAACTTCTCTATGCACTGAAGATTGACCTGAGGCATCTTACTTTTTTTTTTTTCAACTTATGTTCATTACTTGCTAGTGATTTATACTCCTGTCAAGTGCACAGGGCCTATCCTCTGTACACTTACTTACTTACTCCTGATTCTAGGGAGTTGTGCATTTACCTCACAAGAGTTGTGTTTAGTAACTTGGGTATCATATTGGATGTTGTTAGTACAACAATAAATAGCTATTCCATAAAAGGAACCTAGATTCTAAAGAGAATGTGTGCACATAAGGAAATACAATAGAAAAGCAAGTACTGTCAGGTGAGAATGATACATAATGATGTGGGAGCCCAGAGGAAGGAGTCGGTCTGAGATGCTCAGAAGGCGTTGGATGACAGATGATGCTTGGAGACTCTGGGGAAGATGGACATTTACCTGTGAGCATGTGCACATGCGCATACAAGGATGGTTAAGTGTGGTTTGGAAATAGAAAAGATCTTGGTAAAGCTTTAGAGGTTCTAGTAGAAGATTAAGCACAAGAAAGGAAATAATCAGAACATATTGAGGCAAATTTTTGAATAGAGATAAACAGAGATTCTCTAGATCAGCCATTCTCAATCTTCCTGATGCTGCGACCTTTACTACAATTCCTCATGTTATGGTGACCCCCACCCATAAATTATTTTCATTGCTACTTCATAACTGTAATTTTGCTATTCTTGTGAATTGTGCAAATTGTTGGTTTCCAGTCAAAAGTCTTTGGTATCTGGCTTCATTTTAGAAGACCACATGGGTATTGAGGGTAGGTGGAGGTATGGTCAGGACAGACAGCTCTGTCTTTGTTTGGATGAAGATGTAATTACCTTTCCTAGCAGCCCTTTTATGAATGATGATAACAATACTGTAAAAGGTCAGGTAAAAGATTTTTATTTGTTTATTTATTTATATTTCTTTACATTTGTTAGTTGTGTGGGCATGGGGATGAACATGTACACCACCAGTGCACCTACGGAAGTCAGAGGCCAACTTGCAGGAGTTGGTTCTCTCTTTCTATATGTGTTGCAGTGATGTAACTCAGATCAGGCTTGACAGCTGGTGCCCTTACCCACACACACACCTCTCCAACCTAACGTAAGTTTTAAGGAGAGCGCCTTTTGGCTCCAGTTTATGGAGGTACAAGGTTTAAGGGCTGCGTCTGATGATAATCTTAATGTCAGAGTCCTAAAGTAGCATAGAGTGTTACGTTGGTTGTGCTCATGTGTGTGTGTGAGGGGGCAGGAGAGAGAGAGAAAGAGAGAGAGAGAGAGAGAGAGAGAGAGAGAGAGAGAGAGAGAGAGAAGCTTTCAAGAATGGAACTACCACTTCAATGATTTTAATTTTAATCATGTCCCAAGACTCCACCTCAGAATACCACTGAGGGACCAAGTTTCCTCTCTTAAGTTCCAGCATGAGTGTGGTGTCAGCCATACTCCAACAGAAGCACTGTTCTGCCATGTGGAATCTGAATATCTAGAAGGTGCTGATCAACTCTCCAGTTCCTTATCTTTCTACGCAGCTTTTGTTGCTAGACTACTCCCACTTGTTTGCTTCTCTCCTTTAAAGTGCAAATTCCTCACCATCCTGGTTTTCTGATATCTTCATTTTCTTTAACCCACACATCCCTTCCCTTTCTAGGGCTTCTTATTAAATATAAATGTATTTTCATACTTGCTGAGATTTCTGTTTTGGTAAGGGCAGAGGGGCGAGCATATATGTCAAGTCAGCTGAAAACTATTTGTTTTATTATCTACTTCATACCCACCATGCCTTTGTAACACAAGGAAAGCATTAGTTGTTAAGGTTGCTTCATAGCCATATTTTGAAGGTTTATTAGATTGTAAAAGTAGAATCTGTTGTAAGTGTAGGAACTATTCTAAGGGTAGAAATTTATTTTCTCACCTACCTGGTATTTAAGGCTGCTACTGGTCCCTCAGAAATACACTCAAAACTATCATTTTGTGCCTTTGTCTAAAAAGATTCCAGCATCAACAATGTTCTATACTCCCACCCCAGTCATCTGGTGAGGTACTTCTAGATACTTTTGTTGACCATAAGTTAAAAGCAATATTGTTACCATAGCAAAGGAAGATCTTTCTTCAAAAGCTAGCAGAGAAGTTTGATTTGTGTGGCTATGTGATAGTGTTTAAATACCCTTTTTTTCCTATTAAAGACTAAAGAACAGCACAAAAAAGATTCAAAGGCACTACTTAGAAATCTTTATTAATGGCTCCTGAGATCTAGGATCCTGGTATATCTGATTTTGAACAACAACAACAACAAAAATTCTATAGATGGGATATTAAAGTAGTCTGTGGCAGCAGAGGAAGAGGGTGTTCCAGTTAGTGACCAGATAAGGCATAAATAGTAGAACTATGAAGTCATTTGTTTAAAAGAATCCATGCCTCAACTTTTTGAAAACACTGAAGAGACAGAGAGTCTGCTGTGCTATGTTCTCTTCAAATGCAGAAGTGGCGCAGGGATCCCCAGGAGAGACAGTGCCCATATTCAATGTTCCAGCTGAGTGTGGAGAAGAGACATTGTCCAACATCTGCCAGCTCAGAAACAACGACATATGACACGACTCCAGGGTGAACTTGGTTTCTTAGAGCACATTCACCCATAGCCTCCACAGAGTGGTGAACTCTACCCAGGCAGGCAGAGACATCATCCAGACCCTCTACCTTGACTGTGTGCTCCTGCCTAAGGTGGGAAGCTGAGAAGACAGGTACAAGGGACCTACATGCAAGGTGGAGCTGCTAACAGTATCTGCTACTTAGCAAGTTAATTATTGAAAGCAGACAGGTACCCTGAAGATTAATTGTCCAGAGAACATCTTAACAGACAGAGTTAAAGAGAATAGAGCAGGGTGAGCTGGGGACCTGGCTGTGATTTTCTTAGTGCAGAGAAGAATCTGTATTATAGTTGCTTAACAGATGCACCTTTCTTACTCTCAATGTTTTAAGTTTTCAAAGAAACATTAATAGAAGGGCAGACCACACTCTCTACCAGGCTCTCTTACTGTATAACACAACCATATTCACCGATCTCTCTGTGTTTAGATGGCTTCTATAGCATTGATAATCAACAGACTAAGGGTTCCAGCTTCACTGCAGCCTGCTGTCTAAACTGACTCTTTTTCTTCCATTAACTGATGTTTTATCTCATTACTTAAGGAGCTCCTTTGTCATCTTTGCAATGGTGAGACATAGGTGTGAAGGAAGAGAATGGAGGGCTCTATATCATTAGTGTTTTAAAGTTTTCTGTGGTCCAGCAGGTTCAGCCTGACCTAAGAACTTGTTACAATTTTATCTTCTCTGATTTAGCAAAGGAAAAATCTAGATCTGGGAGCCAGCAGCCTACCTGCCCCTTAGTAAGCCCTACAAATGATGCCAAAGTATATTAAACATGAAAAACCCAAAATGAACCACAAAAGCTAATTTTATTAAGCGGTGTATTAGTTAGGATTTCTATTGCTGTGTTAAAATAGCTGACCAAAGCAATTTATAAATGAAAGCACTTAATTGGGTTCAGTGTAGAGGAATTTTAATCCAGCTTGTTGCCATTCTAGCAAGGAACCCTATCCAAAGACCTTCAAGGTCTGTGTGATCCAGCTGGAATGACACACCATTAATCCCTCTGGCTGGAATACAGACATTTCCTTTGTAAGGTTAGTTTGTAGAAGGAAGCAGCCTTGTTTAAAGGTGATATCTAATTGAAGAACAGACAAAGTGATAAATCAGGGAAAGACTTCACAGAATTAGGATACACTCAACTCTAGGAGAACAGACTGGAAAGAGAGACTACTTAAGAACAGGAGAGAGAGAGAGAGAGAAAGAGAGAGAGAGAGAGAGAGAGAG
>NW_021620706.1:2821761-2867746 GCF_004785775.1 Grammomys surdaster | reverse complement strand
GAGAGAGAGAGAGAGGGAGGGAGGGAGGGAGGGAGGGAGGGAGGGAGAGAGAGAGAGAGAGAGAGAGAGAGAGAGAGAGAGAGAGAGAAGTTTTACTAGGACAGTTTGGCAGAGACAGGTTGCAGATGAAGGGCTGTTCAGTGAGTGCAGTTCAGCTGAGTTCAGGTAGTGCAGTGGAGTTCAGTTGAGTGCAGTTCCATTCAGTCCATTCATTCAGCCCATTCTGTGAGTGCAGTCTGTGCAGTTTAGTTCAAGGAATTCAGAGGTAGTTTTTCCAAGCAGAACAATTCAGTGAGAAGCTGAGAGAAGCCAGCTTGAATTAGTCAGCTTAGAGAGGCGTTTAAGCCAGAACAGCTGAGCTGAGCCAACCAGGGACAAAGTTCATCAAGAACTAGAAAGGATAAGCTTATTCAGCAGTAAGCCTTTGAGACAACAATTACATCTGGTGAATAAATGTTACTTTTACACTTATGATTTCAGAGGGTTAGGGTCCGTGATAGAGAAGCAAAGGGATGGGGACAAGGATAACTGGTAGCTCACATTTCTAACAGTAAGCAGGAGGCAGACAGAACAAGGGAAATGATCCCTCAAAGTTTTCCTACAGTGATGCATCTCTGCCAACAAGCTAACATCTCTGAATTCTTCCTAAACAGTTTGACCAACTGGGAACCAAGTATTCAAACATATGAACCTATGGAAGCATTCTTATTAAAACCATGACAAGCTGTATAAAAAACTTTGTATTAAGATACATTTTTGTTGTAGTTGTTGTGCCTTTAAGTATTGGGAGTCTTTGCTGTGCACAAGAGAAATCACTTGGAAAGACTCTATTTCATATGATCCTGTATTCATTTTGCTTGATGTTATTAAAATACCACATGGTCTCCTTGAGAACAGATTGTTAGAAATACATTGCTTAAGCAGAGGTGAATGCTTGACAATCAAAATGTAGCTGAAATATTTTCTAGTGAATAACCTTGAGCCCTTGCAACAGGAAATCCTTGTTCTGAGTTTTATTTTATGCCCTACTAGTTAGATGACCTTGAAGAAGTTGTTTAAAATATCTAAGCCTCAGTTTCATTCATTTTGACATTGGGATGACAATAAGAACCTTGACCTTGTGGAACTGTTGAGAGAGTCTCTAAGAGCTTTATTGCATGCTAATGTAAGCAAAGTACTCACTTCAGCAGTTGGCATACATGATTTCAATAGACAGTGACTGCAATTGTTTCTGAGATGTCCTCCACACAGCTTCACCTGCAGCTCCTGTGTCCTCATCTGCCTCCGGATGAAAAACTGTTCTAGAGACCTGCCACAAGCCAAGAACTCCCAGAATATAGGTGTTTTTTATTTTATTTTATTTTATTTTATTTTATTTTATTTTATTTCATTTTATTTTATTTTTTATCTCCAAGGCTTTGGGGCTTCAGTCTTTTCACGAACTCACAAGGGTCTCAAGTTAGAAGCTAGTTCAGGTCTTTGTGTCCCTTTGTGTTTTATTATGAAGAACAAACTAGCCTTTGGTTAGGCAACCTTCTGGCATTTGCCAGTAGCTGAGAGCCGAGGAGTGGTAGTGTGCCCTGATAGCCTGTGCAAACAGTCATCCCTTAAATATCTCATTTCTGGACCAGACTGATAATTTCCCAGATGATAGTTACCATCAAATGAAACATTTAGTTTCTGCTGTTAGTTGTACATCTGACTGTGAGTTCAGACTTACTACATAATTTTTATCTGAAAATATTAATAGTAATAAATAGCACATTATGTTAAGGTTATTAAGTAGAACATTTAGGTGATCTTTCTGTGGTAAAGGGAGTATTAGAATTTCTTGTCTGAGTAAAACGTTCCCCACAGCTGATGGTTTTTCTGTCTGTCCTGTCAAGGTGGACAATAGAACAAGGCTAGGATGGCCGAGGAATTCACAGCAGCAGCTGGAAAAGAACTGTGGTGAGTGGGACCGAGCCTAGAGCAGGTCGCAGGCAGCAGCTCCGTACCCAACCGCAGAAAACCAAGAAAAACAGGGACTCCCAGGAGCTTGAACTCACGCAGCATCCCAGGTAAGGAAAAAGCAGCACTCACCCCAAACAGGGAGCAACAGGGACCCACTGGGACCCAGGAATTCGCTCCTGGCCTGGAGCGGGCTCCATCCGGTCGGGCCCGAGCACTCGCGGATCCCGGGAGGCAGCTCTGCACCCAATCTCGCAGACTCCAGAGGAAGCGGGGCTCGCAGGACCTCTGTGCCAAGCAGGGTCTTGGGCTAGGAGGTGGCAGTGCTTGCCCCCGAACAGGGAGTGGCTAGGACCCACTGGGACCCAGGAGTTCACTCCAGGGCCCGGAGCGTGGGTTCCTTCCGGTCTGTGCCAGAGCAGATCCCGGGAGTCAGCTCTGCACCCAATCTCACAGAACCTAGAGGGAGCAGGGCTCTCCGTGGCTCAAGCTAGATCAAGCAGTTTCTTAGGCTAGGAGGTGGCAGTGCTCGCCCCCAATCAGGGAGCAACTGGGACCCACTGGGACCCACTGGGACTCATTGGGATCCAGGAATCCGCTCCTGACCCGGAGCCCCGGCCCCTTCCGGTTTCCACCTGAGCACCGAGCACATCTTGGGCCTCATCTCTAACTCAAGCAGCAAAACCCATCCCAAACAGTTCTGACACAACCTAGATAATAGGAAAGACAGGCCCCAGTCAGAGACAGCTCTGATAGCACAAAGGTGATCCAGATGGCGAAAGGCAAGCGCAAGAACACAAGCACCAGCAACCCAAGGTACTTGCCATTATCAGAACCTAGTTCTCCCACATTAGAAAGTCCTGAACTCCCTATATCACCAGGAAAACAAGAACCAGGTCTAAAATCATTTCTAATGATGATGCTAGAGGACTACAAGAAGGAAGTAAATAACACTATCAAAAAACTTGAGGAGAACACAGGAAAACAGGATGAAGTCCTTAAAGAAACACAAAAATCCTTTAAAGAATTACAAGAAAACACAAACAAACAGATGAAGGAATTGAACAAAACCATCCAGGACATAAAAATGGAAGTGGAAACAATAAAGAAAGCACAAAGGGAGACTATCCTGGAGATAGAAAACCTAAAAAAGAAATCAGGAGTCATAGACACAAGCATCACCAACAGAATACAAGAGATAGAAGAAAGAATCTCAGGTGCAGAAGATACCTTAGAAAATATTGACACAACTATCAAAGAAAATGCAAAATGCAAAAAGTTGCTATCTCAAAATATCCAGGAAATCCAGGACGCAATGAGAAGACCAAACCTAAGGATAATAGGTATAGATGAGAGTGAAGATTCCCAACATAAAGGGCCAGTAAATATCTTCAACAAAATTATTGAGGAAAACTTCCCTAACCTAAGGAATGAGATGCCCATAATCACACAAGAAGCCTACAGAACGCCAAACAGACTAGATCAAAAAAGAAATACCTCCCGTCACATAATAATCAAGACTCAAAATGTACAAAACAAAGACAGAATTTTAAAAGCAGTAAGGGAAAAAGGCCAAATAACATATAAAGGCAAACCTATCAGAATTACACCTGACTTCTCACCAGATACTATAAAAGCCAGAAGATCCTGGACAAATATCATACAAACCCTAAGAGAACATAAATGCCAGCCCAAGCTACTTTACCCAGCAAAACTCTCAATTACCATAGACGGAGAAACTAAGATATTCCATGACAAAACTGAATTTACACAGTATCTTCCCACAAATCCAGCTTTACAAAGGGTAATAGCAGGAAAGCTCCAATACAAGGAGGGCAATCATACCCCAGAAAGAGCAAGAAAATAATCCTTTTCCATCAAACCCAAAAGAAGATAACCACACAAACGATGTCTCCACTATTAGCAAAAATGACAGGAAGCAAGAACACCCTCTCCTTAATATCTCTTAACATCAATGGACTCAATTCCCCAATAAAAAGGCATAGGCTAACGGACTGGATACGCAAACAGGACCCAGCTTTTTGCTGCTTACAGGAAACCCACCTCAGTGACAAAGACAGACACTACCTTAGAGTAAAAGGTTGGAAAACAATTTTTCAAGCAAATGGCACTAAGAAACAAGCGGGAGTAGCCATTCTAATATCGAATAAAATCAACTTTCAACTTAAAACTATCAAAAAGGATAAGGAAGGACATTTCATACTTGTCAATTAAAAGTCAACCAACATGAACTCTCAATTCTGAATATCTATGCGCCAAATACAAGAGCATCGAATTTCATAAAAGAAACCTTACTAAAGCTCAAAACACACATTGCACCTCACATAATAATAGTGGGAGACTTCAACACCCCACTCTCAGCAATGGATAAATCATGGAAACAGAAACTAAATAGAGATACAGTAAAACTAACAGAAGTTATGAACCAAATGGACTTAACAGATATCTATAGAACATTTCACCCTAAAGCAAAAGAATATACCTTTTTCTCAGCACCTCATGGTACCTTCTCCAAAATAGACCATATAATTGGGCACAAGACAGGCCTCAACAGATATAAGAAAATTGAAATAATTCCCTGCATCCTATCAGATCACCATGGTCTAAGGCTGGTCTTCAAAAATGACAAAGAGAATGGAAAGCCCACATTTACATGGAAACTGAACAACACCCTACTCCTTGATAATCAGGTAAGGGAAGAAATAAAGAAAGAAATTAAAAACTTTTTAGAATTTAATGAAAATGATGACACATCATACCAAAATCTATGGGATACAATGAAAGCAGTGCTAAGAGGAAAATTCATAGCTCTAAGTGCCTACAAAAAGAAACTGGAGGGAGCATACACTAACAGCTTGACAGAGCACCTGAAAGACCTAGAACAAAAAGAAGCTAATACACCCAAGAGGAGTAGAAGGCAGGAAATAATTAAACTCAGGGCTGAAATAAACCAAATTGAAACAAAAAGAACTATCCAAAGAATCAATAAAACCAGGAGCTGGTTCTTTGAGAAAATCAACAAGATAGATAAACCCTTAGCTAGACTAATCAGAGGGCAGAGAGACAGTATCCAAATTAATAAAATCAGAACTCAAAAGGGGGACATAACAACAGAAACTGAGGAAATTAAAAAAATCATCAGATCCTACTACAAAAGCCTATATTCAACAAAATTGGAAAATTTGGAAGAAATGGACAATTTCCTAGACAAATACCAGTTACCAATGTTAAATCAGGACCAGATAAACCATCTAAACAGTCCCATAACCCCAAAAGAAATAGAAGCAGTCATTAAAAGTCTCCCTACAAAGAAAAGCCCGGGACCAGACGGTTTTAGTGCAGAATTCTATCAGACCTTCAAGGAAGACCTAATCCCAATTCTTTTCAAACTATTCCACAAAATAGAAACAGAAGGTACACTACCCAACTCATTCTTTGAAGCCACAATTACACTCATACCTAAGCCACACAAAGACCCAACAAAGAAAGAGAACTTCAGGCCAATCTCCCTTATGAACATTGATGCAAAATTACTCAATAAAATTCTAGCGAACCGAATTCAAGAACACATCAAAACAATTATCCATCACGATCAAGTTGGCTTCATCCCAGGAATGCAGGGTTGGTTCAATATTCGGAAATCCATCAATGTAATCCATTATATAAACAAACTCAAAGAAAAAAACCACATGATCATCTCACTAGATGCTGAGAAAGCATTTGACAAAATTCAACACCCCTTCATGATAAAAGTCTTGGAAAGGTCAGGAACTCAAGGTCCATACCTAAACATAGTAAAAGCAATTTACAGCAAACCAGTAGCCAGCATTAAACTAAATGGAGAGAAACTTGAAGCAATCCCACTAAAATCAGGGACTAGGCAAGGCTGCCCACTCTCCCCCTACTTATTTAATATAGTATTGGAAGTCCTAGCCAGAGCAATTAGGCAACACAAGGAGGTCAAAGGGATACAAATTGGAAAGGAAGAAGTCAAAATCTCACTATTTGCAGATGATATGATAGTATACTTAAGTGACCCCAAAACTTCCACCAGAGAACTCCTAAACCTGATAAACAACTTTAGCAAAGTGGCTGGATATAAAATTAACTCAAGCAAATCAGTAGCCTTCCTCTACTCAAAAGATAAACTGGCTGAGAAAGAAATTATGGAAATGACACCCTTCAAAATAGTCACAGATAATATAAAATACCTTGGTGTGAACCTAACCAAGCAAGTAAAAGACCTGTATGACAAGAACTTCATTCCCCTGAAGAAAGAAATCGAAGCCGATCTCAGAAGATGGAAAGATCTCCCATGCTCATGGATTGGAAGGATTAATATAGTAAAAATGGCTATTTTGCCAAAAGCCATCTACAGATTTAATGCAATCCCCATCAAAATTCCCACTCAATTCTTCTCAGAGATAGAAAGAGCAATCTTAAAATTTATTTGGAATAACAAAAAACCCAGGATTGCGAAAACTACTCTCAGCAATAAAAGAACTGCTGGAGGAATCACCATCCCCAACTTCAAGCTGTATTACAGAGCAATAGTGATAAAAACTGCATGGTATTGGAACAGAGACAGGCAGGAGGATCAGTGGAATAGAATAGAAGACCCAGAAATGAACCCCCATACCTATGGTAACTTAATCTTTGACAAAGGGGCTAAAACCATCGAATGGAAAAAAGATAGCATTTTCAACAAATGGTGCTGGTCCAATTGGTGGTCAGCATGTAGAAAAATGAAAATTGATCCATACTTATCTCCTTGTACAAAGCTCAATTCCAAGTGGATTAAGGACCTCCACCTAAAACCAGCCACACTGAAACTAATAGAAGAGAAACTGGGAAAAAGCCTGGAATACATAGGCACAGGGAAAAAGTTCCTGAACAGAACGCCAATGGCCTGTGCTCTAAGACCAAAAATTGACAAATGGGACCTCATAAAGCTGCAAAGCTTCTGTAAAGCAAAGGACACAGTCAATAGGACAGAGCGGCAACCAACAGATTGGGAAAAGATATTCACCAACCCTACATCTGATAAAGGGCTAATATCCAAGGTATACAAAGAACTGAAGAAATTAGACTCTAGACAATCAAAGGACCCTATTAAAAAATGGAGCACAGACCTGAACAAAGAATTCTCAACTGAGGAAGCTCGAATGGTTGAGAAGCACCTAAAGAAGTGTTCAGCATCCCTAGTCATCAGGGAAATGCAAATGAAAACAACACTGAGATTCCACCTCACACCAGTCAGAATGGCTAAGATCAAAAACACAGGTGACAGTACATGTTGGCGAGGATGTGGAGAAAGAGGAACACTCCTCCACTGTTGGTGGGATTGTAAACTGGTACAACCACTATGGAAGGCAGTCTGGCGGTATCTCAGAAAATTGAACATAGCGTTACCTAGGGACCCAGCTATACCACTCCTGGGCATATACCCAAAAGAAGTTTCAACATACAACAGGGACACATGCTCCACCATGTTCATAGCAGCCTTATTTATAATAGCCAGAAGTTGGAAAGAACCCAGATGCCCTTCAACAGAAGAATGGATGCAGAAAATGTGGTACATTTATACAATGGAGTACTACTCAGCTATTAAAAACAATCAGTTCACAAAATTCCTAGGCAAATGGATGGAGCTGGAAAATATCATCTTGAGTGAGATGACCCAATCTCAAAGGAACATACATGGTATGCACTCACTGATAAGTGGATATTAGCCCAAAAGCTCACAATTTCTAAGAATCTTCATATAGACCACATAAAACTCACATAGAAGAAGGAAGACCAAAGTATGAATGCGTTGGTCCTTTTTAGAAGGAGCATCAAAAGGTTCAACCAGAACTCCCAAAGTCTAAACCACCAACCAGAGAGCACAAAGGGAGGGACTCACACACCTGTATAGGGAATTGAGGGTGACCTTGTTAGACTCCAGTGAAAGTGGAGGGCCAAGGTCCCCAAAAGTTTGGATCCCCTACTGTGTTGGAATTCGAGAGCAGGGAGATGGGACTGGGAGGATGTTTGGAGCACACCATCACAAAAATTAGGAGGAAGGGGTAGGGGATAAGGGATTTGGGGGGAGAATGAGAAAGGAGACAACATTGAAAGGTAAATACGTATAATACCCAATAAAAACCCCACACAGATAAAGGATTTAAAAAAAAGGGAGTCTATTTATTTTAAATTAATTTCAAAAGTTTCTAGGAGATGCAAATTGGCTAAGATACTATTTTAAGCTCTCCACAAAAGAATTTAAATCTCTGTTCAATATTCTCAAGAGAGAGGTAAACCCTAACTTCCTCAACAATTAATTGACAAAAGAGAGGTAATCTCACAAAAAGTAGAAAAAGCTATTTCTAATCGATATATCATATAGTCTGATTAATTGTCAGTGGAGCTATAAAAGTCCTTTGACAAAAGATTATTAATATAGATTTATATATCCTTAAATAAGGCCTTCATGACTCTATGAGTGTGGAAGGAGCAACTGTTGGCGCTTCTGCCCTGATTTTACAAGAACTCTGAAAAATTGGCTTTAAAAACAAAAGAGGGGGAACGGTACCCCCTCAGAAGGAGTCCCCCTGAAATACTCTCCATCATGCCTTGTTCACTTTTCTCTCTCTAAAGCTGAAAGCTCATGGCAAATCTCTTGCTGACCATGTTGGTGACCTCGGGCACCACCAAGACCAACAAAACTTTGCCACAGATATGGGGAAGGACCCTCATACCCATAAAGGGAATGCCCCAGTCCCAGTTCCCTTATGGAGCCGAGGACTGATATGCCTGTCCAATACCACAGAAGGCACAGCTAACCGGCTACCACAAATATTAATGAAAAAAATAGATACCCTCACAAAGCCAGGCCCAATCATAAATACGATGAATAACAATTTACATCCAGGGAAGAGAAATCTCCCTGAGAATCCCCTTCTTTTTTCTTTCCAGGTAAAATTGAATCACCCGTGATGCCTGCTATTAGAAGTTCTAACCCAGATGGACCAGAAGCCAGGAGCCTCGCCCTTACCCTCACCCCCTACCTTTTCCCACCTGCACAAGGTCCCCTGAAGCTGGGCAACTGCAAGATCCTGCTTGGCAACTGCAGATAGACTCAAAGCAGTGTACCATATCATCTGAAGAATAGCCGGGAGACCATAACTCAAGCAGTGTACCATATCTTCTGAAGAATAGCAGGTTGCAGTCCTCCTCGCCCCCACGAATAACCAGGACCCGCCGGTCGGGTCAAGTGGCACCCAGACGCGGGGCTCGAGGCATGGACCCATCCGGACAGACCCTCATTGAGAGGATGTGCGCACGAAATCAAGATTGAGCAAGACAGAGATCATCGCCCGTGACCTGTCGTCCATGGAACCAGGTTGATGCTGCCATCAAGAAGGCAGTTGAAGTTCATTACCATCAGCTGAAAATTGCAGAGGATCCAGAAGTGACTCCGCAGGAGACTGACACAGCTGTCAGCTCCCCTGCCTCCCCCTACAGTCGACCCCTAGACTTCCACGCCCTCCAGAAGGGTTCCTGGTATGCCTGGCTTTGCCCTCATTTCTCTCGCTAGAGAGCTTGGCCTCTTGATCACCACAACAAAAATTGGCTTTTTCCTAAACCAAGGCCACCCTTGATATGGCCGCTAACATTGGGGAGCCTTCCTTTATGACAATATTACACCCCAAACTGACAAATGGTTGGTAACTTGAACATTTACAAGAGACTAGGATGGCTGTGAGTTAGCCCAATGATGGGATTATTGTAGGTCCACTTCCCAGGGGCCCACCCAATGCAGCCGAAAAGGAGTGCGTGGTGCTGGGAGTGGGTGCAGCCTACATGGCCTAAGACAGGGCTCTCACCCTCCTTTCACCCACATCAGAGTCCCTTGACGTTGCCCATCGTCGACAGCCTAAAGCCTTCGACCATCGATGTGACTCGTCTCACATCAGTGTTTTGGGGTTGTGAACTTGTCTAAGACCCCCCATAATTAGACATCCAAATTCAAAACTCACATAGTTGGGATTGAACATAAGACGCCTTCTCTAACTAAACAGAGAAGGGGGAGATGCCAGAAGCCAGGACCCTCGCCCTTACCCTTACCCCCTACCTTTCCCCACCTGCACAATGTCCTCTGAAGCTTGGCAACTGCAAGATCCTGCTTAGCAACTGCAGATAGACTCAAAGCAGAGTACCATGTCTTCTTAAGAATAGCAGGGAGACCATAACTCAAGCAGTGTACCATGCAGTGTACCATATAGACCATGACATGTTTCAAGGCACAGGCCAAGAAGATTTTGTACTTTTCCACCACCTGGACCCTCTTACCCCCTCCCCTTGTAAAACATGCTATAAAAAAGCATTTCATGTTCAAAAAAAGAAATTAAAAAAAAAAAAAAAAAGAACTGTGGTGACACTCCAGCTGTGCTTCACTCATCCCTGTGATGGTGAGGACATTGTCTATCCTTTCTAAGCCTTCACTTGCCTTGTCTGTGAAGTCAAGAGTATACAGAAGACACCTCCTTCATAGTACTGTTGTAGGTGGGGCATGAGAAATAAAAATGTAAGGTTTTGTTTGGTGTCCACTAAAATGAGAGGCTGAAATTTTATTTGTTGTGTTTAATCTTCCAAGGAGGAAACATCAAGGCAGAATTGGACTTGCTCAAGATTAAGTAGAAATGTTTGTGAAGGACAAAGGAAGAATAAAAGGGAAAGTTGTGAAAGACATCAGCTATCAAGGATGCTCTGATTCCAGAGAAAGAGAGGAGGGGAAGAGGAGAAGAGAGAAGGAGGGGAAGAGGGGAGGAAAGAGGAGGGGACAAGGAGAAAGGCTTGGACAAGATGACTCTAACCCTGAGCATACTGCTCCAACTGTTTTTGTTTCAGCTACAAAAGCCCCCAAGTTATATCTGTACTTTGGAAGCTGGTTCTATTTCATTGTAATAGGCTTGTATTAGAACCCTGATATACCTACCAGTATCTATGTGAACACGGTGGTGACTCAAAGGGGACATTGCGGAGGGTATCAGTCAATTATACTTCCCACAGGACAAGATTGGAGCAGTACATTTGTATGTCCACCAGGACGGATTAGTGATGCCTTGAATTACTGTGGACTGAGCTCCACTTCAGAGAAGTAACCAAGGGACAGATATGCCTGGAAACCAGTTCTATCCTGGTTGCTAAGCTATGCACCTGTGGGACGCACATACTTGAAGAGAGCACCTTGGTTAATCCATATGAAAGTCTATCTGGGTAAGGGTCTCCAGTCAAAGCATCTTATGCCACATAAAATATATTATCTATAAGTATAAAGTGTCTATGTATGTATGTATGTATGTATGTATGTATGTGTACATATGTATGCATGTATGTATATATGTATGCCTCCAAGAATCAATAGTAGGAGCTGTACAGTAAGAATGCACTGAGATTGATGAGTAAACTGCTATGACAATTGGTATGCATTAAAACATTCTCTGGAGGGACAGTCACCAACGGGGACTCCCTTAGGACTAAAAATGGGAGCTTCTGTAATTAGTCATTTGAATACAAGAGCGTCTCTTTTATTAAAAACAGCCAAACTCATCACCTAGCAGGAAGGGTGACGTTCTGAAGACTTAATTTATCTCTGCTTCTTTGTACTCAGTAGCTTCTTTACAAATTGCCTCTGAAAAGAAGTGCAGTGAGGAAACACACGTGGAATGTTCCAGAGGAAAGCTTTGTTTTCACTCTGGGTGTGACGCTCCATTTATTATCAGAAGGAACTGTATCAAATATACCTGTGCTGGAAACAATGATTAAAAGCGCCTTTTCATTTGATTCTTTAAAAAAAAATGGATGTAAGCTGCTGTTACCTCTCTCTCTCTCTCTCTCTCTCTCTCTCTCTCTCTCTCTCTCTCTCTCCTCTCTCTCTCCTCTCTCTCTCCCTCCCTCCCTTCCTCCCCCCCTCTCTCATACACACATAAAAGATCAATTGTACCAGGTTGTTTAACCCTTAAGAAACAAATGGCACAGTATGACCTTGGTACTGGCTGGTTTTGCAGGAGCATAGACAACTGGTGCAGGTCTGTGTGCCATCCATCCACACACCGTGGTCATGAATTAGTTAACAGTCTACATAATCTTCATGTGCTGCTCTAAGATTTCAGGTATTTTAAATCTAAATGAAGGCACTTTGCTTATCCTGTGTAAATGGAACTTACAAACAGAACTGCAATTTCATTTAATAGCTATAAACCATTACTCTAATGGTTTGACAAATACCTATGAGGATAGACTGCAATATTTCATCCAAGAAAGGGCTGAATATTAAATAAATGTAACCTCCCAATGGGTTCTACTTTAACCCCCTACTAATTTTGGAGGGAGGACTTAAAAGCTGAAAGCATTTCGAGTAAATGTTAGGGGCGGATGCAGCAGGTTCTGAGGTACAGATTAGCACTTTACCCTGGTAATCACAAACCTTTTTCTCACCTCCCATCACTTCAAGCTCATCACCATCATAAAGTGGAGAACTTAACTCAGGAGTTGGGGACACCATCTCTTCATGGCTGACAGTTTGTCAGGGATTTCGACCATTAGCTAATTCCCCTCTTCCTTGTTCATTCTTACCACATTCCTTGGAAAAACAAAACCGATATTTACCATTTATAGATCTTCTCCAGGATGCGAGAGACGCATACCCCAATACCATACAAAACATGACTCATCTTTCTATAGGGAGAGATTATATCTAGCATCTGGAGTCATTGACTGAAGTACCATCAAGGGATTTTTTTTTTTCAAAAATGACAAAGCTCGTAGGTTAGAAACTGTGAAGGTTGTGTAGAACCAGAAAAATGATTTCTATAATTATCTTTTGTAATTAAGGCAAATTTTGTCGCTGGCTGATTATAGAGTGGGTTAAAAAAAAAAGGGACAATGTTCCAAGGACGGATGTGCTCAAGGAAGCATTGGATGAGACAGGAAGCGTGTGCATTGCATGCTGGGTACACTGCAGACTTACTTTCATTTGATTCATGAACTTTCCCCCACCTGAGGGCATGTCACTTGTAAGTACCACATGTGATTATTTATTCTGATGTAAGGATGGGGGCCTTTGTGAAGACCACAAAATTGATCATGTTGGTAATAACCCGAGGAAAATAATAGCAACTGTGAACCCTTTAATTATAACTGGCTTTGAAAAAAAATCTGAAACTGCTTGTAATGGTTGCTTTCATTCTGTAGTTTTGTTTTGTGTTTGACAAGAGGAAAAAAAAAGTGCTGAAAGCTGCTGATTATCCAGAAGCAATTACCAGAAAAACCAATCAAAAGGCAATTTGGATTTTTAGAAAAGTGTGACTTATCAATTTATCCAATGGAGTTTTTTCTTTTTCCTCCTATTTCTAGCTAATTGGATGTGGTTTAAGAAATCATTTCACAAGTACACAGATTTAAAAAGAAATACTGAAATGGACCAATAAGCCAGACCAGAGACATGCCTGTCACTGTCAGAACGATTGTTCCTGCCACTATACCTACTTATTCCCTGAGACTCTTGTGGATTTCCAGATTTTCTTGTGCTCAGTGGCTGCATCTGCAGCCCTGCATTCAGCAACAAAGCGGGAGAAGGGTACAGAGATGTGTTGTGCTGGAAAAAAAAATCCCAGTGAAAAATTTAAATTACATAATATTTCTTCAAATGACAGGAAAAGGATATGAATGCATATAATGAACAGATCTGAGACAGATATTAATCCCCCTTGTGGCATAATGAGGATTTAAAGAAAAATAAACAGTCCATGAAGCATGATCTTCCACCCTGTCACCTCCCTGAGCCCCGCTAGCGTAACCTGGATCCTTGGATATGCCACACGTGATACATATATGCCGTTGGAATAGCAGTAGCTACTAGAACCCACTTAACTCTTGTCTGTATATCTATCTCTATCTATATATCAGTGATATATTTGTATATAGATAAATGTCTCTTTATATATATTATATATAATATATTGCAAATATCATAGTACTTAAATCTTCAAACATTTTCTCCCCCAGACAGATTCTGGTGCACGTGTGCACACTCAGGCAGACACACACATTTCCATGTATTTGAACACACACACACACACACACACACACACTTACAATCACTCTCACACACAGGCTATTTCAGAGAGAGTGTTTCCCTCATTATTGGGATAGATAAGCTGTAGGCAATTTCTTTCCAATTGTGGCATCCATAAGTTCATTTTTGGAAGGTTCTTGTGATACCTGAAAGATGTCTTGTGTTAAGGGACAGAAAAAAAAAGGGGATGCAGCAGAGAGGGGAGTGGGAAGGAGACAGACGGGGAGTGAGGGGAGAGAAGGGGCAAGGGAAGACAACAAGAAGGGGAAGGACTGGAGGAAGGGAGAATGCCCAGCAACCTTTGCGGTACTGAAACATGCTTTGCTCTGGAAAAGTCCCAAGGGCACGAGTATACAACTGCTTGCCTTTCAATATTCTATTTGTGAGAACATCTTTTCATCGATCTCTGTCTGTATGTCCTGGCAGTGTGCCGTGTTAATTTGTTTTTGAGACATAGATTCCATAGTGTTGTTGACACTTGCACTTCGCATTAAGGGTCTTTGTAACGCTTCCTTTCGACTTCTTTTGCAGCAGACTCACACCTGCTACTGTAGCTGGAACTCCAGATAAATCCAGGCAAACAAATGAGACATAAAAAATATTTCCAATGAAGTTTATTTCACAGGGGAGCTACGTTTTGTTCTGACATGTATGGATGCTTCAGATTTACTAACAAGTTCATGGTACCCTTAAAGTCATTTATCATGCTCAAAAGAAAGTGAGATTTCCAAATTTATTTGTATTGCTGACATTAAAAATTAAAGAAAAATTTGAAATTAAGATTTGGCTTATTTATTTATTTAAGCATATATAGGGTATGATCAAATTTGTTTATAATTTTATTATTTTTGAGTACTTTTTACATGTTATTAGTATAAATGTTGTTATTCCATTATTATTTTTAGATATGTATGAGTGTATACTCTATGTGTGTGTTGCATGTGTGAGTGTGTGAGTGTGTGTGTGTATGTGTGTGTGTGGTCCTTTGAGTGTTCAGAATCAAGAGGAGTAGGTTGACTACCCCTCTCTATCACTCCCCCTTTACTTCTTTGAGACAAGGTCTTTCACTGAACCCAGAGCTAGGCTGGTAGCTGGGGAGCTCCAATAACCTTCCTAGCTTTACTCCCCGTATATCTGAGGCTACAAACACATATAGTCATGCTCAGTGATTTGTGTGGATGCTGAACTCAGGTCCAATGCTTACAGAAGTGCTTTTGCCCTCTGAGCTACCTCCTTTGCCAACAGTTTATAGAAAACATTTAAAATCACATTTTGTTTATGTATTTTGTGTGCTTAAGTGTGTGAATGGGTGTGCACATGGTATGTTGCACAGATGAAGGTCAGAGGGTAATTTGCTACAGTCTTTTCTCCTCTTCTATCACCTGAGACCTGGGAATCAAACTTAGGTCATTAGAGTTGGCAGAAGGCCCTATATCCACTGAATCATCTTCATGTCCCCCAAGGAGATACGGTAACATCACTTCCTGTTATCTTTTCAACTAGATATCTTTTCCTCACATCCCAGATAAAGTAAGAATGGCTGAGAGAAACTTGATGATCTGTCCATTCGTGAATCACAGTGCCTGTCAGCTGACTCAGTATTCAGACTAATTCTGAGTGCTTCAGGTAGCATAGTTAGTTATGATTTTAAGTCTCTCTGGGCTGTAGAAGGAAGCAGGAGTTATACTGAGTGCGTGTATTACTGTCTCCCAGGTGGAGCCTCATATGTATCAAGTGTGCCTTTTCTGATATCAACACAGCTTGCTTTATTTTTAGGGTGAGTCAGTTTGATATATATGTATATGGAAGAAAAAAGGAAATTAAATCTTTAAAGACCCTTTATAGAAGATTAAGGGAGCTATTGTGAATTCACATGTGTGGGTAAAGGAAATGTTAATTAAACTACATTTGAAATTGGAGTCAGGTCCCTCTCTTGTTTTTCTATCTGTGATATTTTCCCATCACTGTTTTTGCTGGGAGTAAAGACAATAATTTAGCTTGACCTTTCAGTGGGTCTGAAGTTCTGGTCACATTAGGCCAGGTATAAAGCAGGCAATTTATTTAGAGATGTCCAGAGAAGGCTTGATGTTAGAGAGCATCAGAGATGCTTGATGGATATGTACATGTTTCAAAGACATTTTTTTTCTTTTTCTGTCTAGCGAAGTACATCTCAGATTTTGAAAACAAGGTGCTCAGGGAAAATGACACTATTTATAGGCAGCCTCCACCTTCCACTCTGCCTTTGCTTAGCTCTCCTGTGCCCTGTCTGCTTTCTCCAATGGCTTGTTGGCACTTGAGGTACATAGAGACCCTCAGCTGGGGTCCATAGCCAAGTGGTTAGGATGTTCCTGCTTTGATTGACTAAGAGTGATTTTTTTTCAGGAAAGGTGAAGAATGAAAACTTGGTGGACTTTTTCCAAGTCCACCTTTGTAAAGCCTTCCCTTGAATTTACTTCCTGTTCATTCCTTTCATGCTCATGACCCATGACTAGAAACCTGTCCATAGACGGAGCAATAAACTGCCTGGTTGGGTAGACTAGCTTATAGATGCTCGTGGTCCATGAGTAGATGTTAAATTGTAAGGGTAACATTGCTCAGCTGCACCTTATTAAACAAAACCAAACCAATGTCTGTCTCAGTGTTTAATCACAGCCTGATGGTGCTTATGTGACTCAGGGCAAGAAAAGAAAGGGACCAGCTACAGCAAGACATTATCCCTAACCTTTTTTTTTTTTTTTTTTGAATTTTGACATAGTTAACTAAGGCTTAGGACTTTGAGCCATAGAATTTTGACAGTAAAGGTAGAACAATGCCTTTGTTTTTCCTTACCTTTACCATCATTTAATTAGCTTTTTTCCAAAGTCAGAAATAATATCCACACCCCATATTTTACAAGGGTCGACAATGATTATGAGAGGCTTAGAGTAAGTCATAAAAAGTAAACTATTCTATGCTGCATTTCTGCACTAATTAGAGTGAGGTGATATTACATTGTGTGTAAAATAATAAAATAATTGATAGAATACTGGACACTTGGTTTGGGGTGAAAATTTAATAGCAGAGTGCTTGTCAAGGCCTTGGGTTGAATTCCCAGCTCTCTCTCTCTCTCTCTCTCTCTCTCTCTCTCTCTCTCTCTTTCTTTCTCTTTCTCTCTCCCCCTTTCTCTCTCTCCCTTCATACACACACACACACATACACACACACACACACACAAGTGTGTGTGTGTGTGTGTATACTAAGGAGGAAAATCAATATTTCTTCAACTACTAAAGAGAATTACCCAAACGTAAGGGAGACTCCCCTTTTCTTTTATGTTCATTTCTCTGCATAGCAACCAGGCAACTCTAAATGTTCAATCATTTATACTAGACATGGAGAAAAGACCAACAATTGATATACACAAATGCCATCCAAATGGCAGAAGTATTAAGCATATAAAAATAAGAGGGAGTCATTGAGGACTGTCTTTTGATAAGGGCAAGGATGGAGTCAAACTGACTTGACCTTAATAGATCTCTATTTATAACAATAGCAAAAAGGCCAAGATGCTGGTAAAAAATGTTACAAACACCTACTTCTGCATGACATGTCTGAGCTCTGGCTTCTATACTATGGAAGATAAGAAATTAAAAAACAACAACAACCAAACCAAACCAAACCAAACCAAAGACTCACTAACAAAAAAACTCAAATAAACAAACAAATTCTGGCATTGATAGATGAGCTAGTTTTATTCATTCATTTGTTTAAGTCCTATTTACTGTATCTTGCTTATATACTTAAGATATGATATTTATCATTTATTAGGTGCCTGGCTTTAGGGTACACCTTAAAGTTGTGGGGACCAATGTGATGGCTGCCTAAATGCAGATGCTTAAACTGAGATTAATTAAACCCAAATAAAATAAAAATTTCTTCTAGTCATATCATCTACATTTACAGTGTTCAGTAGTCACTGTGGATCGTGCTCCCTTAATAGACAAACCATCCTTAGATATAGACCAGATCTATGACTCTGAAACGTTCCACCAGGTCACCCAGTGAAGAAAGAAAACTATGATCCTTATATTTATAATTATGCTTATATAGAATTATATTTATGCATTTTAAAAATAAGAAAAAGACATGAGTACCATATATTGCCTAGCAATAGAAGAGACATGTGTAAGTATAGAAGACATACTTGTATTAGTCAGGGTTTTCTAGAGTCACAGAACTTATGGGTAGTCTCTATATAGTAAGGAAATTTGTTGATGACTTACAGTCTGTAGACTCTCAAACAGTGGCCAGCAGCAGCTGTGAATGAAAGTCCAAGGATCTAGCAGTTGCTCAGTCCCACAAGGCAAGCAGGTAAAGAATAGTGAGCCTTCCTTCTTCCAATGTCTTTATGTTGGTCTCCAGCAGCAGGTGTGGCTCAGGTTAACGGTATGTACCAACACACCTGAATCTGGGACTTGCCTTAGTCTCCTGGGATTAAAAGTGTGTACTACCTTGCCTGGGCCTAAGCTTTTCACAGCCACTATGCCTCAAGATCAGGATCACAGGTGAGGCTTCCACTTCTGAATTGTAGTTCATTCCAGATATAGCCAAGTTGACAACCAGGAATAGCCACCACAGTGCTTTAACATGGTAGAGGGGGCAAGCATTCTTTACAGAGTTCTTAAGCTATGACTTGAAAGAGGAAATGAGGCTAGATGAGCAAAAGGAGGTTTTTAATGATGTCACTGGATTACAGCCACAGAAATCCATGCTTTGCACTGGGTCACTGCCCTCTGTTAAACCTCTCCGTGTTAGTGTAAGTGAATTGGGTCTGACTCATGGAGAACACTCAGCTACCTCAACATATCTGAAATATGGCTTCTGAACTTCAGCCTCTAGGTCTAGGGTGTCTCATCAGTCATGAAAACGTCCATCTGACAGAAAGTGGGCTGTAGAGCTGGCGCATGCGCATAGTCTATTGGGCAGCATGGTCTAGTCACCTCCATAACAAATTCTCTACAAATGATCATTGTGTTCAATGAGACCCATTAGAGGAACAGCTACTGCAAACCATTCACATGCGAACGTGTGTGTGTCTCACCCCTTTTCCTCTCCTCTTTGATATTGTCTTGAGGCATCAAAACAAATCTATTCATATAAAAGAAAGTATCTACTACCATTGTATAAAACAAAGCTACATGTGAGATCACTGCTAGTGACATAAAATGTGACGTAACCGCACATGGATGGGAGTAAAATGGTACACGGGGAATGGGAGATTACATTCCGCTAAGGAAAGATTCGATGACTTAATGGGTAAAGTGATATTTTAAGTGACCATGTTAATTATAGCTAACTAGTTCACAAAAAGCCATGCCTGGTAGAAAGGTTGTTGAATCAGAAGCTGTTCAACACTTCAGGGAAGAAACCAAAGTTCCCTCAGAAATATTCACAATGATCGGAAGATGCCCTCACCCCCCACCCCAACTCCCCAACCCCTGAAGGTGGTGGATTCCAGAGACAGAAACTTCCCTTTCTGCGTAGAAGAATTTCTCTAAATTAAAGGGACCAAACTCAAATGATGTAAGACAGGCCTACACTGATGATTGGTGAAGACTTTGGCCTTTGAAATTAGGGACAGAAACTCCTTGGTGTCCAGCTTCACAAGGTTGCAGCACAGAGGTCGCTCAGGGGGATGGTGGGCTCCATGGCACATTCCCAGCTTATGCCTACATTGCTACTACTGTTAAAATACCACAAGATTTTTCCCAGGTAAATTGATAGTTCCTTGATATTTAATTATTTTCCCTTTTCCTCTCAGCATGGCTAATACGCTCAATATCTTCTAGCTTCAAGTTATAAATGTCAGAATTTCGTGTTTGTGTGTGATGTTTCTGTCTGCATTTTTGTATGGGCATATGCACATACATGTGTATGTGTCTATGTGGAGGCTGGGGGATGACATCGGACATTATTCTTTATCTTATTTTTTGAGACAGGGTCTCTCATTGAAGCTGGGGCTCAGCAAGTGGCTAGAATGGCTGGCTAATGAGTTCCAGAATCCATCCATCTCTACTCCTAATGAAGGGGGCTTACAGACATGCATATCACCATGCTAATGTTTATGTGGGCTCAGGAGATTCACTCTCATGCTTGTACACTGGACAGTTTACCAAGGGAATTATCTTCTGAGGCCCAGATTTCCTTCTTTTAAACTCCGTTCTCTGAGTATATAGTACATTTTCTTGGAGTAGTTATCAGTTGAAGGACATTAAGATTTACTTACTTTGTATCTTCATGTAAATAATGCTGCAATGAGTGGGAGCTGAAGTAGGTGCAGATGTCACACTGATATACTCGTTCCATAGCCTTTGCATAGATCTCAAAATATGAGTTACTGGGTCATGGGATGTTTCACTAAAGTCTCAAAATATTTTCTTTAATGTTTTCAATGGAAATATGTTTTCCTTCAATTGAAATAGTCTCAAGGTTCTGACGATGAAACCTTCAGATTGAATTAATGTAAGTACTGCTAATTTTAAAACACACAATTTTGTTTCTTAAGATAATGAAATCTATGAGAAATATTCTCTTTTATGTTATACTTAATTCAGTTGACTGACATTTCTATCTTTTTATCATATGGTGTCTCTATATAGCTATAAGGACAGAGTTTACATCATGTATGGCTACTATATACTGCATATGTTTCTAGATAGTTTCACTAGACTTATGACACACAGCAGTGTCTTTACAATGAGTACCTGGTAATGGGGTTTTAAAAAGTATCCTGTTCATATAACAGACAGAGGACGGGTGCTGGTTCCTTGCAGACTCATTCCATTACTTATGCATACTTCCATACAAGTAGCTCAGATTCACCCAGAAGATAGAAAATTCTTCTTCAACGGAGCAATTTTGAAATATCCTGAGTCAAAACCACTAAGCTTTGAGAGCCGCTGAAGTTACAGAAACCTTAAGCAGTTTCTTTCCACGTGTTATGGATCCTGTAAGACCCAAACCACAGTTGCCTTGCCCAAACTTGTAATTCGCTAATTGAAGCTGGATTGTAAAAGCTGACTCCCTATTGAAGATTTGTGTTCCTTTTAAATATCTTCATCTATAAATCTCTGTGACGGGTTAGGAGCTTTTCCTAAATAATTCCCTATGCAGACGTGCATATTAAAACTAGCTTGTCAAATCGACTAAGAGGAACACTCCGTGTTGCCCGGTCCATCTCCCTACACAGACACATTTTGACACAGTGTATCTGAGTGCTAATAATGACATTAGAAGATGTTGGAGGGAGATCTAATTCAGCATGCAGAAGTGACTTTGCTGTCATCTCTTATTTTCTGCACAATTGACAGCAGATACTTGGGGCTGAATTTTTATTTCAGGTCAAATTTCCAAGGCATGAGGCTGTCTGTTAGGGACAGATAAGACCAAAACCAATACGAGAGCACTTGTTGGAAGTGTCAGTGGTGCTGAGAATTTGAAAGGGATGCTTCAGTTTTCTGTTTAGGACATGACATAACAACATATGTTTTAGCAGCAAGAAAAACCAACCAGAAGCTCCCTGTCATTTTTCCTATGGTTCCTACTGGGGAGACTTCAGAAAGGAAGTCAAATTTCTTTGGGAGAAGAGTTGATTATAAAAAAAAAAAAAACCCACCTGTATAGAGTCCTTTCTTTTCATTTTATTTCCCCCTGGCCAGTATTCCCTAGAATATTTCAAATAAATGCAACTTGATGGTAATTCTCAAATTTTAACAGAAAGACCAATAAGCCTTAGCATTTCAGTTTCATAGGTAGAAAGCTGTGTCAATATAGCATATGAAAAATGGTTAGAAATGCAAAGATACAAGCCTAGAAAATTATTCACATGGGCTGATCCACCAAACTAAATGGGAAACTAAGCAAAGGATGCTCTGTCAGTGTTCTGGGTTAGCCTCTAGCTGCTTGACGTTCATTTGACTAACAAGCACACGCCTGCTTCCTCCAGCTCAGACATGCCAAGCTATCAGTTACTGGCTCAGTCTATGGTTGGTCCTAACATTTGATTGTTCAAAGCCATGGGTGCTTTCATCGTCCTTACATTACATTAGGCTTATTTTATTTATTTACAGACCCAAAGCCTTACCATCAAAGTAAACATTGTGAACATTTTCACAAACCTAAACTGGATAAGGTGGTTCTTTCCCTGAGAAAATTCCCAGTGCCCAACACCTTGGTGTGCTTCTGTGAGACTCTGACTTCAGGGGTTCTTTTTGCCTCCCCTTGACCTGTTTTTTTTTTTTTTTTTTTTTTTTATCAAGATCACTATTTAAATACTTCCTGTGGTGTTCGAATAAAAATCTGCCATCTTATTGTCGTTTCTTGTGGTGAAAGAGTGATTTAAAGCCCAACCAAGCACATAAAGATATTGTTTGATATATGACTTCCCACCACTCATCATTATAGATGGCTCTTTCTTTGAAGCAGAACCCTTGGGGAACCCTAAATTCCAAACGTGAGACTACCTTACAACAGACCCGATTTGCAGTGTGTAATACAGGTGAACCCTCATGAACTCACTTATCTCGGGAGACTCACGGCTTACACGGTTCACATGTTCCTGCAGCCTGGCCTCGGGGATGAGAGCGTCACTATTTCATTTTATATATTTCCTCTTCGTAGTTGGATTTTTTTCTAACATTCTACATAAACAGTAGGTTTTTACAACATGGTGGGTCTTACAACATGGTCGCCACAAGGTCTTTCTATGAACACATCTTTAGCAGCCCATGAGAACGTGATTGCTCTCATCTGTGTTTATTCTACTTGCAAAACTCTTAAAGCCATGGCCGGCCTTCTTCCTTCTAAGTAGGCAGCAATTTTCCTCACAAGTGAATATTGCCTATAAAAAATATGTAGTGTCTTTGGAAATCTATGTGTCAATTTGAAGAACTAACCATTGCTCTAACTTTTCTAAAATCTTTGAATTTTCTTTAGAGCCAGAATATAATGGCAAAGAAAGCACTTTATTGTTTATCTCCCAACTTACTGATTCATAATTAATCAACATTATTTGTTGACAGTGTTATTAAGTGTCATCACTATTATCTTTTTTTTAATCAATGGTCTAGCTATAAGAATTGATTGCAATGATCTTTCAATTCTAAACAGTAAATAAAACCTTCTACAAAAGGACAAAGAGTCAATATACTTGGAGGATGAAATGAAATGAAAAAGTTCCTGTCACCATATGCAGTTTGATTCTGTGATTAAAACCTTTTCTTTTTACACAAAGATTCTCTCTCTCTCTCTCTCTCTCTCTCTCTCTCTCTCTCTCTCTCTCTCCCTCCCCCCCCCACCGTGTGTTCAGTTTTCTCGGGAGGCCAGAAGAGGGCACTGTCATCCCTGTAGCTTGAGTAACAGATGGTTACTATCTCAAGTGTGCTGAGAACTGGAGTCAGCAAGTGCAGCAGATGCTGGGTACTTCTGAGTGCCCCCTACCAGCCCCTCGAGTCAATTTTAGTCTATGAGATTACCACCAGGTTAGAAGCAACACCTCCAATCATTTTTTTTTTGGGGGGGGGGGGAGGAGCATAAAACTACATATAATTTTTAGATAAATTTTGTATCTTTATTCAGAAATATGAGCTGGAATTTATACACAAGATTTTTTTCTCTGACTGATCAGTTTGATTTGTTTTACCTTCGAGTAAACAGTGAGCACCCAGAGCTGTCAGGACATTGCAGGTTGCTAGTTTTCTCATTGTACTGGAAGTGCTTTCTATGAATCATTTGCTTCCTAAACAGTCCCAGATGAGCATACACACTCAGGCATGTGTACTCAAACACACACACACACACACACACACACACACACACACACACACACTTTGAAGACATTTCTGTTCAGTAACAAGCTCATGAATTATTAGCAAATTTCTGCGTGTTTGTGGAGCTAACACCTATTCAGACTGGCCTTTCCTCCTGTCGGGAGGGAATTCCTAAGAGTGGAGAAAGCAAGCAGCAGCCACACAGGGCGTGCTTTTCCATTAGAGGGTTGCTTCTGCAGCTGGAATATTGCTGCAAGCATTCTACTCTGTGGGCACCTGTGAAGGTGGTTGACTTGACAGGAGGGGCTATGTTTCTGAGGGAGAATAGCAAGCTGAACGGACCTTTGGTGAGACACCAGCTTGTAAAGTCTTCTCCAAGTAGTTAATAGGCTATCGTTGGGAACATAGCATAATCCAACATAAGCTCCCTCTATTCTTTCCTTCAGCCTGGTGAGTGAAGAAGGGCCGATTAATTATTCATTCTAGTCTGTTCCCTCAGTTACAAGGAGGAGCAAACAGCAGATATGTAATTTGCAGGCATCTCCAAGTCTTATTCTGACTAAAACCCTGGAAGTTTCTGGCTTGTTCTGACATTGCTAAACCAGGTACTAGGTCTGCAGGGCTTTCTGTGTGCCTCTGATTTAATTCTCAGAGACAAGGAAAGTCTGAGCCCAGTGAGAAGAGAAACACAGCCATATAGAGCAAGGCAGAGCATGTAGGAGCCCTACTTTGCTGCATACCATCCATAGCTACAAAGACATTTATTTGTACTGAGCAAAGTACTGAACACCTTTGGCCTGGTATTAGATCTTTGAGGAAAAACAGATTTAGTTCACAAAACTGTCATCCAGAGACTCTATGAAAGTGTAAACCTTATACAACTGATGCCATTTGTGGTTCTTAACCAGCTATAGTGGTTCCTTTAAAAGTTAATATTTATCTTGCCATAATATTTACCTTCACAGGGTAACTGCTGCTATTTTCCCATGACTGCAATGAAGAATTGTGGTAAGATAAACTCACCTCTATAAGACAAATGTCAGCTGTTTAATGAAAACCATCACATGAGCATTCCAGGTTTACTTTGAATCTGCTGAGGGTCTAGCCTTCAAGTAAAAATTTAACACACACACACACACACACACACACACAAACACACTTCCTAATTCCTAGGAACTAGGGATTACAAGAAATGAATTCTGGGACTGCGCATGATTTAGGGAAAAGATGGCTGGGATGGAGTACTGTGTGCTGCATTCTGTGTACTGTTCTGATGATAGCAAGAAAGTGGAGGCTAGAGGTGACTCAAAGTTTTACAGCTGCAAGTTGCAGTCTGAGTTTATGGTCAATAGCAGACTTTGGTGTGTTTGTATATTATTAGAGAATCTCAGATTAGGATCCTTATCTCCTCCTCCTCCTCCTCCTCCTCCTCCTCCTCCTCCTCCTCCTCCTCCTCTTCTTCTTCCTCTCTCTCTCTCTCTCTCTCTCTCTCTCTCTCTCTCTCTCTCTCTCTCTCTGTTTGTGTATGTAGGTGGATTTTATATGGATTCTGAATATCCAAACTCAGGTCCCTATGCTTGAGTGCTATATGCTTTACCTACTGAGCCATGTCCTCAAATCTAATACAATATTTATGATGTAATCCTTTGACATGTATTTACATTTTGAAGTTACTAAAAGCAATTTATGAATGGGCCTATAGCCTCTTAATACTAATAATTTCTTGGCAAAAACTATTTAGCATCTACTTGTTCTGCAGCACACAATTATTTATTATAGTTTCTGTTTTCTGTACGAGATCATTAAAGCTTATTCCTCCTTGTCTAACTCAAATTCTGTGTCCTTTGGTTAATAGTCCTCATGTCTTCATTCTCTACCCTTCCCTAATCTCTGATGAGGACCACTTCAGTCTCCAGTTTTGTGTTTGATATTGTTAGTTTCCATATATAAGTAAAGATACAACACACCTGGCTTTTTCCACTTGACACAGTGCCCTCCAGGCCAAATCCATGTTATCATGAATGACAGAGATTGTTTATTAAAGTCTGGGTACTATTGTATTGTGCATGTCTATTAGGCCTTCTTCATCCATTTTTCTAACTGTAGGCAGTGAGGTTGTTTGCTACTAATGACTATTATGAATTGGGATATAGTATACATTGAAATGCAGGCATATTTTGGATACACTGAATTACTTCCTTCAGATGTACCCTGAGAAGTGGGATTGTTGTAGTATATGGGAAGCCTAATTTTTGACTTCCTTTATTGTCTTATAAAATGACTTAGGGATTTTAAGAATTTACATAAACTCTATTGATTTATTTATGCAGAATGGAACCACTAACAACACATATTCTTCTAATTGAAGGCAAATTATACCTTTTATACTTTTTCATTTATGTGTATGGTCAGTGATTTATTTCACCATTTTAAAGGATTATAGCTATAAGAGGAGTCATTAGTAAGATGATCTCTCTTTTCTTCTTCTGTCAGAGTGGGAGTGGGGATGGGATGGGAGTTGGGATGAGGTGAGAGAATGACGAAGGACTGCCTGTGAGGGCACAGTAAGCAATTAGTTATCCTCTTGCCAGAAGTGAAGCATCACCAGAAAAAGCATTGGCCCGAACCTTGATCTCAGGCTTTCCATTTCCAAGTATGAGAGATAATCTATTTCTCTTGTCTGTAGTGTTTGTTATGGCTTCCCAAGCTGACTAAATGAAAGCACCAAACTGATCCCCAGGAAGGAAAAAGCTTTCTATTTCTTCAATCGCTTTCTGGAAATACTGCTTTCTTTAGTGTAATCAGTTTACTATGAAAGACTGGAATAAAAGCAGAATGCAGTCTGCGGCTATCAGTGATCACTTCTGTGTCTGCACATGGCATTTCATGCTTTTGTGCTCAGCACTAGGGCATCAGGAGTTGACTCTAGGAGCCTAAACTCTGCAGATAAGAATAGCTTTATACAAAACTATGACACCCCCTCATGGCACACTTACTCCCTCACCTGGGAAGCTAACCTCTGAGAGAAGTACTATGTATTCAGTGGCATGTACATGGCATGAGTGCGGAATAGAAAGGAAAAGATCCGGAACCACAAAGCGCCAGGAGACAGGTGACAAATATCATTATCATTTTAGAGAGGAGAAAAAGTGAGCTGCGGAAAGGTCAGATGTCTTGTTCAAAGTGACACAGAATGGAGTGGAGCCTGGAATTATTAACTTCTGTTTTCTAATCTAGTGGACTTAAGGTCATCGAATCCAACCAGGAAGGTCAAGGTATCAGTTTTATGTCACTTGGCATCATTGCCTCTGCTCTTTTGTCCTCTCACCTGGGAGCCACTTGATGACTTCAGCCACAGCAGCTATCCCCATCCTGGGAAACCAGAATCTGAAACTAGACACTCTATTAAAAACTAGTGCTGTGACTAACTACAAGATTAAGACTCCCGTCCCTCTAGGATACTCAATAGTTTTTGTTGAAGTTTTATTTTCTTCAATGGGCTGGTTATTTCTTCAAAAGAGTGATAAGCTTCTGGTGGCTCACACCTGGAAAGTTGTTCCGAGGCTAAATAGTAAAAAAAAGTCTCCAGGGTCAACAAAGCATACATACTACGTATTGGTTACTATACTCTGCACTGAGACTATAGTTTCTATAGTACTGTGCTAATGTGTGGCACTACATTTGAACAAGAGAACTGACCACTCCTAAAATGGTGCCTCATGAAAAGAGCTGTGTAATGGCTAAGTATCATCATTTCTGTTTGTTACTGCTATTGATCATGACTTCCTTCAGATTCTCATTTTGGCTCAGAGACCACACCCTTGACTCTCCAATACCTTCCCTTCTTTTATTTCTACCATCTATCAGATGTGGTATGGATTCTAAAACATGGAGCTTTGTAGAAATTATGAAATGATGTGAGAACAATAAAACTCATATCCTGATACAGGAACTTGATGTGATTTTGCTACTGAGATATATTAGACAGCATTTATACATAACAGGAACAGCAATGTAGCTCAGTGGGCACAAGTATTTGTCTATCATGGCTGATGGCTGAGTGTCAGTCCTAAGGACTCACATGATAGAAGAAAAGACCCAACTCCTGCAAAGTTGACCTCTCCACATACACTGTGGCACATTCACACTAATCCCACAACACATACGAAATAAAATGTAAGAAAATAATATTAAAGATTGAAAATTTAAAATGCTTGGGCTGTAGTTCTGTTTTAATCTTCAGGTTTTTTGTCTTGGAGATGGTGAGAAGCTTTATTTTCTGAGACAAAACAAGGAAACCATATTTGTTCTGGCTCATATACATGATTATTCTTTTTCTATTGGTAAACATCTACATATTTGGCAAGAATGTGTTTCCTCTCTACTTCAGTGTTTTCATTCTCAAATTCTACATGAGGTGATCCCTAAAAGGTAAGTGTGCATTTTTCAATATTATTCATTACTAAGCTGAAGACAATCGTGCATCCTGTTCTGACAGTATCTGAAGTTAGAGCATACTGCATAGGTGAAGGGGTTGACATCATAGGGCTTTCCACACTTCCAGTGCCAGCTGTCCACATATCTGCAATCCACCTATATTTCTTCCTGGATAAATAAATGTTCACTTGAGCCATGATCCATTTTCATATGCAATTATTTACCCAGATGACTTACACAGCTTACAAAGGTATTATGCTTAAAATTATGAATTTATAATTAAAGCTAAATTCAGGAACTCCAAGTGGAAGAGATGCATTTGGCAAGCATGAGGTAAAGCAAGAGCATAGAGCTTCCACTTCATGGTTCAAGAATTCCAATGGGACTCCTCTTTTTGTTTAATTCCTTAGATAGCTAGAGACAGAAGATCGTGTATTCCAGGCTGGCATCTGTAGCCAAGAATGACCTTGAACTTCTGATCTTCCGTTCTTAGCCTCTGCTCTAGACTTCTTCTCCCCAGAAGAGTTCTAGTGGTTAAAATTATTCAGGAACTCAGCTCAATTAACACCAGGGTTTCCTATAAATCTGGATGCTCTTGTCAGGTCCAGCATGGCTGTGGAAGGGACAGTGTAACATGTGACTGAGCCGGCAGGGCATGAATCTTTTCAAGTGCTGATGGTTGCTGTCAGTATACATATTTTTTGTATAATAATGAATATATTTTACTTTATGTTTTCCTTCTGGAAATGTTCTCCCTTCCAAGGTTATCTGGCAATATTCTCCCTGTGAAGGTTAATGCCTCTATGATAATCAGAAACAGCATGGTTACTGGAACCTGGTCTGTAGACAGACCTAAAAATCAGATATCTGTATGGCTCTTTCAGGAAGCAAGAATGTGTCTGGGGTTCCTCAATCATATGGTGGTTGTGACCTTCAGCACTTAAGGCTGTGGAAAAAAATTCTGAAAATATGAGTTCAAGAATGCACAAATTAGTATAAGAACTGTTCTTTATAGGATTTATCAACTATGAAAAATGTAAGGATACAATATGAATTGTATGAGGGGCTTCATGAAACTGAAATAACAGAGGCAGCTGCACTAATGAGCCAGCTTTGTCAGAAAGATATTAAGGAAGGAGATAAAGAGATTTAGAAAGTGTAAGATCAAGGTAAGATCTCACCCATTTAATCTTTTTATTTGTGTTTGTAGTTGAACAAGGAATGGTTGGACTTTTAATCTGGAATGAACCACAATCCAGAAATGGAGGACACACTTGTGATCCAGTTCTTGAGACTGGAAGACACAGGTTTTTGATCTGGAACTTAAGGAATTGTGCCGATGAAAAGCTTCTGCCCAGACATGGTGGAACACACCTTTAATTCTAGGAGACAAAGGCAAGCCTGGGACACAGAGCAAGTTCTAAGTGAAGAAAAGCTTAAGTCCCAGCATGGTGGTACTCATCTTTAATCCCAGCATTCAGGATACAGAGCCATGCAGGTCTCTGAGTTTAAGGTCTGTCTTCAGAGGACAGACCTTTCTAGGACAGCCAAGCTTAGAAGTGAGTTAGAAAACAGAAAGCTGGTGATGAGGTAATAGAACAATGGGACCATGCTCCAGCCCCAGCAAGCAGCAGGCTCAGTAGCTTCTATTCTACCACGTGACTTTGGCTTTAGAGTCAAGAGGCTAAGCTCATAAGAGATCCTGGGTTAAATGATTGAATTGATATGCAATTCCTAAGGAAGTAGCTTATACCAAAAAATGACTGGGCTTTGGTCTGCAGGAGAGAGTTATCTTGGTCTTTGGTCTGAGTAGAGAGCTATAGGAAGAGAGAGAGAGAGAGAGAGAGAGAGAGAGAGAGAGAGAGAGAGAGAGAGAGAGAGAGAGATCGTGAGCAGAGACCTATCTTGAGTAGAACACAGAGCTGCCAGCTTGAGTCCATCATTGACTCATAGTCTTTTCTCTGCTGCTCCCATCCACCCATCCTCAGGCTCTTCTCCCAAGCTGAGGCAGGTTCTCAGCATGCTCTTAGGTTATTTTTTGTTTTTGAACTCTAGCACAAAGAACTTGAAATAAGGGCATATTTATATATATTACTAAATCACACTATCTGTTGCTTTTCTTCCTTGTGCATACTTTTGTCATCAAGAAGTCATTTTTCCAAGTTATTGATCAGAGATGCCTGATGATATACAGGTTAAGGAGGTTTATAGTTACAAACCTAAATAATAGAGAAGTTTGGGATACAGATGCACTTTTAAACTTCAATGCAAAATGTTTTTGTTTTCCTTAATGTAAGAAGCCAGACAGCATCACCACAGGTATGATTTTGTTAAAAAAAAAAAAGGTTATAGACATGTATCAACTGAAATCGAGAAAAACTCAGCATTAAGAGGTCAAGGAGAAAAGGAGGAGACAGGTAGAGTCACTAGAGTATAAGAGCAACATCAAGGAAATCCTCTACACATCAGGAGACAAGAATGTTTTGAGGAGGACGGGATCATCTCTTTAAAGGTTGCTTAGTAGGTAGAACAAGAGAAGGGGAAGATCAACTTTAACTATTGATGAGAGAATGAGGATGTCCTTGTAACAAAGAGAGAGAAGCATATGCTTCACAGAGTGGCAGGAGAATGCAGGGTTAAAGTGACCTCAAGAAAGACTGAGGAAAAATTAGAGACAAGTAGACACTGTTGTTTTAGTTTGTGTGTGTGTGTGTGTGTGTGTTTGTGTGTGTGTTTGTGTGTGTATGCTTCTCAAAGAGCAGTAGCTGTTAGGCAAATGGAAGCAAAGAAGGGTTTAATAATAAGAATTGCTTTGAAGATGGAAATAATGGTAGCAAATATGTATTGTAGGAATGACCCAATAGATAATGGATTCAAGATCTTAGGCAGAATAGGGAACTCATACACAAGTAGAACTCATTAGTATTGTGGGCATGTCCAACATATGAATTTGCAAAATGTGACTGCTTCTACTCTGTAGTGATGATAGATTTAGAGCCATCAGAATGAAGAGGGTCGAGGAGGCATGTGGTTTCCAGATAGAGAAAGCATGAGGCAGTCTTTGAGACAAATGGAAGAGTGAATAAACTATGGGAGTATAATTAGGATTATTATATGTAATAAGAATATATATTCTTATACTATGTGATGTGGCATGTAGCAGATATATAGTACAATGTACTATACAGAATAGGATTGTCTGGCATCATTAAACCACCACTAGTAATTCACTAATTAGTAGCAAGACTCTCTAAAGTGGTTGTGTATTTTGGACTAGTCACATGAGTACTTGGGTGTAGTGGGGGTGGGAGTTGACCTTCACCAGAATCGGTGAGAGATCATAGCAAGAAAAGGAGTCTGCATTCTTTCGGAAGAATCGGGTGATTTAAAGTATGTAAAGTGGATGTTAGAGTTGATGGCCAGTGAAACATGGCTGAGTAGTCAGGATTATAGGTCCCGCTGGGGTTGAATTACTAGTAGGAATGAACTAGAGGGGCCAGGGGAGTGTGGAACTGGGGTCAGAGAGGAATTTTTATCAGAGTGGGACCATAGAGAGATTTCTGGGTTAGTGTAGAGGACAGCTACTGAAAAATCCAAAACCTGAAAGACGGATGAATCTGAAAGGTAATCTGCATATGAACCCAAAAGACAGGCAGGATAAGGGTGGGTGTGAGCTATGACTGACAAGGCTTGGAAGTTAGGAGAAATGGGTTGCCTGGGGACTTGGGAGGAAATCACTGAATGACAGTTATAATGAAAAAAGCATGGTGTTACTGTCTCCTGAGATATCAAGATGAAAGTTTTTGAAAGAAGATTTTTAGATTTATTCCTTTTGAAATTTTTACGTGTATTGGTATTTTGCTTGCATGTATGTGTCTGTATGTGCATCACATATATGTAGCACCCACTGAGGCCAGAAGAGGGCACTGGAATCACCCTGGAACTGGAATTACAAAAAGAAGTTAGTGACTATGTGGAGTGTGGGAATCCAACCTGGGTGTGTCTGGAAGAGCATTCAGTGCTCTTAACTGCAGAACCATCTCTCCAGTCCCCCAAATGGATTTTTTTCTTTTTTCTTTTTCTTTAGAGAAGAGGATGATGTGAAAGCAACAGGGAATGCCTGGAGATCACTTTAGTGTGTGTGGTGTGATGTGGTGTGGTGTGTGTGCGTGTGTGTGTGCGCGTGTGTGTGCGTGTGTGTGTCCACGTGTGCCAGCAGTAGCTGCACAGTTCCAAGGCTATCATCCAAAAAATTGCCTATTGTACTTACTATTTTGTCTATATTCATAATACAAATATAAAACAATATCCTTGGGACATTTTCTTTCTACGCATTCTGGCTGAAATGGGCCATGGAAATGCTGTTTATTTAGCAAAGATTTTGACTGTGAAAATGATCTTTAACTACTTAATTGGCTTCGATAGATCAAAAGCAGGGAAAGCAATATGCACACTGGGTTGGGATTTTATAGGCGTATGTATTTGGGAAGTGTTAGCAGGGTAGAAGACTAAAGCCTGTGAATTTATTGTTACCAAGGTTAGAAATAGGAATTCTGAGGGAGCAGTGGTCTTCTAAACTGAGGAGAGCTTTCTGAGTTATTGAAAGTAGTTTACAAACGTGTGGAGCAAAAGGGAAGACTAGCTTTGTAAATTGTGGGTATTTGTTTATTTTTGTTAATTTCCTTTGTGTAATAAAATGGCTTTCATTTTGTTAGCCAGTATTTAAAGTTTTAGCTTTCTTCCAATTGATATGCCACAGGCAATAAATTATGCACACTGCTGCTAAAAACAAACCAGTTTTTTTAAAGCAATAATTACCAAAGACCACAATTACAGTCAACATTAAAACAGATAATACTTGCCTACAGCTCCGTGTCTGCTTCCCCTACTACCAAAATGCCAATTGGTGTTTGTAAGCTACAAACATTGGTGGTTCCAATATGCTAAGAATCTTGAGGAAGGAGCAATGTTAGAATATTCTAGAACAAACCATCCTGCCCCTTCATTGCTTCCCATCCACTACAGCCCAAACTACCAACACTTTTACTCATGTTTTCTTTCATCTCCTGAGCTGATAGTAATACCAGTCTTCCTCTGTCTAGAATATGCTTAATTCAGTTCCCCTATGTCCATGTCTCTCTCACAACTCTTTCCTTCTATTTACATTATTTTGTTATAAGTCCTAAGTGTGTGTGTGTGCGTGTGTGTATGTGTGTGTGTGTAAATGAAACTGGTGTGACTTACAGAATATTACCTTAGATACTGGGAAGCACTGGTGACTGCATTCTGGCATGCAGATGGAGTTCTGTGGGAGATTCCAACTCTACTATACTCCACCTAGTAGTCTAAAATAGAGGCAGCTCTCTGGTCCAGCGTGTTTTTTCATTGTGATTAAGGTACTGTTCTTTGTCTGTCATGTAGTTGCTGGATAAAATTATTTCTGTCATTCTGTTCTGCCAGGTATAAGTACATGCACATAAAATGGTACTCTTGGCATCCAAGAAATGAAAAGGGTTGTATCCACTTGGAAATATTTATGGGGAAACACTATGGTGCCAGGAGCAGCCCAAAGAATATATAAAACCCTCTTAAAGAGAATTATCAAGTTGCCCACAGCTCCACCTTTCAAATTCTCTTTCTTTTAAGGGTAATGAAGAAGTGCCATATTAGAAGGGGCTATGACACTCAGAATCTGTTTCTTTGGGGTAAGCTGAGCTTCAGGGCTAACCCTCATGTTTCCATAGGTACTGATGAGGTGGTAATCTTCTGAAGATTTTTGTCTTCACAAAATAAGGAATGTTGGACTTCTTCTGTATATTACCTGGATCTTACACACAGAGAATAATAATGTAGGAGTTATAGTCATCATTACAAGCTAATGGGAAGTTTAGATCAAATAAGAATTTCATATTTAACCTATTAGATGAAAAAAACGTCTTTTCATCTCCCATGTTGATTTTGGTCAATATTTATCTCAATTTTCAATGAGCATACAGTATTTTTCTACAGAACAACAGTAGACATGAATGTTGCGGCAAATTCCATCGACTATATTCAACTCGCTAGTTTCTCCTCTTCTATAATTCATTTTCTCATCCATAAAATGTATATAACTAATGGAAACCATGTATATAATTACTGCTGATAGTAATGACTATTTCTAGAGTTATTTCCCTGTTTATAAACAGAGAGCAGGGCTAAAACATGGCTCGTCAGGTAGAGAAAGATACTTACTACCAAGCTGACAATATGATTCCATTGCTGGGATTCACATGGTGGGAAGAGAGAACTGGATCCTATAAGTTGTGCTTTGACCTCCATACATGCATAGCAGTGTGTACAGACTACCCATCCCCACAAAAAAGTTTAAACAAAAACTTTAATAAAAGAAAAGAATGGATTTGATGTCAGATGAAAACTCTAAGGGGGAAGTGATGTGCTACTTTTTGGTAATGTAATTTTATGTGGCTTATCACAGAGAGGAGTCACTGACAATAAAAATGAACAATTTTTGTAAGTTCTTTAATTATCCAAACTTAATTTTGGGACACAGAGCTATAAAGTACATAGTGAGCTTAATATAACAATTAAACCAAACTATTTTCCATTTATTTTGTTTGAATATTCTTGAACACAGATAAAATTTGTCATGTGTGTGGAAAGTGGAATCATCTGACTTCACAATAAGTAACTTGTCAATTGCCATCAGTGTCATCTTATTCTCTACTAGGTGTAAATACAGATAGATGGTCTTCTTGGTACCAATAAGTTAAAATAAACCATACCTGTATCCATTGGGAGATGCTTATCGTGAAACACTTTAATGGTAGCAGCTTTTCTGTAAGCATCTATTAAGCACATATTTCTTCTACAGCTTAAGATGCGAATCATACAATACATGCAAATTATGGTTTGTGCTAAAAAGTAGGTCAAGGTGTAACAAGTATACATGACAATGATGACCTACAACTTCAGATGCTAACAGTACCAACATTAGAGTAATATACCCAGATTATAAAAAATTAATTAAAATGGTGATCTGAATTTAGCAGTCAGGGGCAGGGCTTCCATTTTTTATTACTGATATATATCCACGTAAAATGATGAATGCTTGTAGACTGCACTGAGTTGGAATCACATAGACAAGCATTGTCTGATAGAAATACAAGTTGAACCACCAGGAAAGCCAGCCATATAGGATATGTCAATCTCCTCATGATCTTATTACAGAGGTTAAAGTTCTGTTTTGATTTAGTTGAAATATAAAAAATCATTAAAGCCTATAATTAAAATGAATTACTAATATATTTTATATTCTTTTTCCTACTTTGCCTTCAAAGCCCAATGCATATCTTTCTAAATTTTGTTTTGTATATTCCTATGTGAACCATGTCCGGTGGCCACTGAAGCTAACAGAGGTCATTGAGTCCTATGGAACTGGAGTTACAGGCAGTTGTGGGCCACCATGTGGGTCCTCTCATGGCTGAGAACTGAACCTGGGTTCTCTGAAAGAGCAGTATGTGCTCTCATCTGCTGAGCCATGTCTTCAGTCCCCAGTGTACGTTTTACAGTTATAGCTCATTCCAGTTTAGCCATGTGAAACTAGCTCCTTGGGACTGGATAGACATGAGTGTAGATAATGTGCTCCGTGAAACCAAGCATGGAAAAAGAAGAATCCAAGTCCATACAAGAGACCTTGAAGGTGAGGTAAAATTTGTCACAGCAGAGGTTAGGACTGCATATCAAATGATTTTAAATGAAAATGAATTCGATGAACTTTACTTTTTGATGAGTTTATTGTTATCTTGAATTTTATTGAAACTTGAAAAGATTTATGTCCTAACCAACATGAGGTTGAGCATCTTCCTATTTCATTTTCTTTATTGAACTAAGGGTTAGACAGATAAAAAGAAATGACTTACAACTTGTTGGCACAAAAGAGGCAGCTGTAGTATATGTATGCTGTCACCCTTCAATATACAAATGCAAAACCACCCTGCTCTGACTCCACAAGCCCTTCAGTACTCTAAGGATATCATTGAAGTCTGCTTGGGATTGCTTGAAAGTATACAGGTTCCTGCCAGATCTGTATAATCTCTTGTAAATTTTAGAGTCCATATTTTGAGGGGGAAACTTTTTATGAAGAGGGCTTGATAGAGCTTTGGTTCTACCAATGAAGATGAAGCTATTGAAATTAAGTGTCCTCCTGAAAATAAGACCATATATGATATAAGCAAAGGGCCTGGCACATAAGAAGACCAATAGGTGGCTGTTGCTATGACTATGATGACATTTATCAATATCTGTATCATCGGTGTCATCATGTCATGATCCTTCAGCCTTTACCTCCATTAACCGGCACAGTGAAAGGTACGTCCTCAAAGGTTTAGTCAAGGACCACAGACTGTAAAGCTTCCTCTCACCCTTCACTCATATTTAACACTACTGAAAACGGAATAATGTTCTCATGAGTCTAAGCACAAAAAATTCCTCTTTCTTTTCTAGAAGTAGCTTCTGGATTCCATGACACCCAACCTGACCCATTTGCAAACTCTCAAAAGGTTTACAATAACAAAGGTCAGACACCTGCAGAAAAATGTACTAATAGTAGCTTTCAACATTATAATGTTGGAGGTCTCACTAACTGCTGCTTCTAGGAGCAGGTAATAAAGGTCTGAAGGAAATATAGTGTTTTTTTTTATATTTTAAAACTTTATTTTATGTGTATGAGTGTTTTGCCTCCATGTCTGTAAGTGTACCAAATGTATGCTTGTTGCCCATGGAGAGCAGAATCGGGTATCAGATCCCTTGATCTGGAGTTAGAGATGGCTGTGACACTTTATAGGTGCTGGAAGCCAATCTGAGTTGTCCACAAGAACAACAAGTCATCTTTCCAGTCTGAAGCATGGATAGATTATGGACATGCTATTTCTTCTTAAAGATCATTAATTCCATTGCAGCTGCAGTAATGCCAGTAGGAGGGACTTCAGTGACTTTGTTTTTTTCTGTTACAACACATGCCTGGGATGGCTTTTTATTATCTGACCACTCCTCCTTCCTCACCCTCTGTGCCTGGTCTGTCCTTTCTTTCAGACTCCAGACCTACCCTTCCATCTTATATTCTATACTTCCATCTTACATTCAGCTTCTACTTTTCTATCTCAGGTTCAGAACGACTTACAGTTTGCAGTGTTATGAGTCACGGAAGAGAAATTCAAGTCACCTCTTAAATCAGAGAACTACTTGGGGGAAAATAGGAATTTTATACCTCATTGAGAGACTGAGTTACAATAACATCCCGTTTTGTGTACTCCATTGGGTTGCTTTAGGAAATGTCAAGAGGACATCAGAAATGGGCAATTCATACAATCACACAAATGCAATGCCTTTCTTTGGAACTGTTTTTATGCTGTTTCAAGCAAGTGATTCAATGTCATAGCTGCCACCATCTACCTGAGACCTGGGTTGTTTTAATTAACTCTTCACTGACAAATGACCCACCCTTCTGCAAAGTGTTTTTGTGATCAGTGATGGAACTTGCCACTTTTGTGCACTGAGCAGTCAAGTCAGAGAGTGTGCTTCATCCTTCCAGATGTGGCTTGGGATTTGCTCACTCATGCTTTTTTCTAAAATAAATTTATATTGACAATAAATATATTTTCCTAGAATATAATCTGATCATGGTTTCTGCTCCCTCTTCTTCCATCTTCTTCCATCTCCTCCCTGAGCCTTTATCCTTCCAACTCCAGGAATTCATTCTCTTTCTCTTTTAAAATACAGATAGGCAAAAGGGCGGGGAAGCAAGAATAAAACAAAAATAAATAATCCAATAAAAAGAAAATGAGAAACAAAGAAAGAGTCCAAGAAGTGCATTTACCTGTGCAAGTGCTCAGACATGCACTCACCACCCCCTCACACACACACACAGTTCATAAGGACAAAAGTCAGAAACCATACGAGCAAAAGACTAGTATGATTTTTTTAATGGCCAAACAATGCAATATGAGACAAAAATATTTCCAAAAATACCTTTGAGTTTCTGTTGTGTTGGCCATCTGCTGCAGTGCATAAGGCCTCCCCTTGAGTGTGGGTTGTATACCCAGTGAGACTTGCTTGCAAAAACTAATCTTTCATTTGTGAGTAGTTGTTAATTGGAAACTCTTGGTTAGGGATGGGGGCTTGTGTCTACTTTCAGCTCAGCACCGGGACTCTGCCTGGTTTGGATCTGTGCAGGTCTTATGGGTGCTGCCAAAGTCTGTAAGTTCGTATGCATATAAGTCGTGTTGTGTTTGGAAGATTCAGTTTTCTTGGTGTTCTCCATCCTTTCTGGCTCTTACAAGCCTTCTCCCTCCTCTTCCACATAGCTCCCTGGTTGCTAAGAGAGGAGGGATTTGACAGAGACATCACAGTTAGGACTGTGTTCCCTGGTTTCTCACCCTCTGCACAATGTCCAGTTGTGGGTCTCTGTATTACTTCCCATCTACTGTAGGAGGATACTCCTCAGATGAGTGAGACACTGATCTGTGGATGTAACAGAATGCCATTATGAGTAATTTTATTGCTATTTCCCTTTAGCAGATCAATAGTATTTGTCTAACCATACTCTTTATTCTTGTTAAGGAATCTGCCTACCTGTTATTGATTTCTAGTTGACTCACCCTTCATTTTTTGACTTTCTGATTTTATAGGTCCTGTGTTTTTATAATTGTCCCGAATCGTCATGACAAGAACCATTTGGGCTAGTAGTGACAATACCATGTATGCTAACATACAATAGCATGTATGTATGTTTCTGTCTTTGATTTACTACCCTGTATGTACTACTGCATTTTTAGATCTATATAAAGCAATGTGAGTTAAGATCAGCTATGAATGAAGAAAGCAAAAAGACAAAAATAGTTTGTGTCATTTTACTTTCCAACATTACTTAATTATATAGAGCTCTCCTCACCAGCATGGAAGATGTAAAAGAATTAAAGATTCAGCCTTGGTTTTAGGGAGTGACGAGACAGGTCAACAATGGTTGAGCAATTACTAATTAGAATATCCCGAAAGAGAGATAAAAGTCTGCAAGTATGTACCAGTTGGTTATAATTAAATAATCAGTTGTTTCCTGATTTCCTGTTAAATGTCTAGCATGAGTGGTCAGAGGTGTATTTTATATTTAAAGAAAATATTATATAGGATGGAAGAGGATGCAAGAAGGTACACTGAGAGAGTCTCTACCTTTTCCCATTGTTTGTCTTCCTCTTCTTTCTTCTGTCTTAGCGCCTTCCTCTCCATTTCTTTCATACTAGAGACTGAACATAGATTATCATATATGTTGGACAGATGTGCTTCTACTGCACTGCATCCCCAAACCTAGAGAAATCTTTGTAAAATGACAATCTGATGGCCTGATGATGCCATCCTACCCTGTAGAACACCCTACCTCCTTTAGAACACTTTTTTTTTTTTTTATTGGATGTTTTATTTACATTTCATATGTTGTCCCCTTACCCCATCCCCCACTCACCCAGGAACCCCCAATCCCCTCACCCCTCCTCCTTCTTCTTTGTGGATGTAACCTCTATCTACCCCCCCACTCCCACCTCCCCACCCTCAAAACTCCCACCCCCTGGGGCGTCCAGCCTTCATGAGGTCAAGGATCTCATCTTCCATCTGTGCCCAGCAGGGCCCTCCACTCTTATATATTCAGCTAAGGCCCTGGATCCCTCCATAAGTGCTCCCAGGCTGGTGGTTTAGACCCTGGGAGCTGTGGTTGGTTGGTATTGTTGCTCTCCTCATGGGGCCACAAATCCTTTCAGCTCCTTCAGTCTTCACTCTAACTCCTCCATTGAGAACCCCATGATCACTTAAATGGCTAGTCGTGAGCATCTGCCTCTGAATATGTCAGACTCTTGAAGACCTCTGAGGAGACATCCATATCAGGCTCTTATCAGCATGCACTTCCTGACTTCCACATCAGCATCTACCTTTGGTGACTGCACATGGGATGGATACTCAGGTGGAAAGGTCTTCAGACGGCCCCTCCTTCAGTTTTTGTCCCTCGCTTTGTCTCCATATTTGCTCCCTTGAGTATTTTGTTGCTCCTTCTAAGAAGGACCGAATCACCCCCACTTGGTCTTCCTTCTTTATGGACTTCATGTGGCCTGTGAGTTGCATCTTGGGCATTTTAAGGTTCTGGGCTAATATCCAATAATCAGTGAGTGAATACCATGTGTGTTCTTTTGTGATTGGCTTACCTCACTCAGTATGATAATTTCTAGTTCCATCCATTTACCTAGGAACCTCTCAAATTCATTGTTTTTAATAGCTGAGTAATACTCCATTGTGTAAATATACCACATTTTTTTAATCCATTCCTCAGTTGAAGGACATCTGGGTTCTTTCCAGCTCCTGGCTATTATAAATAAGGCTGCTATGAACATAGTTGAGCATATGTCCTTATTATATGTTCGAGCACCTTCTGGGTATATGCCTAGGAGTGGTATAGCTGGATCCTCGGGTAATGCTATGTCCAATTTTCTGAGGAACCGCCAGACTGATTTCCAAAGTGGTTGCACCATCTTGCAGTCCCACCAACAATGGAGGAGTGTTCCTCTTTCTCCACACCCTCGCCAGCATCTACTATCACCTGAGTTTTTAATCTTAGCCATTCTGACTGGTGTGAGATGGAATCTCAGGGTTGTTTTGATTTGCATTTCCCTGACGACTAAGGATGCCGAGCATTTCTTTAGGTGCTTCTCGGCCATTCGAGTTTCTTCTGTTGAAAATTCTTTGTTAAGCTCTATACCCCATTTTTTAATAGGGTAATTTGGTTGCCTGGAGTCTAATTTCTTGAGTTCTTTGTATATATTGGATATTAGCCCTCTATCAGATGAAGGATTGGTAAAGATCTTTTCCCAATTTGTTGGTTGTCGTTTTGTCCTATTGACAGTGTCCTTTGCCTTACAGAAACTTTGCAATTTTATGAAGTCCCATTTGTCAATTCTCGATCTTAGAGCATATGCCATTGGAGTTCTGTTCAGGAACTTTTCCCCTGTGCCCAAGTATTCGAGGCTTTTCCCCACCTTCTCTTCTATTAGTTTCAGTGTATCTGGTTTTATGTGGAGGTCCTTTATCCACTTAGATTTGATCTTTGTACAAGGGGATAAGAATGGATCAATTTTCATTCTTCTACATGTTGTCCTCCAGTTGAACCAGCACCATTTGTTGAAAATGCTGTCCTTTTTCCACTGGACAGTTTTAGCTCCTTTGTCAAAGATCAAGTGACCATAGGAGTGTGGGTTCATTTCTGGGTCTTCAATTCTATTCCATTGATCTTCCTGCCTGTCTCTGTACCAATACCAGGTAGTTTTTATCACTATTGCTCTGTAGTACAGCTTGAGGTCAGGGATGGTGATTCCTCCCGAAGTTCTTTTATTGTTGAGAATAGTTTTCGCTATCCTAGGTTTTTTGTTATTCCATATGAATTTGAGAATTTCCTTTTCTAACTCTGTGAAGAATTGAGTTGGGATTTTAATGGGGATTGCATTGAATCTGTAGATTGCTTTTGGCAAGATGGCCATTTTTATTATATTAATCCTGCCAATCCATGAGCATGGGAGATCTTTCCATCTTCTGAGATCTTCTTCAATTTCTTTCTTCAGAGACTTGAAGTTCTTGTCATAGAGGTCTTTCACTTGCTTGGTTAGATTCACACCAAGGTATTTTATATTATTTGCAACTATTGTGAAGGGTGTCATTTCCCTAATTTCTTTTTCAGTCTGTTTATCTTTCATGTAGAGGAAGGCTACTGATTTGTTTGAGTTGATTTTATAACCAGCCACTTTGCTGAAGTTGTTTATCAGGTTTAGGAGTTCTCTCGTGGAAGTTTGGGGGTCACTTAAGTATACTATCATATCATCTGCAAATAGCGATATTTTGACTTCTTCCTTTCCTATTTGTATCCCTTTGACTTCTTTTTGTTGTCTAATTGCTCTGGCTAAGACTTCCAGTACTATATTGAATAGGTAGGGGGAGAGTGGGCAGCCTTGTCTAGTCCCTGATCTTAGTGGGATTGCTTCAAGTTTCTCTCCATTTAGCTTGATGTTGGCTACTGGTTTGCTGTAAATTGCTTTTACTATGTTTAGGTAGGGGCCTTGAATTCCTGATCTTTCCAAGACTTTTATCATGAAGGGATGTTGAATTTTGTCAAATGCTTTCTCAGCATCTAGTGAGATGATCATGTGGTTTTTTTCTTTGAGTTTGTTTATATAGTGGATTACATTGATGGATTTCCGAATATTGAACCATCCCTGCATTCCTGGGATAAAACCTACTTGATCATGATGGATGATTGTTTTGATGTGGTCTTGGATTCGGTTTGCTAGAATTTTATTGAGTATTTTTGCATCGATGTTCATAAGGGAGATTGGTCTGAAGTTCTCTTTCTTTGTCGGGTCCTTGTGGGGTTTGGGTATGAGTGTAATTGTAGCTTCATAGAACGAATTGGGTAGTGTTCCTTCTGTCTCTATTTTGTGGAATAGTTTGAAGAGAATTGGTATTAGGTCTTCCTTGAAGGTCTGATAGAATTCAGCACTAAAACCATCTGGTCCTGGGCTTTTTTTAGTGGGGAGACTTTTAATGACTGCTGCTATTTCCTGAGGGGTTATGGGACTATTTAGATGGTTTATCTGCTCCTGGTTTAACTTCGGTACCTGGTATCTGTCTAGGAAATTGTCCATTTCATCCAGGTTTTCCAGTTTTGTTGAGTATAGGCCTTTGTAGTAGGATCTGATGATTTTTTTAATTTCTTCCGTTTCTGTTGTTATGTCTCCCTTTTCAGTTCTGATTTTATTAATTTGGATACTCTCTCTGTGCCCTCTGGTTAATCTGGCTAACGGTTTATCTATCTTGTTGATTTTCTCAAAGAACCAACTCCTGGTTTTATTGATATTTTGTATTGTTCTTTCAGTTTCTATTTGGTTGATTTCAGCCCTGAGTTTGATTATTTCCTGCCTTCTACTCCTCCTGGGTGTATTTGCTTCTTTTTGTTCTAGGGCTTTTAGTTGTGCAGTCAACTTGTTAGTGTGTGCTCTTTCCAGTTTCTTCTTGTAGGCACTTAGAGCTATGAGTTTTCCTCTTAGCACTGCCTTCATGGAGTCCCACAAGTTTTGGTATGATGTGTCCTCATTTTCATTGAAATCTAAAAAGTCTTTAATTTCTTTCTTTATTTCTTCCTTGACCAAGTCATCATTGAGTAGAGAGTTGTTCAGTTTCCATGTGCACATGGGTTTTCCATTGGTTTTGTCATTATTAAAGACCAGTCTTATTCCATGGTGATCTGATAAGAGGCAAGGGATTATTTCAATCTTTTTGTATCTGTAGAGGCTTGTTTTGTGACCAATTATATGGTCTATTTTGGAGAAGGTACCATGAGGTGCTGAGAAAAAGGTATATTCTTTTGTTTTAGGATGAAATGTTCTATAGATGTCTGTTAAGTCCATTTGGTTCATAACTTCTGTTAATTTCAAAGTGTCTCTGTTTAGTTTCTGTTTCCATGATCTGTCCATTGCTGACAGTGGGGTGTTGAAATCCCCCACTATTATTGTGTGAGGTGTAATGTGTGTTTTGAGCTTTAGTAAAGTTTCTTTTATGTATGTAGGTGCCCTTGCGTTTGGGGCATAGATGTTCAGAATTGAGAGTTCACCTTGGTAGCTTTTTCCTTTGATGAGTATGAAGTGTCCTTCCTTATCTTTTTTGATTAATTTTGGATGGAAGTCGATTTTATTTGATATTAGAATGGCTACTCCAGCTTGTTTCTTGGGACCATTGGCTTGGAAAATTGTTTTCCACCCTTTTATTCTGAGGTAGTGTCTGTCTTTGTCACTGAGGTGTGTTTCTTGTATGCAGCAAAATTCTGGGTCTTGTTTGTGTATCCAGTCTGCTAGTCTGCGTCTTTTTATTGGGGAATTGAGACCATTGATGTTAAGAGATATTAAGGAAAAATGATTGTGGCTTCCTGTTATTTTTGTTATTAGAGGTAAAGTTATGTTTGTATAGTTATCTTCTTTTGGGGTTGTTGGAAGATTACTTCCTTGCTTTTTCTAGGTTGTAGTTTCCCTCCTTGTGTTGGCGTTTTCCATCCATTATCCTTTGAAGTGCTGGGTTTGTGGGAAGATATTGTGCAAATTTGGTTTTGTCATGGAATATCTTGGTTTCACCATCTATATTGATTGAGAGTTTTGCTGGGTATAGTAATCTGGGCTGGCAATTGTGTTCTCTTAGGGTCTGTATGATGTCCGTCCAGGCTCTTCTGGCTTTTATAGTCTCTGGTGAGAAGTCTGGTGTAATTCTTATAGGTCTGCCTTTATATGTTACTTGACCTTTTTCCCTTACTGCTTTTAGTATTTTTTCTTTGTTTTGTGCATCTGATGTTTTGATTATTATGTGACGGGAGGTATTTCTTTTCTGGTCTAGTCTATTTGGTGTTCTGTAGGCTTCTTGTATGTTTATGGGCATCTTGTTCTTTAGGTTAGGGAAGTTTTCCTCAATAATTTTGTTGAAGATATTTACTGGCCCTTTAAGTTGGGAATCTTCATTCTCATCTATACCTATTATCCTTAGGTTTGGTCTTCTCATTGTGTCCTGGATTTCCTGGATGTTTTGAGTTAGGAGTTTTTTGCTTTTTTCATTTTCTTTGACAACTGTGTCAATATTTTCCACCGTATCTTCTGCATTTGAGATTCTCTCTTCTATCTCTTGTATTCGGTTGGTGATGCTTGCGTCTGTGACTCCTGATCTCTTTCTTAGGTTTTCTATCTCCATGGTTGTCTCCCTTTGAACTTTCTTTATTGTTTCTATTTCTAGTTTCAGATCCTGAATGTTTTTGTTTAATTCCTTCTTTGTGTTTTCTTCCATTTCTTTAAGGGATTTCTGTGATTCCTCTTTAAGGGCTTCTATCTGTTTACTTGTACTCTCCTGTATTTCTTTAAGGGAGTTACTTAATTCCTTCTTATAATCCTCTATCATCATCATGAGAAGTGATTTTAATTCTGAATCCTGCTTTTCAGGTGTGAAGGGGTGTTCAGGGCTTGCTATATTGGGAGAACTGGGCACTGATGATGCCAAGAAACTTTGGTTTCTGTTGCTTATGTTCTTGCGCTTGCCTTTCGCCATCTGGGTAACTCTAGTGGTACCTGCCCTCTCTGTGTAAGATTGGAATCTGTATTTCCAGTTATCTTGCTTATTGCAGAGCTCCTCGGAGTCCAGAGGTCTCTGTGGTCTTATGCCCCTAATCTCCCGGGTGGAAGAACTCCTGGGACTCAGGCCACCTCTTGGATCTGGTAATCCTTCTGTTCTGAGTGCAGTGGCTCCTCGGCTGCTCTGAGTGCAGTGGGTTCTCGATGACTCAGGATTCAGTTTCAGCTGCTCTGAGTGCAGTGGCTCCTAGATGACTCAGGATTCAGTTTCTCCACAGGACAGGAGCAGACCAACTCTGTGTCAGCTGCTCTGAGTGCAGTGGCTCCAGCTGCTCTGAGTGCAGTGGGTCCCTGATGACTCAGAATTCAGTTTCAGCTGCTCTGAGTGTAGTGGCTCCTGGATGACTCAGGATTCAGTTTCTCCACAGGACAGGAGCAGACCGACTCTGTGTCTGCTCCAGTCC
>NW_021620706.1:2792179-2816761 GCF_004785775.1 Grammomys surdaster | reverse complement strand
CCTTGTCTAGTCCCTGATCTTAGTGGGATTGCTTCAAGTTTCTCTCCATTTAGCTTGATGTTGGCTACTGGTTTGCTGTAAATTGCTTTTACTATGTTTAGGTAGGGGCCTTGAATTCCTGATCTTTCCAAGACTTTTATCATGAAGGGATGTTGAATTTTGTCAAATGCTTTCTCAGCATCTAGTGAGATAATCATATGGTTTTTTTCTTTAAGTTTGTTTATATAGTGGATTACATTGATGGATTTCCGAATATTGAACCATCCCTGCATTCCTGGGATAAAACCTACTTGATCATGATGGATGATTGTTTTGATGTGGTCTTGGATTCGGTTTGCTAGAATTTTATTGAGTATTTTTGCATCGATGTTCATAAGGGAGATTGGTCTGAAGTTCTCTTTCTTTGTTGGGTCCTTGTGGGGTTTGGGAAAGAGTGTAATTGTAGCTTCATAGAACGAATTGGGTAGTGTTCCTTCTGTCTCTATTTTGTGGAATAGTTTGAAGAGAATTGGTATTAGGTCTTCCTTGAAGGTCTGATAGAATTCAGCACTAAAACCATCTGGTCCTGGGCTTTTTTTAGTGGGGAGACTTTTAATGACTGCTGCTATTTCCTGAGGGGTTATGGGACTATTTAGATGGTTTATCTGCTCCTGGTTTAATTTTGGTACCTGGTATCTGTCTAGGAAATTGTCCATTTCATCCAGGTTTTCCAGTTTTGTTGAGTATAGGCCTTTGTAGTAGGATCTGATGATTTTTTTAATTTCTTCCGTTTCTGTTGTTATGTCTCCCTTTTCAGTTCTGATTTTATTAATTTGGATACTCTCTCTGTGCCCTCTGGTTAATCTGGCTAACGGTTTATCTATCTTGTTGATTTTCTCAAAGAACCAACTCCTGGTTTTATTGATATTTTGTATTGTTCTTTCAGTTTCTATTTGGTTGATTTCAGCCCTGAGTTTGATTATTTCCTGCCTTCTACTCCTCCTGGGTGTATTTGCTTCTTTTTGTTCTAGGGCTTTTAGTTGTGCAGTCAACTTGTTAGTGTGTGCTCTTTCCAGTTTCTTCTTGTAGGCACTTAGAGCTATGAGTTTTCCTCTTAGCACTGCCTTCATGGAGTCCCACAAGTTTTGGTATGATGTGTCCTCATTTTCATTGAAATCTAAAAAGTCTTTAATTTCTTTCTTTATTTCTTCCTTGACCAAGTCATCATTGAGTAGAGAGTTGTTCAGTTTCCATGTGCACATGGGTTTTCCATTGGTTTTGTCATTATTAAAGACCAGTCTTATTCCATGGTGATCTGATAAGAGGCAAGGGATTATTTCAATCTTTTTGTATCTGTAGAGGCTTGTTTTGTGACCAATTATATGGTCTATTTTGGAGAAGGTACCATGAGGTGCTGAGAAAAAGGTATATTCTTTTGTTTTAGGATGAAATGTTCTATAGATGTCTGTTAAGTCCATTCGGTTCATAACTTCTGTTAATGTCAAAGTGTCTCGGTTTAGTTTCTGTTTCCATGATCTGTCCATTGCTGAGAGTGGGGTGTTGAAATCCCCCACTATTATTGTGTGAGGTGTAATGTGTGTTTTGAGCTTTAGTAAAGTTTCTTTTATGTATGTAGGTGCCCTTGCGTTTGGGGCATAGATGTTCAGAATTGAGAGTTCACCTTGGTAGCTTTTTCCTTTGATGAGTATGAAGTGTCCTTCCTTATCTTTTTTGATTAATTTTGGATGGAAGTCGATTTTATTTGATATTAGAATGGCTACTCCAGCTTGTTTCTTGGGACCATTGGCTTGGAAAATTGTTTTCCACCCTTTTATTCTGAGGTAGTGTCTGTCTTTGTCACTGAGGTGTGTTTCTTGTATGCAGCAAAATTCTGGGTCTTGTTTGTGTATCCAGTCTGCTAGTCTGCGTCTTTTTATTGGGGAATTGAGACCATTGATGTTAAGAGATATTAAGGAAAAATGATTGTGGCTTCCTGTTATTTTTGTTATTAGAGGTAAAGTTATGTTTGTATAGTTATCTTCTTTTGGGGTTGTTGGAAGATTACTTCCTTGCTTTTTCTAGGTTGTAGTTTCCCTCCTTGTGTTGGCGTTTTCCATCCATTATCCTTTGAAGTGCTGGGTTTGTGGGAAGATATTGTGCAAATTTGGTTTTGTCATGGAATATCTTGGTTTCACCATCTATATTGATTGAGAGTTTTGCTGGGTATAGTAATCTGGGCTGGCAATTGTGTTCTCTTAGGGTCTGTATGATGTCCGTCCAGGCTCTTCTGGCTTTTATAGTCTCTGGTGAGAAGTCTGGTGTAATTCTTATAGGTCTGCCTTTATATGTTACTTGACCTTTTTCCCTTACTGCTTTTAGTATTTTTTCTTTGTTTTGTGCATCTGATGTTTTGATTATTATGTGACGGGAGGTATTTCTTTTCTGGTCTAGTCTATTTGGTGTTCTGTAGGCTTCTTGTATGTTTATGGGCATCTTGTTCTTTAGGTTAGGGAAATTTTCCTCAATGATTTTGTTGAAGATATTTATTGGCCCTTTAAGTTGGGAATCTTCATTCTCATCTATACCTATTATCCTTAGGTTTGGTCTTCTCATTGTGTCCTGGATTTCCTGGATGTTTTGAGTTAGGAGTTTTTTGCTTTTTTCATTTTCTTTGACAACTGTGTCAATATTTTCCACCGTATCTTCTGCATTTGAGATTCTCTCTTCTATCTCTTGTATTCGGTTGGTGATGCTTGCATCTGTGACTCCTGATCTCTTTCTTAGGTTTTCTATCTCCATGGTTGTCTCCCTTTGAACTTTCTTTATTGTTTCTATTTCCAGTTTCAGATCCTGAATGTTTTTGTTTAATTCCTTCTTTGTGTTTTCTTGCATTTCTTTAAGGGATTTCTGTGATTCCTCTTTAAGGGCTTCTATCTGTTTACTTGTACTCTCCTGTATTTCTTTAAGGGAGTTACTTAATTCCTTCTTATAATCCTCTATCATCATCATGAGAAGTGATTTTAATTCTGAATCCTGCTTTTCAGGTGTGAAGGGGTGTTCAGGGCTTGCTATATTGGGAGAACTGGGCACTGATGATGCCAAGAAACTTTGGTTTCTGTTGCTTATGTTCTTGCGCTTGCCTTTCGCCATCTGGGTAACTCTAGTGGTACCTGCCCTCTCTGTGTAAGATTGGAATATGTATTTCCAGTTATCTTGCTTATTGCAGAGCTCCTCGGAGTCCAGAGGTCTCTGTGGTCTTATGCCCCTAATCTCCCGGGTGGAAGAACTCCTGGGACTCAGGCCACCTCTTGGATCTGGTAATCCTTCTGTTCTGAGTGCAGTGGCTCCTCGGCTGCTCTGAGTGCAGTGGGTTCTCGATGACTCAGGATTCAGTTTCAGCTGCTCTGAGTGCAGTGGCTCCTAGATGACTCAGGATTCAGTTTCTCCACAGGACAGGAGCAGACCAACTCTGTGTCAGCTGCTCTGAGTGCAGTGGCTCCAGCTGCTCTGAGTGCAGTGGGTCCCTGATGACTCAGAATTCAGTTTCAGCTGCTCTGAGTGTAGTGGCTCCTGGATGACTCAGGATTCAGTTTCTCCACAGGACAGGAGCAGACCGACTCTGTGTCTGCTCCAGTCCAAGGGACCAGGCAGGGGCCGAAGGGAAGTGGAATTCCAGAGGGGCGGGGTTTGGGTAGCTGCTGTGCCCAGGATGTCCCTGGCTCCCAGATGTTTTTCTGGGGCTTAGGGAGTGAGATGGAGTTCTTACCAGCTGCTCTGAGTGCAGTGGCTCCTGGATGACTCAGGATTCAGTTTCTCCACAGGACAGGAGCAGACCTACTCTGTGTCTGCTCCAGTCCCAGGGACCAGGCAGGGGCCAAAGGGAAGTGGAATTCCGGAGGGGCGGGGTTTGGGTAGCTGCTGTGCCCTGGATGTCCCTGGCTCCCAGATGTATCTCTGGGGCTTAGGGAGTGAGATGGAGTTCTTACCAGCTGCTCTGAGTGCAGTGGCTCCTGGATGACTCAGGATTCAGTTTCTCCACAGGACAGGAGCAGACCGACTCTGTGTCTGCTCCAGTCCAAGGGACCAGGCAGGGGCCGAAGGGAAGTGGAATTCCGGAGGGGCGGGGTTTGGGTAGCTGCTGTGCCCTGGATGTCCCTGGCTCCCAGATAGAACACTTTTCAACGACTGCTCTTCCTGGTCCTTCTTCTTCAGCCTTGTCATTTAGTCTCTCTTGATGACTATTCTAGTCACACTGTCTTAAAGTTCTATTTTTGTATACTTCACAGTTTTACCTTATGACACTCCTTCCTGGACCATTTGAGTTTTGTAGTTTTTTGTTTTGCCTTGTTTGTTCTCACCAACACCCAGAGACTTTAAAAATATATTCCGGAGCTTGATACCAGCTTTAGTGCTTCCCTATGGCTTCTTGCACGGACTTTAGTGTAACTTCTGTCATTTTCTAGTGATTTTCCCTCAGATGGCTTAAAGCTCCATTGGGGTGAAGACCTCATTAGCTATTTTACAGGCTGCTCAGGACAGTGCCCACGGTCTAATGAAGTGTGGTAAGATTATCCCAGCTGAAACAGTTGGAAGAGGACTAGAAGGTTCTTGTGTTTCTCTCTGTGCTTCCCCAGCTACTATGGTTTGAATATGATTTGAGTGTTCCCCCAGGAGTCCATGTGATTGGAGTCTTGCTTCCAAGCAGTTATGGTATTGTCAGTAATTTTATGTGAGTCCTAACAACAAAACCTCAGGTTACTAAAAGTGTGATGCCATTCTTGCTTGATCTTTGGTAGTTTTCAAGAAAGTGCTTGCCTTTCTTTACCCTCACAGTCATTCTCACTTCTTAGCTGAAGATGCTGTTGCTGGTTTCCATATGTGTGACCATCATGATGGCTGCCCACTCTGATTCTCACCATAGGACACCATAGGACAAATCAGGCTCCCTGATCTTGATCTTTGAACCTCTAAATCTATGAACTAAATAAACATCCTTTCTTCATATATACTCTGCCTGGGATGTTTAATTATCATTTTAAAAGGCTGATGAAGGCACTGTCTTTGGATAGGTATCTGGAGGCAGTACCTCTTTGTATCATTGTCAGAGTAGTATTTCAACTGGTTAAGGATTGGATTGTTTATTTAACTTGAAAGCAAATAGCTTTCTAGGCATTGTGGTTTCATGCCTATACCATCTGTTAAGAGGCTGAAGCAGGGAGATTGCCATAGCTTTAGGTCAGTCTGGACTATGAAATGAAAACAAAAATTAGTAAGAAGAAAAAAATATTTACATCTGGTCAATTAAGAAACACAAATGGGGGTTGGAGAGATGGATGGCTCAATAGTTAAGAGCACTGGCTGCTTGCTCTTCCAGAGGTCCCGAGTTCAATTCCCAGCAACCACATGGTGGCTAACAACCATTTGTAATGGGACCCGTTGCCTTCTTCTGGTGTGTCTGAAGACAGCTACAGTGTACTCATATAAATGAAATAAATCTTAAAAAAAAAAGAAACACAAATGGTCTTAACTGTATATATCAGAGACTCTTTATATGCTTAACATTTTAGTAATATTATTTCTATAGTAACTGAGTGTGTTGGTAAGCACTTAGTGTGTACTGACTCATCAATGTAAAGACCAACGCTATGTATGTAAAGACCATGTTCCCATGCTATAGGGAACATGCCATAAGTAGGACCATTTCAGAAACCATGAAACAGGCTCACATTATCCAATTTGAAATCACCTGGTAAGGGCACCTCAGGGTCTGCCATTGGGTCTGATGTTAAGGACTTAGGCTTCCTGGAGATGGGTCAATTGCTCACACTTTCAGGTCAGCTGCCAGGATTCCAGCCATGATATTTCCTCTTTGGATAATTTCTGGTAGGCTACTTCACATCCCGGAACATATATGTCTCTATTTGTTCTTTTGAGGAATAATTGCAAACCCCTCAGTGCAATTTCTGGCATAAATTAAATATGTAGTAAACACTGGCTGCTAACATTCTGTTATGAATCACGGCTGCTGTTAGGTACTTTCTTTTCCTCCAACATCAACTCTTCGCTGCTTCTTTGACACATCATAAAGCTTTTCTTTTCTTGGTGGCTTTGTTATTTGATAAAATTTTAAGTGAAATTTGATGAAAAATGCTCCAAGGAGTGAGACCCTGCAAGCCTCATTACTCAATTTCGTGGTCAATCACATTTCAAGTGAGATTTCAGAGGCCTTGAATTTTGGTCACAGAGACGGAGAGAGTGAAAACGTGTCTTTTCCAATTAGGGAATGTATCGATGAGTCTACACGAAGCCTTAGAAAAAATCTGGACAGTAGCTGCAGGTGGAGAGATCTGAGTAAGGGCTTGTGTCTTGCATCTCCACAATTAAATCTTTTACCAGTGGTAATAGAATATTCAGGTAGCTTCATCATCTTGTCTGTGACAATTTGAGCACCAGTGTCTTCTAATTCCTGATTTCACTTAATGAGATGTGCTCTAAGTCTTTCTGCTTCGTAGCAGAGCTGTGCATATCACATCAATACAAAACACATAAAGCAGGAAAGTTCCAATTCAAAATTGGCCTGCATTGACCATAAAGGCCTATAACACAATATTAGGGTTTTAAGTGGATCTTATACTTGTTTTATTATAAGATATTATAGCTTGTTGCTACATTGATTGGTGAAGCTTTTGGATTAGGTATAATTAAATCATCTGGGACAGAGGCTGGTGAGAAGTTCTACTTCTCTCTGATACTGTACATTTGTCTAAGTTCTCTGCTCTTCTGGGCATCAGTGTTCCTGTGTGTAAATGAGGGATACAGACTATATGAGCATCTAGCAAGCTAGAGTCTTTGTATCAAATGCAAATCACCACCACTGCTGTAATACTGCATTTCCACTCTTCTAATTTGCTTACATGTTATGCTATTTGCTAATGTATTATATATCGATGGCTCCTTTTACTTACAAGAGCAGAGTTAAAATATTTTAACACAATTAAGCTTTTGTTGAAATAATGTGTAGCTGGCTACAGTGTCTGGGCTGCACTTGGTATTTGATGATCATTTCTTAATCTCCTTAATAACTGGATTAAAAGTCTTATCACTGTATCCAACACAAAGCCCGAAGTTACATACTTAGGCTTTATAGAAAACATTTTGCTGATCCTTGAACTTGATGATAGCTAAAATAATTTCTTCTTCCAAGTTAGACCTACTATCTGCCTGCTAGATGACTTACAATTCTGAAATCCCAGTGTCTTCATCTTTTCCAAGAACAGTTATGGGAGGAGAAGCTTATTTCTACTCTCAAGGAGAAAGCAGGACCCTCCCAATCTCTTCCATTACAGGTGAACTGCTCAATGCTAGTCAATGCTTACCTCCAAAGCAATGTTGGGTCTGCCTGGAAGAATCATGTTTGCATCAGCGTAGCTGCCTAAAGGGGACATTTATGAACACAGTGTCCAATCTCAGTGATGTTCAATACAAAGCATCTTGATGAATTCTTTTAAGGTGAATTTGGACACTGACACTGAAGTTTCAAAGTCTCACAGCTTTTGAAACACTTTCCACCATTGCGAGTATTGACCAAAGCCACCAGTCTCTTAAAGGGAAAGTGAGAACTGAGACGTAGAGGCCAGGTAACCGAGACTCTGGAGGCAACCAGGCGTATGTTCCTGATTTTTACTGCTATATCATTTTTAATCAGATAAAACAAGTTCTTCAAATGAGAGTCAATATTACTATTTTCTTAATAGCTTTTAAATCATTTGTTTCCTTCGTTCTCATAGCTTATCTTATTTAATGTCATGTTGAACCATGGTTTTGTTTTGAAGAAATTTATTTATGCAAGCAGCTCATCATGGAAGTAAAAATGTTGCTGTGAGTAGGTCGTTTGTGGATCTTTCTACATATGCATGCGTGTAATATACTTATTTGGATTTTTTTTTTTTGATTTTGAGTCTCACATAGCCCAGGCTGTATGTGCCATGTAGGAAAGTATGGCCTTGAACTTCTGACTGTCCCTCCTGCTGCCACCTCCTGAATATCGACATTATAGATACCGGTCAACACATCTGATTTTTGTGATGCTGGAGATAAAACCCAGGGTTTTATACTTGCTAATCAAGCACTCTGCCAACTGAGTTACATCTAAGCCCTCTCTATGTAGAATTTAATTTTCTGTGAAAATTTTCCAGTTAAAAGAGACCAGAAATGATCAATCCATATATCAGTCAAACAACTGAGCTCCTCCTAGGTCTGTGTCTTTCGTCTTAGTTCTACCATGCATATTCTATCAATTTTTTTTGACCTCTTCTACTTATGTGACGGTCAATCTACATGACGGTTAGTGTCAGACACTAGACCCTACAACACCATGAAAACAAGATAAATAAGCAGAACAAAATGTAGTATCATTTTGTGTCCATGGAGTTAGGTATTTATTTTTCTTATTGTTTCTGGTGATAGATTGTTTTTTTTTTAATTGAAAACTTAATTTAGTCACTCGATCAGTTTTTAACATGGCCTATCCTGGGCCCGACATTATTCTCAGTGTTAAGGGTACAGTGACAGATTCATTTCCATTTCTTCATTGATTTGACAAGGTAGAAGAAAAGTAAACAGAGTTAGATACTTCTTTGATGAAAGAAGGAGACTCAAAACTGAAGTAACTGAAACTGTTCTTATTAATTTTTTGCAAGTGATTTCTGAAAGACGGGGATAACCTAAATTAATTCAGTGTCTCCTCTCTCCCTTTTCCTAGACTTCAACCTAATAATATAGGGATTCTCGTCTCTCTTTTCAATAGTAGATTTTCTTACTCTACCATAAAAGCATTATTTCTGTAGCTTCTATGGTAAGACTTTTACTGCTTTAGCTACAGATTTACCTCTATAAACACTGTAGATTTAGACTAGTGAGGGAGAAAGAATCCTAGGTAACATTACATTTAACTGAGAGTAAATCTGACTTTTCTCACAACGAGCTTAAATTAGAGAGAAGTCACACGTGTTGATAGGATGTATGAGGATGTAGCTTGTGGAGATGTGTGCAGAGCTCCATTCTGGAACTTGGCCTTGAGACTGATGTATCTGTTTATATGTTCCTCTTTTCTCTCTGTCCACAGGATTTTCTCTTGAATGACCACAAGAAAAATTTCCTCATTTTTCAAGTCTCATACCTAGCTCCAGATTCATATCTCAGAATGATCTGGATGCTGTCTTAGCACATCAGCCATGATAGTGCCCCTCCCTGTTCAAACTGTTAGGAACCTTAAACTGATCCTCAGGATGGGTAGATGGGTATCACTGTCTTCAGGAACTTTCTTTCTCAGCTTGAGTGTCATAGGCCAATAATAACCTAAGTATTTTTCTTATATCTCCTAGAAATAAAGAAATAATGAATCATAACACAATTTTACTTTTGGCAGTAGGATTTGCAATGTTGATGCAAAGCTGGTGCAATCAGGGCCTTGACCATGAGCCGCGGTTATAGTTTCTTAGAATGGACCCAAGATTCCTACAGACAAATGTATTCTGGAAACCAGGTCTAAAACATGTTGGAAATGATTGCTAATCTAATTTTCTCAATGTATTCTCCTAAGCAGTTCTAGAGAAAAAAAATGTATAGAGGTCATTACCTCAATTATAGCACAGTTAACTCTACAGATAATTATAATTCCTGAGAAAATGTAAGTTGGATGATAGTGATAATCTTCTGATCAAAGGCCTCTCTCCCAGGGCAAATTGTAGGATGTGTCACAATGCAGGCACTGTTTTCGTTTTTGTTTTACTCTGAGTCACAAAGAAATCTGATTATTATTACTGTTTCTGTCTGGAGAAGCTTTCAGTTGGGGTTTGAGTGGCTCATAGTTTTTTCATTATGATACAAAGACTAAAACACTAGTCTCTTTGAGGGTGGCCTTGCCCCCACAGTGAGCAGACCATGGTGACAATTTCATCTCTCCATGACCTCTGGAAGCTGTTATTAGAAAGTGATTTTTTTTTTACCAGTCATTTTCGTGTGTACATGATATCTAAGGGGAGATAAAGTAGGGCAATATATATATATATATATATATATATATATATATATATATATATTTGCTTTTGTGGACTGTGACCATTGATACCTGGAGTAAAATGTTACCTTATGCCCTGAGCGTATCACATCTGAACACCGTACTTGTAGCTTCCTCTCCTTTGCTCTTCATCACTGAGCAGAGCCCCAGGGCCTGAGGCTAACAGGTCAACAGAAAAGAATAGATGAAATTAATCCTGAAATATCTAAAACTTCTGACACAGATTTTAAAAAAAATATGTTTGAAAACTCCAAGTCTTAGTATTTGCAGCTTTTGCTGAATCCACCCACAAAATGTAGCTGGCTTGGATGAATGATTGAATTAAACAACTTGATAATTCATTTTAAAAGTTAAAGTGACAGGAATAAATCTCAAAGATGTATATAAAAATAAACATCTATATCTATCTATCTATCTATCTATCTATCTATCTATCTATCTATCTATCATCTACTGCAACTACATATATATAGTTGCATACATACATACATGCACACATATATTTAAACTTCCATAAAATTTCAAAATTTCCAAACAAAAGGCTCAGCGAATATACTTTAGTTGTTCGTGAATCACAAAATTTAGTCAACACGAGAAACTGCTACCGTTAATGACAAGAAGAAAATTCCTGGTACAAGCATAAAGCTAGTGTGACTTGATTTTGTTTGAAAGTGTGTGTCAAAAGCCTTGAACAGCAACAACAACAACTTTAGGAGCATTTGAACAGCCTGAGCATGTACAAACGCACAAATGGGAACAAATTAGACTTTTTCATAAAATCATCATGGGACAATTGTTTGCAAATTGGTCTCTGACGGGCTCAGAGACATTGCTTTCTGATTTGAGTCTTTCTTGAGGGGACACTTCGATAGTAATTTGGGGTAATTAGGGATATTTCTTTATTATGCCTGTTTTAACGGGAAGATTCTGAAGACTCCAGGTATTCAAACTGGATTTTGCTTAACAGGGATTGGGCTTTACCCTGCAGACTGATGTGGTGGGATCCGTGCTCCTCTCCACAGACTTTTATAGCCGTTTCTGTTTTCACTTCTCTCGTCTCTCAGCCAGTGGCCTTGCTACTAATTTGTCAGAACTTTTCTAGGCACCCTCACATACGACCTCAGCTTTCTTTTAAGGCAACATTTCCTCCAGTATTTTGTCTTGATTCTTTCTCAAGGATGGTGGGGAGTCCTGAAGTAGAAGGCCCCGGGAGGGAGAGCAAGGGAGTGGAGGTAGCCCAAGCCCAGGGCTGAGACTTTGTTCACGTGGCTTTGGAGAGTTGGTGCAGCTGTTTGCTCATCTGTGAAATGGAGATTTTTTAAAAAGGAAGTTTGTTTCGGGGTTTTGAGGATTAAACGATATTAAAAAAATGCATGTAGAATTCCTTGGCTTGGTGCCTGGGAAAGAACCAGAACTGGAGACAAGGGAGCTAAGACACAACTCGCTCTCCTTCTCTACCACGACCTTCCTGGTACCTGTTTTGTTCCCAGCCCTGCCTTTGTATATTCTTTAACTCCTACCCCAGTCTCACATGTCGGACTGATCACAGATTATCTGGACCCGGCAATAAGAAATAGTCTACATTCGTGTTCCTCATTTGGTAAAAATCTTTCTTTCTGAGGATAACTTCAAACCAGTGATTCAATCGGGGACAAAACACAAAGCTGCTGAATCAAGAAGCAAATTCCCGAGGGGAGGCAGGTTCCATGTTCCTAAGTGCTTCGCTTGTGACCCAGGCCAATGAGAGAACACGTCCTACTCTTTAATACCTGTTCCAGTTCTTAAAATATGCACACACTCTTCCCAGGCAACTTGAACCATATGTTCTCTCAGACTTAGGTCTCTGAGAAGATAGGCTTAATGTTAGAGGTCTAGGGGCTACCTAGGCAAATCTGCCTCATAATTCTGTGTTCAGTAGGTGGGTAAAAAGTGATAGAATTGTTTTAAAATTTTTCTAGTGAATCTGTTAGCTTCACCTTCTTCTAACAACTTTTCTCATTAACTCCACTTAGGTGAATTTATTGGAGTTTTCAAAAGGTTTCACAAGTTGCAGACATGTACATAGATAGCCCCCCCCCAAATAGATCAGTGTTTGAATCTGTAGGGCCAACAGGAAATCTTCCTTCTCATCTTCTGAAGGTTCACAAGGATAATAATAGATAAAACAGGAGAAGAAACACAAATGTCACAACGTGCAAAAACATGGAGCCTCGCACAGTCTGAGATTTAAAAAAGAGAAAGCCAAACATCTCAGGTTAAATATCTCTTCATGAGCAGAGGCAATGAAGATGAAAGGCATCTTTAGGAAGATAGTAAATTAATTTTTGGGCTATACCATTGGCTTGGAAAGAATACAATGACGTGGAACAAAAGCCTGTCTGGCCTTAGAACAGGAAATGGTTTGTAAATTATTCTTTGTGGAATATCAAACAGGATGCAAATTGAAGGCAGTGGCATGTGGCGAGATTTTGTCCAGGTGTGTTGACATCTTCTCTTCCTCCCTGGAGTTTAGCCTTGTCTGTTTAATGAAACTTTGGGAGGACAGAGGAAGGAAATCCTCTTTCTTTTTGTCATATCTGGGAACTACACAGAATTTATTTTTCTTGTGTTCAGAGGAGATGAAATAAGGGTAAATCAGAGGTGCCTTAGATCTTTAAGAATTGTGTGTGAATGTGTGAGTGTCTCTGTATGTGTGTCTGTTTGTCTGTCTCTCTGTGTATGTGTGTGTCTGTGTGTGTGTGAATGTGTGTGAATGTGTGTGAATGTGTGTGAGTGTGTGTGTGTGTGCTGCTCCAGGCATTCCCCTGTCTCCACCACACCAGTGCAGGGATTACAGACATGTACTGCTGCACACAGCTTTTCACTGTGGTGCTGAGATAGAGCTCAGGTCCTCATGCTTCAGCAATGAGCACTTTCCTAACTAAGCTTTGTCCCCAGTTGTGTCTTAGACATTTGAGGAACTGGAGTTGGTCAAGGCACTGGTTGTTAGGAATCATTTTCTGAGGCCCAAACCTCCCTCTTGTTGCTAAGTGAGCATCAGTAGGGACTATCTTCTAGAGGTCCATGGTTGTGCGGAGAATGAGGCAGGGATTACTGAGATGTGGGTTTCCAGGGCTATCCCATGTAAGTCCCTTGTCACAGTCCTGAACGACTTGCTTCATACTCACACTCGTGCTCTGCCATCTTGATCTAGGAGTTGAGGCACTTACAGTTGCATCCGTACATACAATTATTTGAATCTAATGGAAGCTATCCCGAAATCCCTACTACATGATTTGGAACGGAAGAGGCTCCAGAGAGTTTTTTCTTTTTAAATCATTCCATTCGTTTACATCTCAAATGATATCCGACTTCTTGGTTACCCCTCCACCAACCCCCCCATCCCACATTTGTCCTCCTCACTTCCCTTTGCCTGTATGAGGGTGCTCCTCCACCCACCAACACTTTCCTGCTCCACCACTTTGGCATCACCCTACGCTGGGGCATCAAACCTCTCTAGGAGCAAGGACCTCCCCTCCCACTGCTGTCAGGCAAAGCCATCCTCTGCTACATATGTATCTGGAATCATAGATCCCTCCAGGTACACTCCTTGGTTAGTGGTCTAGTCTCTGGGAGAACTGGGTGGTCAGGTCAGCAGATGTTGTTCTTCTAAAGGGGTTGCAATCCAGAGATTTTTAAATTAATAAAGCATATATGGAGGTGAAGGTGGTTTTTCTGGTCACATTCCAAGTTGAGATTTTGTACAAAACCTTCCCATCCAGGCTGGACACCAGCATAGCACAAGCTAATGGCACAGGAATGAGGAATACAGCGTGGAGGCCTGATACTTCTTGAACAGAGACTCAAGAGTGAGGACCCAGCATCAGGTAGGACCCTGGGATTCATCTAAGACTAAAATTCCCATGTATATCACAAAGTCTTTGCCTCGCGAGACCAACTGCAACAGAATAAAATACAAACCATTCACATCCTCAATTGCATCTGAAGCTTCCAGAGATGTCCAGGGTTAACTTTTCACTTACTTAAACTATCACTGAGGTTTAAAATTAAAAAAAAAGTCTTTTGATATTGATTCTTATAATAGACAATGATCTGAAATAAAACAGCGCAGCAGGTACTTGACCCGAATCTACTTTTAAACAGTCATACTGAATTCCTGAAAGTGGAGACTGAGGTGCTTCCAGATTTAGCTTTTGCTATTGAACCTGGAACAGTAAGACTTCACTATTGCTATTAATGCATGACTTCTCATAAGAATGACACTGTATCACTTTAAGGTCTTATCTAAGAAACCAAAAACCCTTTGTACCTTGCTCCTATGCTTTTTTGGCATTCTGACATCTCCATGAGGAACAATTGTTCAATATGTAAAGTCTAAACGACTCTTTTTATTGAATAAAGTATTGTGTTATTGAATGAATCACAAAGCAGCAGTCTCCTTTGCGCATTAACTTTGAATCTGCTGCTTGGAGCAAAATCCTGATTTTTTTTCTTTCAGATGCTAATAACATACTGTCCAGGCTAGGCAAGGTTATTCTTTAAAAGGAATTGGTAAGAATTGGTTTGCTTTCATTATTTATCTGCTTAATAATGGTTTCTTAAAGTCACAGAATAAACGTTGTTCCTTATTGTCCATTACGGTAATTTACACTCAGCTGGTGCTTTTTCTATCTTCGGTAAGTTATTATTGGTTATACTGAGTATGATATTATTAATTTTTGTTATCAAGCAATTAAGTGAAAACTATAGTCCTCTGATGACTCATGTTGTGTCGATTTTTAGAAAAAAATGAAATAAATACACTAAATTAAAACTATTAAAAATATCATCGCTATGCTATTTTCCAAGTGATTTACTATCACAGAAAGATAATGAGACTTAGACTAGAATAGAGATATCTAAGTACTTCTGACAAAGGGTTAGATCAATCTGTCTTGGAAGGGTCATCTTTCTTGAGTAAGTGCAATATTTATAATCTTCATTTTCTCACTTGTAAAATATGGCAGAAACTCCAATAGGGTCAACATCAGGAACAGTTGTGACATTAAGGCCATGATAACATATTGGTGCATGTACACTGTTCACTCTACAGACCCACAACCACATAAATTAATATTATCACATGAACACAAGTTAATTCACTTTCAGGATTATAATTACCAATTTTGTAAAACAGAGTTTGGAGGAATGGAGACAGAGTCCAGAAACTGCAACTTAATAATAAGCTCACGTGGCCTACTGTTTCCTGGCTACATATAGTCTGTCTGGTGGGGGCAAGGATTGTGGTGACTGGAGCCTATTTAATCTCCATGACCTACGTAGCCAGGATAATGACTCTCTGGACAATGTGTCCAGTGAAGTATGACTCGGCCTTGAAGCTCCAGATACTTGAAAGTCCACTGAAAATCCCTTTCCTGAAGTTTCCTTTCTTTCTGGGTCACAATGCCACGATATTATATCCCTAGCATCTCAGGAAACCATAGAGACCATCGTAGACATGGTCTTTTACTTTTCCTGATCAATGACTTGATTACATGTTGGTGTTGGCTGATAGGAAGAACACATCACTCTATTAACAATGAAACCTGGAATGCAGTCATTACTCTGACAATGGTTATGTCTGTCTTCCATGTATGCCTTTGTTGGAGATGATGCTTGTCTACCTTAGTGGACCCTTAGCTCCTTCACTCATTGTACTGAGTCCATGTGTATTTAGGAGCAAAAGTGACTGGACATTCTAGTCTACTCATCTTTTAAAATCTTTCTGTATGAATATATGATGTATATTGTGTGCCCACATGTACATATATTCCTGTGGGCACTTGCATGCTACAGTGTGGATGGAGCAATCAGAGGACAGCCTCAGGTCTCAGTCCTTGGCTTCCACATCACTTAAATCAGATCTCTTATTATTCACTATTTCATACGTCAGGCTAGCTCAGCATGAGCTTTCATGGCTTCTCCTGTTTCTGCCTCCTATCTGGCTGTTGAAACTCTGTGACTGTAGACATGTGCTACTGGGTCTGACCATCTAAACCCAGATCCTCATGCTTGTACAGAAAGCGGGTCAGCCACTGAGTCATCTCTGTGGTGTTAATATATTTATTTTTACAGCTAGAGATATTGGAGTTAAAAGGAATTATGTGACTCATTCAGGCACATATTTAGTAGGCTTCTGGAATTCCTAATTCCTAGGTTGACTCATTCTACCATACCTGACTGCCAGCCAGGATCTGATAGTCATTTCATGCATGTTTGTAGCCATATGCATAAGTTCATTGACCTTAGACATCAGTAGGAAATCATAAAGAAGTACAAGTATTATATGAACCATGGCACTAGCTGCTATTTTTTTTTTCTAGAAAAAGACATCAAACCTAAATCTATGTCTTTTTGTCTTCCACTGTGTCATTAACTTCAGGCCATGGTTATTATTGGATTCCCATTTTCCATTGGAAATAGAATATTTTGTTGTGTCTCACAAGCTAAGAAAGCAATGTTCATGCTACTAGAACCGAATATGAAAATATAATTTTGATAAATTAGTGCTGGCTGGCCAAACCAATTCCACTGCTGTCCAAAATATCACAAAGGATATGATTGAATGTTTTTATACTTTAGAAAGCATTGCAAAAAACTTTTTCTGTGTTGATATTTTGCCTGTAGTGCTTTTGTGATGTTAATTTAAAATAATTGGTTCTTCTTTTGAACAACTGTGAACGGTGATGATTAATTTGTGGGCCAACTTGACTGGGCTAGAGATATCAAGAAAGTGGGTAGAAGATTATTTCTGGACTTCTTTGTGCTGATGTTTGAATGTGTTTTGATGTGTGAATACGCTGGAAGAGTATTCACACATCAGTAGGAAATCAAGAATATACGTCCCCATTAGTGTAGGTTCACATCTTCTCTATTGAAAGCTAGGATGAAAGAAACGGCAGGATGATGATTCTTTCTCTTCTTATACCATGGCATCTATCTGTTTCTGTCCTTAAACATCAGAGTTCCTGGTTTGAATGTTGGGATTTACAAGATCAACTGTCTCCTGGCACCACCGTTCATTCCTCAGTTTCATTCTCAGGGCTTTAGCCTCATACTGAGGGTGTTACCATCATCTCTTTAGACAGTCTTAGTCCTTTAGACTTCACTGATTTTTTAATGGTTCTCCAATATACTGATAGCATTCATGAGACTTCTTTCCATTATTAATGACATAGGCTAGGTTCCATAACACGTCTCCTTCATCTATATATGTATATATATATCTGAGTAGTTCTTTGTTTCTGCAGAACCCTGGTGTGTGTGTGTGTGTGTGTGTGTGTGTGTGTGTGTGTATTCTTAAATTCTCAAGGGAATTTAAAAAATCCTAGCATCTGAGTGTCTTCATTTTTTTGTAATTTAGCTCAACACCTCTTAATTATTTACTCTGTCACTCCAGTCTAATAGTTATTAGCAAGCAATAGTGAAACAAGAGCCAAATCACTCATTTTTTGCCATATATTACAGCAATATAAACTCCAGTATCAAGACAAGGGAAAAGAAAAACATTGGGAAGACAGAATAAGCTATCAAAGGCTGTTCTAGAAAGGAAAGCAGAGAATTCTAAACAAGTGTATAAAAGGAAGAATTGCCTATGACAATTTCTCAAGCTAGATGTAAAAAGTCCTGTTTTAAGTAAATACTTAGATGTCAAATGACCTAGTGACTATTCTTAAGAATTATTGTTCACACAACAATAGCCAGCATCGCATTATAACCTAAGGATGCAATAATGGCAAGTGTACCTTGACAGTAATAGACAGCGCTCTAACTGATCATAAGACCCACTCATCAAGAGGGAAATCATGCCTGGTATTGGAAGCCTAGCCAACTACCCAGGGCTAGTGATGTTATGGATCTTGGAGGAGAACTTCCAATCACCAGTTCACTAAACCAGCACAATCCCTAACTACAATCTAAGTATTTGTATTTAGACACACACATAAGAGTAGGCTCTGCCAGTGCCTGATCAATACAGATGTGTGTGTTCACAGCCAACCATCCGATTGAGCATGAGGACTCCAATGGAAGAGTTAGGAGAAGGACCGAGGAGCTGAAGGGGATTGCAACCCCATAGGAAGAACAACAATATCAACTAACTGGACCCCCCTCCCCCCCAGAGCTCTCAGGGACTAAACCACCAATCAAAGAGTATACACAGAGAGACTCATGGCTCCAGCCCCATATGTAGCAGAGGATGGCCTTGTTGGACATCAATGGGAGGGAGGCCCTTGGTCCTGTGAAGGCTCAGTGCTCTAGCATAGGGGGATGCCAGAGCAATGAGGCAGGAATGGTAGGTGGGTGGGGGTGGCAGTGAAGCAGAGAGGAGAGGGGATAGGATGAGGGTTTTGTGGAGGAAAAACCAGGAAGGGGGAAAACATTTGAAATATAAATAAATAAAATAACAACAACAACAACAACAACAACAACCAACAACAACAACAAAAAGAGTAGTCCTCACCTCTCATCAAGTAAAGTTCTCAGTGTCACCGATGGTGACTGCAGAAAGCAATAATCAATAAAACTGCAGATTTTTGGAATGCAGTACAAATGGGTATATCTACAAAACAATGCCAGGAAACACTGCAGAAAGACTGTAAGAGCTAGAGGATCAGAGGATTTGCTGTAAGACTGCATCTCCTATTAAAGTTGGAAGCTGCAAACATTAAGTCTCACTGATAAGATTGCTTAAGCATAAGCTGAATGAGGATAACAATAAACATGCCAGAGTGGACAGGAGGAACGACCACGGCATTTCAACTCTACACACATAACTACAGGCAACCCACGAAGGTTGAGTGGGGAAAATAATTTTCTCTAGGTTCTACAGGGAAAGGCATATTTACTGGTTATTCAGTATCAATGGTCAGCCCCGAAAACGTACATACAAGTATACAGACTAGGCAGGTTATATTTAGGAACCTCCCTCTGTCTCTGTCTCTGTCTCTGTCTCTGTCTCTGTCTCTGTCTCTGTCTCCTCTCTCTCTCTCTCTCTCTCTCTCTCTCTCTCTCTCTCTCTCTCTCTGTGTGTGTGTGTGTGTTGGGGAGTTTATGTAATAACAACTAGCAAAAAAGGTCATAAATTTAAAAGAGAGCAAGGAGGGCTCAGTATGTGAGGATTTGGAAGAAAGAAAGGGAGTGAAAGGTCTCACAAGGTTAAAGTGAGAGTCCTTGTGCACAAGCAGCAAAGCCCCAGAAGAGAACCAAGGATAGCAACAATGTTTAACTGGAGAACCAGAAAGGCTTCATGGAATCCTGGCCCCTTAAACACGGAAGCAGAGCTGCTAAAACAACTCAGTTTTGGGGAAGAGAGTGGAGGTTGAGGGGGACCAGGCGATCACCTCCAAGAGGCCAGAGATTTGATGGAAAATCCAATTTTAATAACCACACTAGAAAGGGAAAGGAGACTTAAGTATACAACTATGAATAGCCTTAAGAAAATACTTCAACATAACACATCAAATAAGTACACAGAGAGTAATACCAGGTTTGCTGAGGCATGACTGTCATACTCCTTCAGTGTCAAAGAAGCACGAGCAGTAGAAATAAGCTAGGAAGGTTAAGTTATTAGATTTATGAAGATAAAAGGTTTTGCACATTACTTGTTTACATGTAATTTTCTTTATTATCCTCAGAGATCTGGGTTTATATTTATAAATGAAAAGCAATCTCTGGCTCTGGTGGGAAAAAGTAATTAAAATGTAGTCTGTTACACGTGTCTATTGGAATAGATAATTTCAGGCAAGTGATTTTGATTAAAAATTTTTGATGATTACAGTTACATACATTGAAGTAAAGGAGAAAATAAATGTTACAAACACCCGGATGCATAGGAGATGGAAATCCTCAAATCCAAAGAGGACACTTTTGTAGCCAGCCTGTTTATGTCAGAAATGATGACCAGATGTGTCCTAGAAGAGAAGAGGGAAGCCTTGGATGTTATCTTGTCTGTGTCATCCTAGGAAACGCTATTGCCATTGTTAAGTCTTGTCAGTGGTCCTCCAAAGGTATGAAGACAGAACAACCTCCTCTCAATTAATTAATCCCAATGAGCAAAGCAAATACAGGGGAAGACAGCGACAGTCCCATCAATGTAACCATAAAAGGATGGGGAATGTAGATAGAGTCTTTTGTTTGTATAGGTTTTATTTTTATAGACTAGAAAGAACATCTATAAATAAAAATTTGAGGTTAAAAAAAATTCTCTGGAAAAGAGAAATATCTCCCTTGACTGTTGTCCGCCTATCTACTTTCTGCATTGGTGCATCCATACCTGCTGTTGTTCTCACAGAAAACACATCTTCTCAGCCACATCTCCCTTTGTACATGGACTTCAAAATAAAGGGAAAACAGTTTTAGGTGACCAAAAAGGGCAAGGAACAGCTGTTTTGCTTTTTTTTTTTTTTACCATTTAGTTTTATCCTATCAAAAGCAACTCGTGTCCCCACGGTTTGGAGACCAATGGTGCTTTCTAGGAAGCAACCTTCATTTTACACGTTGAACTCAGCAATGAGACTTTATAAATTCTTTGTTCAAAATCTAATAATCACATAACGGATAACCCCAACCTTAAAATCTCATGTGCTTTCAAATCACTTTTTAATTGGATAAGAAAACAGACCTTGTAAGTGCATTTATGATTTGTTATTTAAAACACAATATCATTCTTTTTGGGCAATGGCCTCATTCATTCATTCATTCATTCATTTATTCAAAACCACTTTTTGAGTGTGTATAATGAGATACTCATTAAGATGCCAAGGAAACAGTAGCAAGTAACACAGGTACAAGCCAAAAACACCCCTTCAGTAATGGAGTTAACATTCTATAGCAGCAAGGCAAGTAATAACACATACTAATCAGGTGACAGCATACAGAATGTGAGAAGTGATTTCGAAGTTACTAAAATGACTGGAGGTGCTTGGGGATTGGGGATGCCTGGGGTAGGGCGTGGTTGAAGAGAGTGGATGAAATGACAGGAGGGAGGAAGTCATATAGACACCGGGGAACAAGGTCTGAAGGGGATGCTCCAGTGTGTTTGAAAGACAGCACGTTGGCTGGTGTGACTGGAATAGTGTTTAAGGCAAGTGGAAAAAGAGACAACTACATGAGAAAAACAGGCAGAGCGTGGACATTTTTCCACTGTTCTTGTAAACGATAGACTGAGACAACAATGGTGTAGATAGGTACATTAATTAGAGGCTGTGGCAACAATCCTCCTAATTGTCACTACCTAAAGTGACAGAGGATGTGATTAGCAATGGAGGTGGCCAGTCATTGGATAAAGAGTATGCTGGTGAGTAACAGCCAATAGCATGTCCTGAGACTGTATTGTAGGATGAAATGAGGTTTCTGTAGGATCAACTGGAATGATAGAGATGACAATATCTAAAACAAGGAAAACAGGATGAAGCTGTTCAGAGGGCAAAGCTGTATCCAGGATTATCTGGGTGAGTGAGAAGTTTAAAATCTCCTTTAAATAAACAAATGAGCATGTGAAGCACTCATTTCAACATGTACATTTTGAATCCAAGGGGGCAGTCTAGAGCATTCACATAAGCTGAGATCCATTTAATATTTTGATGATGCTTCAGACTGCTTATAGGAGGCATTCTAAGATATGAATTTAGGTAAAGAGAAATGATCTGAGAACCAGGGTACAGTATCCATGGGGATTAAGTTGATTCTGCAAACAAAAATATAGAGAAATGGCCAGGGGAGTGAAGGTAAATATGAACCTGAGTGATGATAAATTTTCTGAAAAGAGGAAATTATCCACTTGTTAAATTGTCAAATGCTAAAAATGACAATAAGATGCAACATAGTGACTTTAGCCATGTGTAGTAAGAATTTTTACATGATTACAATGGTTTTAAAAGACAGGCTGTGTGCATGTGTAGCCCTAGTTGGTCATCCAGGATTCAGTTGTGTTAGAATACTATAGTGGAATGTTTTAGGAGTGGCTAAACAATGTTCCCTCAAACTTGAATAATAAATTCTCTATTTAAAAATTTTGTTAGTTTTATGATTTTTATGATCTGTACATTGAATGATAATTCCTGGAAAGAAGCTGTGTCTGCAGATACTGACTAAGTAGTATGAACTTCACTAATGGGAAGAGATCTGAATAGTACAGATCAAAAGGCTAATTACCTTATGTTGAGCTAATTTTAGCATGCTGGAATAGCCAACCATTCCTTACTCATCTCTGGAATCTGTTAACTTAGCAGACCCGCGGCTCCCATCAACCCCAAAGCTAAGCACGTCAGCAGAGAGCATCTTTGGCCTAAAGAGAATCTCTTCCACCTGGATCCTACTGTACCTGCCACTTTGATAAACCCCCAAATATATTTCAAACTTGCCTTGATTTATAACTTCTTTGTTTTGTAAAACTATAGAAACTTCATGAAACTGCTTCAGTGTTGACCTTGGTATAACCCAAATCTGTGTGCCCAGGCCACTGTCACTCAAAATGGCTCCAAACCAAACTACCTCTTACTTGGTTTAAGATGAGAACTGTTATTTTTGTGTCAACAATACTCAGTGAAGTCAATTACTTATACAAAATGTATGCGATTGATGTGTTTGACAATTATCTACACAGCTGTAGAGCCATCACCAGAGTTAAGAGGGTGAACATATGTTTATCTCTCCAAACGTATTCTCATAGGTATTTATAGTATACACCCCTCCTGTATCAGTAGCCAATGGATCTCTTATCCTCTTATAGACTAGGCATTTATAATGTTTCCATAGATACTTAGTAATATCTCCAGGGATCACAGTTTCTTTATGTGCATTTGAATTTCCATCCAATATCACATTTCTTTCAGTCTAATCAATAAGCTTAAATATTTCTTACCATGTATGCTTGGTGGTATCCTTACCATGTTTGCCTGGCCATGACAAGTTTATCTGAGTTTTTGTTCCTCGGATGATTTTTCTTCTCCAACATTTGATTGCTGAAGCATACTTTGTTAGATATTTAATCCTAGGTTCTTACTCCTAGTACTTTCTAGGTTCCATCAGAGTATGTTTGGGTTTGTGTAATAGCTTCTTTTTTCATTGCTATCACAAAATACTTGACAGAAACAACTTCAAAAGGGAGGGATTGTTTTGGCTCACAGCTGGAGTACATGGGCCATCATGACAGGGACAGCATGGTGGTTGATGCTTGAGCAGCTGGTCACACTGCATCCATAGTTAGGACGCAGAAAAGGTGAACACTTGAGCTCACATTCCTTTCTCTTTTTTACTTACTCCTGCATCCCCAGCTCACGTATTGTTATCACGCAACTTTAGAGTGAGTGGTCCCACCTGAGTTAACCTATCTACTACCTCACAGACATACCCAGTGGCTAATGTAATTTATGTGATCACTCGAAGGCATGACCACACTTGTCTCTTAGGTCATCCTAGATCCAGTGGAGTGTGTAGGCAACTTGAGCCATCTCAGTTTGCACCATCTTTGGAAGTCTATGGTCACTTTGTTTGTTGTTCTCTCCCACAGTGTATCTTCTTTTATTATATGCTACAGACATTTACTTTACCATTGCATTTCAGCCATGTAATTGAGAAGCGCTTTGTTGAGACTCTTCAGATATTTATCCTGCTAAGTGTTCTTGGAGCTTCTTAGTCCCGTAGTTTTATATTTATTATCAAACTTGAAAGATTTGTGTTTCTAATTCTCATCATTTTTTTTTCTGAATCTTTCCTTTTGGGACTAAAAGTACCTGTAATAGAATACTTGGTGCAATCCCATGTGTTTTGGATGCTTTGCTCTTTTTAAGAATCACCCCTCTGCCTGCCTATCTATCTGTCTCTGTTTCTCCCTGACGCTGTCTCTTTCTCTCTCTCTCCTTCCTCTCTATTTTTTCTATTCTTATTTTGCGTTTAAAATTCTTGATATTTTCTTGTGTAGTTAATTTGCTAATAACATTCTTCAGTGAATTGGGTGGAGTTATATATTTATAAAGTCTGCTTAATATATATTCAAATATATTAAGCAGAATATATAATATCTTCTCATTATAAATAGCTTATTTTAATATATTTTATTTTTTGTAAATCCTTGAACATGTTTATGATAGATATTAAATATATCTTGGTTTCCTGTGGTCTGTTGCTTCTTCTTTTTCTTCTTCATCTTTTTATGGTTAAAAAAAATGTTCTTTGTTTATGGAAAACATATTGTTTTTCATACAATATATTCTGATCATGCTTTCCTCTCCCCCAACTCCTCCTGGATCATTCCTACATATCCACCCTCCACACTTTCTCTCTTCCATTAGAAAACAAACAGGCCAACACAGATGAAACCCCATGTTATTTTTGGAGTTTCTTTTTCCTTTCCTTTCCTTTCCTTTCCTTTCCTTTCCTTTCCTTTCCTTTCCTTTCCTTTCCTTTCCTTTCCTTTCCTTTCCTTTCCTTTCCTTTCCTTTCCTTTCCTTTCCTTTCCTTTCCTTTCCTTCCCTTCCCTTCCCTTC
>NW_021620706.1:2738314-2791779 GCF_004785775.1 Grammomys surdaster | reverse complement strand
GAGAGAGAGAGAGAGAGAGAGAGAGAGAGAGAGAGAGAGAGAGAGATTTCTTCAACTTTATAGGATTTTTGCTTATATATTTTGATTTCCAACTTGGGATTTCTGGGTAATCAAGTGCATGTGTCTCTGCATCTGCGTCTGTTTCTTGTGTTACAGCTTTAGCTCTTTGGCTGGCATTGGGGGTTTCGACAAGGTTTCTCTGTATAACAGCTCTGGCTGTCTTAGAACTTTGTTTGTAGAGCAGGCTAGCCTTGAATTCATAGATATCCACTTGCCTCTTCCACCTGAATGCTGGCCTCTCTTGTGTTCCTTCTTCCTGGGACCATAGCTTGACTCTGCATATTGTCCAATATCAGAAAACTGTTGTTTCCTATATTTTATATTGTTTTATAATGGTTCATATCAAGGAAACATGGGCAGTAAGTCTATAAGAATGAAAATGAAGATTCCAATAGTACCATAAAAAATATATGGTTGGTATTTAAATTAAAATTTTACCATTGAAACTGAGATAAAACACACTCTATAGTATCTTGTTCCTTCTAACATTTTAATGCAGCTATCACCCTTTTCTTTAATTAATAAAATTAATTTGGGAGATAAATTGTAGCTTTACAGAAAAATTGTTTTGTCTTCCTATGTAGGACCATGAACCCCTTTGAGCTAGTTTTTTTTGGAAAGGTACAAACATACTTGGTATCTATGTTCATATTTTACACGAGAATGATCAATGTTCTAGCAGCATTTGTTGGAGAGATTCTTCTCTTTCAATTGGATTGACACTCCTACATGTTCAAACATCTATTGAATATGGGTCTCTGATTGTTCTACTCCTTCAATATTATGCTAAATATTCTGGATCTTTTATCATTCCATATACATTTTAGATCATTTTGTCAAGAGAAGTGGTACATAAAAAAAGGACTGGGATACATGTAATAGTAAAGGTGAAGGTGGGGCAGATCGAGAGAAAAATGGAGCCATCCATACAACGGGAGAAAACATAGAGGAGGAAATGGCTAAAAGAAAGAATAAGAATAAAATATAATGTCCTATGAGACTGGCAGTGTCATCTTGAAACCCACTACTACACATGCTAACCTAAAGAATAGCTAATAAAACTCCGTAAACTAATTTATCAGTGTTTTGATGGGTTCAGTGTATAGACCATGTTGGAAGAATTGCTAAAAACAAATTTTCCTACCAGTGAGCACAGTCTACAGTGAACACTAACTACAGTGAGCTCAGATTGCAGTGAGCAGTGACTACAGTGAGCACAGACTATAGTGAGCACAGACTGCAGTGAGCACAGACTACAGTGAGCACAGACTACAATGAGCACAGACTGCAGTGAGCACAGACTGCAGTGAGCACAGACTGCAGTGAGCACAGACCACAGTGAGCTTTAACTACAATGAGCACAGACTATTATTGGCACAGCCTACAGTCGGCACAGTCTATTTTGTGTACTAACTACCTCTGAATTTACTCTGGTGGCAATTCATTGTTTTGTCATCATCCCTTTATAAAATTTGAACCACATACTTTAGCCACAGCAAACTTATGTGTTTTACTGTTTTACTTACATTGGTGCTGAAATAAAATATATTGCACTTTTATTTGAAACTTTGACTGTCCATTTCAGGGGCATGAGTAAACAATTTTTTCAAATTAATTCTTTAGGATTTTCTACATAGACAATTGTTTTATCTACGAATAAAGACAATTTTAGTTCCTTCTAAAGTTATGGATGTTTTATTAGCTTCTCTTGTATTACTGCATCAACTAAGATATTGAAAAGAGTGAAGACAGAGAGTATCCTTGTGTAATTCCTGATATGACAATGGAAGAATCCATGGCTTTGTCACCAAGTATAAGATTAATTGTGAATTTTGATAGACACTTCTTATTAAGTTAAGGAAGCTTTTCTAGTTTCAGCTAAATTTTTTCTTAAACTTGAAAAGCTGTTATATTTTTCAAACACCACTTTCCCCTCTCTGACATGACCATGCAGTCTTTCTTTTCTAGCTCAATGATGTGATAGATCTTACTAATTGCTTTCACACACGCAGTCTTGACTTTTCTCAAGTTGCATGGAAATTAACCCTTGAGTTGTTGTCAACTATCTTTTATAACTTAAATTTTAAATTGCTTCCCATGTGAAAAAAATCATTTACTGTTTGTCTTCTGATGATGACGATGCATGCTACGGTTTATTTGCAGATAGTCTTTTATAGTGAGGTTTTAGCGTTAGTATTTGTTGGTTTTGAATTTTTAAACAATACCTCTCTATTTAGCCTAGCCTGGCTTAGGATGAATGCTTCATTTTCCTGGGTGAGTCTCATGAGTGCTGAAATTCAGACATTTGTTACTATGCCCGTTTCTCGTTTTTAGTTATGTTTTGTTGCTTGCTAAAATCATTGATCTAAAACTGAACATCTTAAATATTTGTATTTTGTCATGTTCATTATATTTTGTAGAATTAACATAATTTTAAACCAAAAGAAGGAAATCATTTTCAGAATTAAAATGTCAGAAAGTGTATTCTGGAATTGATGAGTGAATTTGAATCACATGGGTCCATGTCTTTTATAAGTAATCAGTTATTACTTAAGTAATAAAATACAATGTAATATATAATATATTAAAAAGTATAAAAGTAATAAAAATAAGGTAATTAATTATTCTAATTTTTCTTTTTAATGAACCTTGACTGTATATATCTGAGATGTTTGAATGTATATTTTACTGTTAATATGGTGGGGAAATTAAATCTAAATAAGATACAATGCTTATGTTTCAATGACTTACCATTTTTTGGTGCATGTGAGGTAATGTATGTGCTAATTAGCTAGCCTTAACAATTCTATAATATATATTCGACATCATGCTATACACAATAAACACCTAAAATTTTATCAATTTATAAAAATGCTGAAAAAAAGAAGTTGCTTTAACTACTTGAAGAAAATAGTAGTTCTTTTACAAAGAAGAAATTACCTCCAGTATGGCTATGCAATGCTTTCCAGGTCTCCCGGGACCGATGACTCTAGGTACTTAAAAGGAGATGCAGAAGGATGCTTATAATGGCTGTCTGTGCTCGGTGCAGGGCACTCAGGTCCACTCTCAGTGAATATGCAGTGGGTCAGTATGGCAACAACAGAAGGGACAACACCACCTCCATGTTTCAAAACAAAACTTGCTGTCACTTGAGTCCCAGGAGTTAGGAAAGGGTGAAGTCACAGCCATCGTGGTAATATGAGAAACGTAAATTACAAACTGTATTATGGAATTATGAGTTAATATAAAGAGCAACGGAAAATAGAAGCAGTTCCTTGTAAATGACTCTGCCAGCACGGTTTATCAGCTTATAGTGATAACCAGCTTTACCTGTAAACTGAAATTGCATTGCGGGAATCTCCAACCCATTGAGTTAAATGTATTTCATTTATAACTGCTCAGCGAGCCATGAAAAACCCAGGGGCATTTAGGAGTCAGAAAAGCTGCCTTTCTTCTAGAATGTTGTAATTGTAACCACACTACAAAGAATAAATGATAAATGAGCCCATGATAGATGAGCCTGGTACGAATTATATTTAGAAACTCAAATATAAACACATCAGATTATTTTGTGCAGGGATTTTTTTTCCCACCCCTAGCTCAGGGAAGGGGGTCTAATTTTATAAAGTAAATTGGAGAAGAAAAATGGAAGACACTCACAAATGAATAAAAATGCACGTGGAATTCCAATATGCAAATGATAACTATTTCTTTTGTACACACTGCAGATGAAGAGCAGAGTACATGATCACAGCTGAATTCTCCCTGGGATCGTAGACAATGTAATAGGAGCTGCCACCCTCAGATCAGGTTCACCCCATCTGCTCACTTCACAGAGGCTGCCTCCTCCTTCCCTACACGAACCCTTCACACTGGCTTCCTTCATTTTTGTTTCAAAAAGGCAGAAATGAAGCCAAAATCTTTTGTGTAAAGAAAAAAATCACTATAAAGAGGAAGGCGAATCATACGCAGTTATTTTTGAAAAAGATTTTGCTTTAAAATTAGAAACTCCCTCCTAACCAGGAACACTTCAAAACACTTACTCTGCATCTCAAAGGCCTGGCTGTGGCTGCTGTGTATGGGAGCACTGATGGGACCCCGATGTTTTAGGGGATGAATAACAGGATAATTTCTTTGCATTGTTTAATCTTTTTCTCTTGTGCTTGATTTTTGCATTTTGTTCGGATAAATGTCTACCTAATTATACTGTCACGAAGAGCATCAGACTCCAAAAAATGTCTTGAAGTAACTAGTACAGAAAACTCTCCCTGTTCTTCTCAGGTGGTAGATAGGAGATTATGAGGCAAATTTAACTTTTTTCTGGTTCAGTGATGTACAGTACCCTTCAAATGATACATCCACATCCTATGCCTGGGATTCCTCAATACTGTCTTTTAGGGTTCATGACGGGATTCAGTTAACCTTCTACTTGATTGTCTGGGTAAATTCTAAATGCCTTCATGTATGTCATAGAAGGAAATATACAGAGAGGTTTAGGAAAAAAAGATAATGTAGTCATGAAGGCAGAGATTGTAGAAATGGGGCCATAAGCTAAGAAACTCCTGAGGTCAGAATAAGCAAAAACATTCTTCTCTATATCTGTATCAGGAAGTGTGACTACGTTGATTGAGTTCTGTCCTCCAGAGTTATGAAAGAACAAACTTCTCTTGTGAGTCATCATGATTTGTGAACATTTGTTATAGCAGCCATAAGAGGCTAATATACATATTTTCGAACAAATAAACAAAAATGGCTACTTTTTTCTATGCTTCATTTTTAAAGCATTTATTTTAGTGTTAAATATTTATTTATCTTTATTTTATGTGTATGAGTGTTTTGCCTGCATGTATGTATGTGTCACATGTGCATGTCTGATGCCCAAGGAGTTCAGAAGAGAGAGTAATAGCTTCTGAAACTGGAGTAAGGGATGGTCGTGAGCTACCTTGTGGCTGCTATGGACTGAACCTGAGTCTTTAAGAGCAACAAATGTTATTAACTACTGAGCCAACTCTCCAATCCCCTTAATATGTCTGTTTGTCTGTCTGTCCGTCTGTCTTTGTGTGTGTGTGTGTGTGTGTGCATGCGCGTGTGCACACACACATGTGCTTATTGCACATGTGCTTGTGAGTACAAAGGTCAGAAGATGGTGTCAGATCTCTTGGAGCTGGAGTTATAGGCAACTGTGAGCCACATAATGTTGCTACTAGGAGCCAAACTCTTCAAGAGCAGCCACCATTTTTACCTGCATTGCTATCTTTCCAGCCTCAAGAGATACATTTCAGATTATCTAGAAAATAGATACTTGGAAGATAGTAGACTCTTTTTATAGGAAGTTCAAGCCAGGTAAGAAAAATTGTGCTGTAGGGGATCTTGGAACACTCTGGTAAGGTTTCTTAATATTTGGAGTCCATTTGTTAAAGACAACTGTCATATTTCAGCCTGATGTATCTCTGTTGTGTGCCTGTAGCTTACTAGAATGGTCATGTGTTCCAGGAATTTGTATGGAAGTTTGAGTAGAGAATATTTTGAACTCAATGTGCCACAAGGTGTAGAACTGAGATGTCACAAAGGGTAGAAATTCAAGGCTGAAGCATGCAGGGCTTGTTGGGTAGGAAGATGGGGATGGTTCTGGGAAGAGTCGTGGAAGGTGAATATGATCAAAATATGTTGTATCAAATTCTCAAAGAATTAATACCAATATTAAAACAAATATAGTGTTACAAAATGAAATAAAAAAGAGAAAGAATAAAAATTGATTGCCCTATTTACCATCCCTCCTTGTTGCCTGATGGTCAAACTCTATTGACAGTAACACAGTCTGAATCTGAGCAATTCTTCCCTCATTGATGGTACAGGAATCCGTGCTCTTAGCTCTCAGATGAGGTATATGTCACTAGCGTGAAGTGAAGGGCAAGAAGTATGTGCAGACTTAAGAAGCAGGGAGTTGGTTCATTCAAGCTCAAGGCTTTAATTTGGAAGGACAATAGTTATGGGTGTAGGAAGTGGACAAGCAACTTGAGGTACTCACTAAGTTGTCTTCTCTCTCTGAGGCTTTGAAGAAACTGCTGGATTCCATGAGTATCATGGGCTGCGACAGGAAAACTGTCACATTTGTGTTTTCTAATCTGAGAACGTTTTCAAATGCTTTCCAACATGGCTGAACATTAAATATTGTCACGGGTTGATAGAGAACACTATCTAACGTGCATTGCTTTGCTCTGTTGAGCACAGTGATTTCAAGTTGTATCATGGTGATGAAAAATAATAGTATTCTCTTTATTCAATTATTATGATGGTCAGATGTGTGTCATATTGTGTGTGTTTGGAGGAGGGGTCATGAAACTAGAAAGTTCCTCATGAGAGGAAAGGAAGAATCCTTACAGGAGGTGGGCGTACAGAGTGGAATATATGCACATTGAAGCAGAACTTCACACTAACTGGGGGAGAAGAACAAACAGGCTGCGAGAAACAGGTATGGGGAAGGGTAGTTGGGAAGGAGAGGAAGGAAACAAAGATGAATGATACATTTGTATGACGATGGCATGACAAATCATATTTCTTAATGTTCTACATGCCAAATTATGAATAATTTAAATATATGTATGATACAAAATGTAACATCTTAGCTACACAAGTATATAGCATGAAGTCCATTTATGATGTAATATGATCTTTCAGCTCCATAACTTTCAACATGTAAAACTGAAACTATTTCTAGTTAACAATGACTCCTCATTCCCTCTCCCACCACCTGCCCACTCATACCCCTACCCTGCCAGCAGACACCATTAATTCTATGTTCTGACTCTGTAATACTTTATACAGGTGCAAGCATATAGCATTTGTCATTTTGCAGTAGTGCAATTTCATAAAACCATTTCTCTGGTTGTCTCAGGTGTAAGCACATATCAGCTGGACTCCTTTTAAATGTTAAATAATATTTTATTGTGTGTACGTGCCACATTTATGGTTTTCTGTTTATCCAAAAAGAGTTATACTTTATACCTACTAATGTTTCTTTAAACACAAATATGCAGATTTCTCTTTGCAATTCTGCTTTTCAATTCCATTGGGTGTACACCCAGAAGTGGAACTACTCTATCAAGTAACGATACATTTTTAGTTTTACAGCACCTGTCAAATTGCTTTGAAGAATAACTATATTTTATCTTCTTGCCTTCGGGTATAGGAGTCCACTTTCTCACATCCTAAAAGTTCTTATTTGTTTGTTTGTTTATCAATTTATTTATTTGCCTATTTACTTATTTATTTATTTAATAGGATGTACAATAATAGGTGGAGCTTGTTTCTCACTGTAGTATACATTTCCCTAGGTGACTACCCATGTTGAGCATCTTTCCAGGTACTTACTGGTCATTTTTACATCTTTGCCAAAATATTTTTTCAACACGTGCTGATTTTTTGACTATAGTATTTACTTCTATGTTGAGTTTTACAAATTCTCTAATGTTATGGGTGTTAATCTGCTGACTTTCCAATACTCTCTCCTCTTCTGTGGCTTGCCTATTACTCTTGGTAGCTCTTGCGAAGCACAATTTGACTGCTTTGGCTTTTATTTCTTGTACTTTTGTATTACTGTACTTTTGTATTACAGTAAAACATTATTATTTCATTTATTTTTGTGAAGATTTTCTGTCTGCATTTAAGAGAGTTTTCTATTTTAGTTTCCTGTAGGCTTTAAATTTAGGGCTTTGGTTCATTTTGAGCTACTTTTTGCATCTGGATTAAGTAAGGTTCAAAACTCATTCTCTTGCATATGAATATAATTTTCCTACTATCATTGCTCAGAGAGGCTGTTCCTTCCCTGAATGGAGTGTGAGTTACTTTTCTTCACTGTTCACAAACTACTGATGTGATAGAAGAAGGGTTTATTTCAGTTCACATCTTCAAATGCTGTCTGTTGTGGTAGGGAGGACACATTACAGCTGTTTTTCACAACATAGCAAGGCAGGAGACAAATAAGGAACACTGGAGAGCCACTGGATTTTCCCTTCATTGCCTTAACCCTGCAGAGACCTCCAGCCCATGAGATGGTATTATCTCATGTATGACATGAAACATAACATCTTAACAATAGAGGTCCATGACATTAAGTGTGTAGAATATATCTTTCTCTCCAGTTAGCACTCTCTGGAGAGGTTCTGATGTACATTATCAGTTTCCTAGGAGAAATAACCCAATCAAGTTGACAATGAAGTTGCAAAATAACAAATGGCCTTGGTGCCACTTTTTCAAAATCACATTTACAAATATCCACTTCTGGGCTGTTTCCCCTATGCCATTGGCCTGTATCCTCCCCATACCCTCCCAAGCATCATTCTACCTTGCTTACTGTACCCTAATCATGAGGTCAGGAACATCATGTGTGTACTCCAGCTTTGCTCTTTTTTAAGGTTGTTTCAGATATTTAGGATCCCTTGAGATTCCACATCAATTTTAAGCTTCCATTTTTCTGTTTCTAGAAAAACATGCAAGGATTGTTGTAGTGATAGCATTGAATTTGTACATCACTTTGGAAACTACAGGCATACCATTGTTGTTGGAAAAAACAAACAACTCAACCCACACAGCTCTCACCTTAAAGGGAATAAAATATAGTTTATTCTAGAACCAAATTAAAGTGACAGCCTGGGAACATAGATATAGGTTACCTCAAAATTCCATGTTCCAATGTGCTAGCAGTTTTAAGATGCTCTATAGTTCTACCAAACAAAGGAAGTCAAAAGTCAAAGCTAGCTCAAAACACATTGTTGGATACATTACAATGGTAGTTACAACAAGATAAAGGAAGATTTTCTATCATCTCAAGATGCTACCTGATATTATTATTAGCTTTTGATTGATAAAACGTGGTGATTTGCTAATTTAACAGATTCCAAACGGTGTTTATGTATTAGTCACAGGGTATTCAGATTTAGAGTTGACCAAGGACATTTTATTCAAAGGACTAAATCCAGCTCAGAAATGATTAGATTCCAGGCATGGACCATTCCAAACTCTACATATCACTGCAGTTCTAATCTGTCAATCCTCATTTGTAGACCTACAGCTTCTATTCAGGAGTTCTTATCCACATCATATTAAATTATAATCCCCAAGAAGAGAATGTACTTCCAACAATTTATGTACTTAAGAATTTTAAACTTTATTTTTAATGACAGTATGTCTCAGTGTGTGCATCTTTAAGTGTATATTAAGTAGAATTTATTTGGTTTATTGGATGTGTATATTCATATTTCATCAGCTTTTGAAAGATAACACCCACTATTTTTGAGATATTCTCTTTGATCCAATTTCTCACTCTTCTTGAAATTCCACAGATCAACACAGTCCTTGTTAGCTTTCCCAAGGTTCCTCAGTTTGCTGACTTTTCTGTAAAATATTTTGTTTATGTTCCTCAGAACACAGTAGGAATGAAAAATCTTATTATCCTGTTTTCAACTTCACTGATTCTTTCTTCTGTTTATTCAAATATGTCTTCGAGTCCTTCCATCAAATTTCTCATTTCAGTTATGGTAGTTTATTGAGTTGATTTATTTTTTACATTTTTATTCACTTTAAATCCTGATCACTGTCCCTGCTCCCATTCCCCCCACCCCCACAGTCCCTCCTCCCACTCCCTTCCCCATCTTCTCTGAGAGAGTAGAGATTCACCCTGAGTATCTCTCAACCCTGACACATCAAGTCTCTCCAGGGTTAGTAGGCTCTTCTCCCACTGAGGCCAAACAAGACAGCCGAGTTAGAGGAATGGGTCCCACAGACAGGGAACAGCTTTAGGGATAGACCCTGATCCAGTTGTTTAGGACCCACATGAATGCCTAGCTGCACATGTGCTACATATGTGTGTGTGTGTGGGGGGGGGGCCTAGGTCCAGCTCCTGTATTCTCTTTGGTTGGTGGTTCAGTCTCTGAGAGCTCCTGAGGGTCCAAGTTAGTTGATTCTGTTGGTCTTCTTGTGGAGTTCCTATCCCCTTTAGGGTACCTGATCCTTCCCCTAACTCTTCCATAAGAGTCCCCAAGCTCCATCCAATGTTTATCTGAGTCAGCTTCTAGGTAGAGCCTCTCAGAGAACAGCACTGTTAGACTCCTGTTTGCAAGCATAACAGAGTATCATTAACAGTGTCAGGGTGCTTGCCTACAGGATGGGTCTCAAGTTGGGTCAATTATTGCTCGGCCATTTCCTTAGTCTCTGCTCGATTCCTGGTCCCTTAATTTCTTGTAGGCAGGATAAATTTGGGGTCAAAAGTTTTGTGACTACATTGGTGTCCCTATAGCTCCACTGGGGTTCTTGCCTAGCAACAGGAGGTGGCCTCTTTAGGTTCCATATCTCCACTGCTCTGAGTCTTAGCTAAGGTCAACCCCTTGATTCTTGGGAGCCTCCCCTACCTATCCCAGGTCTCTGACATATCCTCAATATGTCCTCCACCCCCACCCTTAATTATATTATTGACCCAAGAATTTCTAGCTGTTTTCATTTTAGGTGTTATTAAATTTTCTTTACTAGTAGTGATTTCGTTATTATTCTATGTAATTTTCTTGACTTTCTCCACAAAGTCCTTTGAAATATTCTATACATTATATTAAAATCTTTCTCTAGATATACTGCCAGGAGAAGGATGGAGAAGGAAATTAGCTCAACTATGCTTATAACAGCTTTATTCATAATAGTGAGAAACTGGAAACAACCTAGATAGTCTTCAACTGAAGAATGGAAAAAGGAAATGTGGTACACTGTTGGGGTGGAGTATGACTCAGTTGTTGAATATATGACAACATGAAAATTTTAGGGCAATGAATAAACCTCAAAATAAAAATCATGCTGAGTGAGGTAACCCAGACCCAGAAAGACAAATATGGTATATACTTACTTATAAATGGATATTAACTGTTAAGTAAATGACAGTTGAGCTGTAATCCACAGACCCAGAGAAATGGTTAGTTATAAAAGAAGACTCAATGAGGGATGATGCATAAAACAGATTTCGTAGGTGGACCTGGGGAAAATAGGGATGGGAGCAAGAGGACAAGGGATAAAGGGAGAGAGTATTCAGGGACACAACTGAGATTGGGGACATGTGAGGGGCTGTGGAAATCTAGTGCAGTATAAACCTTCTAGATTCTATGAGGGTGACATTAGGGAGGACTTCTAGTAATAAAGGATATGGAGTCTGAACTGGCCATCTTTTGTAGCTAAGCAAGGCTTCCATTGGTAGGACTGGGTTGCATTTGATTGAGTTATTGGCCAGTGGGTTCCCATGCAGGCAGCTGACCAACCCAGGCTGATGCTAGAATGGATTGTCACTCTCCGAATACTGACAGCAGGGCCTACTTGCTGAGGGCAACATGTACAAAGCTTATTGATTGCAGAAAGGTCAAGCTGGTGCCTGCATGGAGCCTTCTTCTTTACATTCTCATCTCTTTGGTGGGAAAAGGGACTTTGTGGGCTACAGAAAAAGAAGCCTGGACCCAGCTCCAGCTACAAATCTGTCCTGCCTGCAAGATGTGCTGGGACAATGGGGCATAGAGCTTGTGGGACTGGCCAATCAATGTGTGATTTAATTTGAGGCCATGCCATGAGGGGGAGCCAACGGCCTACACTGCTTGGACATCTAGGAACCAGAGAATGGATAGTCCAGAGACCTAGGGTAGACAATAACATGACTGGCAAACAATTCCTAATGATATCTGTTATGCTTATAGATTGGTGCCTTGTCCAGTCATCACCTGACAGGCTTCTTCTGGCAGCAGATAGGAGCAGGTGCGGAGACCCACAGCCAGACATTATTTGAAGAGACAGTCTAAATTTGAAGTCTCTGCCAGATCCCTTCCCTTGGAGATCAGGAAACCTTGTGAAGGAGGGCCAGGAAAGACTGTAGGATTGTAGGAGGCAAAGGAGATGGAGGACACCAGGACAACATGGTCCACCAAATCAATTGTACTGGGCTCACTTGGGCTCGCAGAAATGGAAGTAGCAAACGTAGGGGCTGCTTGGACCTATACCATTTTCTCTGCATGTATGTTATGGCTGTCAGTTTGGTATTTTTGCGGGACTCTTAACAGTGGGAGTGGGTGTATTTTTGATTCTTTTGATTGTTCTTAGGTCTCCTTTCTTCCTATTGGGTTGTCTTGCCACGCCTTGACATGAGGGCTTTTGTCATGTCTTATTGTATCTTGTTTTGTCCTGTTTGGGTTTTGTCTCTTTGAGGCCTACTCTTTTCTGAAGAGGAAAGGGAGAAGGAGGAGAGCTAGAGAAGAGGGAAGGTGGAGAGGGGAGCTAGGATGAGTGGAGGGAGGGGAAACTGTGGTTGGGATGTATTATATGAAAGAAGAATCTATTTCCAATTACAAAAAAAGAAAAAGAAAACCTGAGTTGCATGAGTGTTTGTGAAAATGCTTAGGACAAAATGAAACAATAAAAGTGTATGTTAGGATTACACTTCATCAATAGCGTGAATGCCTTTGCAAGTGTAAGAACAGCTTTAAGATTAAAACAATATTTTCCTTTTTTCTTTTTGCCATTTACACTGAATCGCTACAAGCATGCTACGCATTGAAAATTCATCATAATTGATAACATTTTCTAGCATATTCTTTCATCCACACAGTCAACAGAAAAGTAAATCAAGTCTTGATTTCTGATGTTTGCTAATTTTAGTGGTATGAATACTCCTATCGTGGGTGATTTCATGTTACCATTGCAATGTTATTATGCATGTAGTTGTTAGCACAGTATTATAAAGTTTTTCCACTACAAAGATGTAGTGGGTATAAAGTCACGAGCACGTATAGCAGTAAAACGTAATAAAATAATTGAGAAATGAAGAGTTTTGAGTAGTGTGATGATCATTTTAGTATCAGTTCATTATAAACCACCTAGCTTGTTATATGTAGTTTTTATAAGGTCATTTTAAATATTGTCTGAAGTCAACAATCATCTTGCAAAATTTCTTAAGTATTTACAGTTTTCTTTAGCTGGCTGGTATGAGTTAGTTCTAGTACACTGTGTGGGACACCATTGCCTTGGGGGAAGGCTGATGATATGAGTCAGATCTAGTAGACGGTGTGGAACACTATTGCATTGGGGGACAGCTGCTTATGGAATGTCCCTTGGTGGTTGTGAGAACCAGCCAAGACATTTTACATGAAAATATTTTGACACACTAGATGATGTTAAATAATTAGAGTATATTCTCACTGAGAATAATAATCAAAGGCTTACTTCACGGATGTTAAGAAACACATATTTGACTTTGATTCTTGGGAAAATAAATGTAAATCAAACTGAAGCCACACTTTGCTATTCTGTTTTGTTACCACACAGAGACAAAATGGAATGACAGAATCCATCCTCTACTAAGAACACAGCATTTGACACGATTGATTTTCCTGAAGTACCTAAAAGTTTTCCTTCTATCTTATAGGAGATTTTATGTGAGGTGTTCACCAGCATCAGTGGTTTACATAATCCAGCTCTAGTCAGAGTGTGAGCAAGATGGACTTTATGACAAGTGCCTCGCATCTTCTCTAGTGTTTGCTATGGAACTGCCTGCCTTTTCATTATAACATGACTGACTCTTTGATGAATTCACTGTCCAGGGGCTCAACAGTTTACCTTAGTACAGGTAATGGTTCATTGGTGGAAACTTGCATAATCATAGATGAAGCTTCAAAAAAATGGTGCCCCAATTTAACCAACTAGAATCGCCATTAGTAAATGTGTTACTCCTTTATCAAGTGTTTATTGTGCTGAAACTATGTACTGGGTTGGCACTGTTTGGGCCACTGGAGCTAGAACTCTGATCCTTCAAAACCATTAGATAAATTATACAGAGCAGAGTCCTCATCCCAAAGCAAGATCAGTTCTTCTTCCAACTCACTAAAGCTTGTGGACTGTTGGAAAGTAGAAGTTTTTATTACATTCTGCACAGTGGTTCTCATCATTCTGCATCGACTTGTGGTTCATGTTCTGGTGGAGTACATTGTGTTGAGCCTTGAGAACTTTATTATGTGATGCCATGAATTTGTTCTTGATAAACTTTAATGGGATTATTTTTCTAATTAGGAATTCAAGCGTATCCATGGTAAAATATTTGTAAATATAGAAGAAAAACATTAGCAGCAACAATAGCAACAGAATTACATCTTTTACACTAATAACTATGTGCTGTTCATTGTAAATATTTCAATATTTCCTTTCACATATCACACACATATGTTATATATAATTGTTATTTTTACACCCACATATACACATACACATACGCATACACATACACATATTCCTCCTCACAGTTACAGGTTATGTTTTCTCCGATTCAACCCACCATGGGTTGGATATGTTAAAAAATGTACTTGCCCTGAAAAAAATATATATATATACCAAAGCATAAGGAACTGTCTTAACAGTTAGCAATGTTAGCAAGGTTGAGAATCACTGAATCAATGCATACAGGAAGATGGACATAGATTACATGAAAATAGAATATTAATTATGTAAAGACTCAAGTATCCATGGATTTGGGCATCGGTGGGGCTCTCCAATCTCTCTTTTAAGGATACCAATAGAAAGAAACTCTCACATCACCTGTTCCATAACAGAATGAGTACAGACATGATTTTTCATTGTATATGCTTCCATTTCTTCATTGTGTACATTACGATGAGTTGATGTAGCTTAACGCTAGGCTCTTTCTAGTAGTTTACTATAAGAAATATATAAAAAAAATGTACAAAAGCATTACTATAATAGCTTTTTGTTTATTTCTTCCTATTATTTCTGAGAAATAAATTTCAAGTGTATATGAGATGATATTTTCAAAGGCTCTTCATATCTATTTCCATTTCTCAGAGCTGGAATAAAATTGCTTTCACTGCAGCACTATATGGGAATTTGCATCCTTTACATTCCTGGCAGCCCTGAATATTCACTTTTTTTTTTTAAAAAAAAATTCACTTTAGTAGATGTTCCATGAATTTGATTTTGTTTTCTAAGACTTTTAATAAGATTCATTTCATGATTATTTGTTCTTTTGATGACTGTCACAGCTGCGTTCCACTCCCTTTGTTCATTCCTTTTCTTGAGAAGGGATACTGTTACTTTAAACCCTTTCCCCTCTTTCGGGACCCAGCTAGACACATTTTGAGCAGAGGAGTGATAGATAATCAGATACGTTTCTTCTTTTTGCTTAGCAGGGTAAAACATTTTGAACAAAACATATGGGAAGAGACTTAAGCATATTTACACAGTACGCATCTCACATGTACTGCCTCTCTCCCACTTTAAATAAATTAAATTAAAAGTTTTAGCTGCCAAGTGGCACAGACTGGCAATATATACATACTCCCTAGTTACACAACAGACAAGCAGCTAACGTCACGATTTATGTATGTGTGCTCAATTAGAAACGAGCCTAGTGCCAAGTTAATCACAAATTTGCCATAAACTAAAGTTCATTACTGTTGCCTGAGAAGAAATATTGAATAGAACTGTTTACATTTGTTCTAGTTTCTCCCAAATAAGGAAGAGAATTGCAGGAAGCATTTTTTTTTTTGTAGGTAGAACTACCATTTATTGGATGCTAGCCAGGCTCTTAACACTTTTAAATACTCAATTTATACTCAGTGATTTTATCTTCACCACAACTTGTAAGGTACTTGATGTGTTCAGCCCAATTTTATGTATAAGAAGTTGAGGCTTGACATGTTCAAATGACTTTCACAAGATAATTTAGGGCGTAAGTGGGTACCGCTGTGAGTTCATCCTAGACAGCTAGCCTTAGCCTTTTATAGAGGTACCTTTTTTATACTGACATCTGGCTAGAAACAGAGAAATCCTTTGGATAATTCATTTACTGGACACCTTCAGTAGGCTAAATGCTACAATCAACTTACAGAAAGGAAAGATAAAGTAGGGTGCTTTAAGTTATAAAATAAACTGAGATAAGTACTTTGGAAAAGGCCGAAGATTCTATGGAAACAGAAAGGAAATAGAGTAAGCTCAAGATCCAGGAGGATCCAAACTATACAGTGTTCTTGGCTCTTTCCTCAGAAGTTTGGGAACACTCTGAAGTGCTGCATTCTGGGAATGTGCATCTTTTAATACCTCTCATTGTAACAAGCCCAGAGACATTAGTAGGCCCCCAGATCTTAGCACAACTGATGTCATGATGGAAGTACTATGCAGGACGTAAAACTCATCACATAGACAGTACCATCAACCAATATTAAAACGAGAACTTAATCCATAAAGTCCATAGTTTGTGAAAGGCCCTGAATGTACTAACAATGCTTGTTGGCTTGTAAAGTTCTGCTTCTGACTGTTAATTGCTTATTGAAGCCTGGCAACCCAGGACGTGCTTGTTTGTGCTTAAAAATCTCACCCCAAGAAAGGCTTGGGGTATCCTAGGATCCTGTACACCCAGACTCATTGCCAGTCAGCTAATAAAGACTTTCTATTATCTTAAACCCATGTCCTAGAAGTTTTCTCTGGTGAATAGCCCAAGTGCTGGATAGTTTTATGTCTACTTGGCACAAGCTATGTCATCTGAAAGGAGGAAACCTTGATTAAGAAAATGCCTCCCTAAGATCCACATATGCTGCCATTAAAGGCAGACCTGTAGCTTGTAGGGGATTTTCTTAATTAGTGATTGATGAAGAAGGGGCCAGTCCATTTTGGGTGCTGTCATTCCTGACTGGTGGTCCTCAGTTCTGTAAGGAAGCAGGCTGAGCAAGCCATGATGTTTCACTGTAGCAATAGAAACTCTGACTAGGCATTCCACAACATCATTAGTTAGTTTTGTATTAAAATCTTTATGTGTAACTGAGCAAAGCCCACAGTTCCCTGTTTTACAGAGAGAAACACATCAACCAGACACAAATGGGAGATCAACAGGATCCAGATCTGGTGTCTCAACCTGTGAGGTACCGCTCTGTGATGCAGATGGGCATCATGAAAAGTTTGGCAGCACAGGATGGTTTCAGACTGCACTACAAAAAAATTAACTCACAATCAAACAAATAGTGAATGTGAAGCATTTCTGGAAGGTTTTGGCTGTGGTATTTCTCATTGGCGCCTTGGTTCTGAACATATAACATAAACATTTTGCAGTGTATATAGTGCTATAAATGCTGCCTGCAATATCTCAGCTCAGAATTTAGACAATGGTATGTTATAAATGGTAGAGCTCATTTTGTTATAAATGAAAAGTATTCTGTTTTTACAGAAAGTGAGAGGTTTAATTACAGAATACAAAGATACCCAATATTTTCTCGTCATCTTTTCTCAGCGTGTTAGGTATCAAACTATATACCTTCAGGTTGTATTGTTTGAGGACATTTAATGGTTACAAATTCTTTAAGAAAAGGATCCCAGTCCCTTGGAGGGAAGCTCATTTTCCCTGTTTGATTCCAATATCTTATTTTTCTTAGGATTGCTCAGTGACGTGATGGCATGTCTTCTCTTCTACTATGAATCCTCGAGACCAGGGTGTCTCCATACATATCAACACTACAAAGAGTTGCTTCAGAACCTGTCCACATGACCATTCATCCAAGCTCCACATTCAGATAAGTGCTTGGGTTTCCATACTGGATATGTTTCTACATGATGGGCACAGCACACACTCAGAAATGCATATTCTCCCATGTGAATAGAGACTTTGAAGCTCATTTGCCAAATCAAACTATATTTGAGCAATATAGGTTCTTAAAATCACAACCTTACTTCTTGTGTCCATTGGATACAATCTTTTTCTTAATCTTCCAGCCACCAATATAAAAGTGGCCATTATCAAGTGAATTAAGCATAAGTGAATTCCCTTCTTTTTCTTACATTTGTTAATATTGTTAAAGAGCTTCAACAATTGTTTTGGCCACCTCCCAGATTTTCAATTATTTTTTTTAATAACAATGCAAAAGGAATGGATTTCAGTTTGGGTTATATGTAGCCAGAGACATTTATTAATAAAGGATCTTGAAATGTGAACTGTTTAAAACTCTTTTCTATGCAAATGAACGTTGAGATGAAAACTTCAGTCTTCTGTGCCAAGCGAGTCTTGCATTTCAACTTGTGTGTTAAACAATGATGATTTGACACAGTAAGTTAGCTCCTTGCTCCAGGAAATACCTGCTCCTAGGAGATAAGACTTGAATCTGGCAGAGATTACTTATCCAGACTGACAGCCTGGGGATCAAGACCCCTTTCAAGGTTCCTTCTCACTGTGCCACCAATCCAAGTTTACTGTTTCATCAGATCTGCAGAATCTTAACTACTCTCTCCCTTGCAAGACATGCCTAAAGTCATCCCATCCTATAAACATTATAAATATTATCCCCTCATCTCTTCCTTTTTTGCTTAGATACAACCAAGTCTCTATTAAGGCAATGCTGGTCTTCATAAGGTACTATCTAAGAAATTTAACTTTCCTGGACCAGTAGTTATGGTGGTGATCTTTTGAGAATAGAACAAGTCAAAATTCCTCTTGAATATCGTAAGATGTGTAGTCTCAGGAGCTGGGGCAGAAGTTGACCCTGCCTACATTCTCAGGAAATACAAGAGGTAGAGATCCCTGGGGCTTCCTATCTAGAGACTTTTTGGCTGCAATGAATTGAAAAGGTACTTCCATGAGTTAGGGCTACAGTTTCTTTTATCTTCAACTACCAAATGTCTCCTACGAATAAGAAATTCTTATATAGAAATCTTCTGATGATCTGGTCAGAGAAAGCTGTCATGTGACTAAAGAAATTGTCTCTGTGTTCTTACTTGCTGATGAATTTATTTAAGATCATCAAACAGTTAAGTCTGATAAGACTATCCCTTGATGGATTCAGAAAAACTTATTGACAGCTTCTTAACAGACATTCTTCTTTGTTACTCATTGAAGTCTTATGATACTTGGTTGTGTGTTTTGTTTAACACACTATAGCCAGAATCAAGGCAAGTTCTAACTAACTTTAGGTTGGATATTTTTATAACTTGACTAGGCTAAGGATAGCTGATAGGAACTCGATCTGGATGTGTCTTTAGAGTAGTTATGGAAGAAACTGGCAATGGGATGGGTAGACTAAGTATAGAGGAGACAAAACCTTCCTGATAATGAATGTGTCTCATCCAATTTGTTGGGAATCTTAATAGAACAAAGGTAGCAAAAGAACAAATTGCCTTTCTCTTGATGAGTTTTGACATCCATCTTCTGCTTGCAAACTCAGCACGGCTAGTTTCAGGCTCTTAGACTCAAGGCTGCTCTTATACCATCAGCTCTTCTGTTTTCCAGGGATTTGAATTTGAACTACTGCTCATTTCCTATGGCTGCTGCTTTGTGTATCATAAAATATTGGGTTTCTCAATTTCCATAATCATGTGAATCAATCTTTTATCTTTCTCTTGTCTGTCTGTCTGTCAATCTACCTGCCTATTCACCTATCTATCTATCTATCTATCTATCTATCTATCTATCTATCTATCTATCCTCTATCTTCTCCATCCATTATCTATTATCTGTCACCATTTATCAATTATGTTTGTTATTTCTGATATTACTTATTATCTGCCTATCAATTATATATCTAATCAATCATCTATCTGTCTGCCTGCCTGCCTGCCTGTCTATCCATCCATTCATCCATACTTCTATCCATCTATCTATCTATCTATCTATCTATCTATCTATCTATCTATCTATCTATCTGAACTCTAGTTCATTTCCTTAATGGGCTGCAGTTATGAGTGGCATAAGTATAAACAAGACAAAACAAAACAAAACAAAACAAAACAAACAAAACAAAACAAATGAGTCTTCTGAAAGGAGGTGTCTTTTCAAAATTGATGCTTTTAAAGTTTCTTAGTCAAGGCAAACAGCAAGTGAAATTAAGGGAGTGGAGGGGTGTCTCCCTTTTAGATGTATTTCTCTTAGACTCTCTTGACCTGAAACCTTCATTTCTGTCCTCCTCCTCCTCCTCCTCTTCCTCCTCCTCCTCCTCCTCCTCCTCCTCCTCCTCCTCCTCCTCCTCTTCTTCTTCTTCTTCTTCTTCTTTCCTTTTTCTCTCCCTCCTTAACTTCCCCCTCTGTCTTCTCATTCTTCCTCTTCCTCCTTTTCCTCCATCACTACCACAACCTCCTCCTCCTTTTCCTCCCCCTTCATTATGGGACCTTGGTCACCTTATTTCCTTCTCTCCCTGACTAATCTCCTTTCATCTTCTAACTAAGGAGATACCTGAACCATCTCCAATGTTGTCTAAGATTAAACTCACTTCAGAGCAGTTGAAGTTCTGGCTTTAAACCATGGTATTTAAATAAAGAGCCACTGTGGAGTGCTTTCTAAAGCCTATGCACAAAATACAGACAGATATTTAAAAGAAAAGTCAAATCCAGAATTATTCTAAGAAGATTTAATTTGGGAATTTCTGCTTTATATAAATTACTTCTTAGGATAAAAGCCAGAATCTCAGAGGCAAACTCTATTAGATGGAAAACTGAGAGTGGGAAGGTTCAGAGCATGACCTAATAGACCCGTATTGTAGGGGAGATTAGAAAGTTGGAGAGGCTGAGGTTGGAGAGCAAGCGCTTCGAGGGCCCTCCCTCAAAGACTGTTCTGTGAAGACAGATTGTGCTGTAATCTCTTCCTACAAGCAAAGGAAGGACAGATCTATTGGCGACTTCAAGAACATGCTCTTTAGCCCTTTTTACAGCATCAGGAACAGATCTGGAGGCAGATGTGACCCCAAGTCTACCTTCATTCTCTTTGAGCAGCCTTAAGCCCGAGCCAGGGGATTTTCTATGAAAGCAGGCAGGAATGAAAACTTTCACTGCTGCTTGGCCTCTGTTCATACGGTATCTTTCAATCACCTAGACACAATCAGAGTAAGGTTTAGTGCAAGGTGGCGACCTTCTAGATAAAGCAGTTGGGTGTTTATCATTCATAAACATAAAGAATAATAGAAATATGATTGTGCTGTGACAAGGAAGAAACTCAAGGAATAAATAAAGCAGGTGGACCATGAAAGGGTCCTGAAAGGAAGACTGGTATTCACTTCCCTCTTTTATCTTCAAATACATAAGGAACATATTTTGTAGATATTTAAGGGCAATGTGACAAATTGTTTATTGAAGCCATAAATTCTGACACTGCTGTGAAGTCTTTCTCTTGGGAACTAATCATTTCTACATATCCCTTCCTTTCATCTAGAATTGTCACTTTAAGCTTTTAACCAAATAATATTTTCTCTCTTTTTTGATATCATAATTTTAAACTAATTAAGAAGGCACAGAATGGGAAAATGAAGTATTTAGATTAAGTAACCTACTTCTTGTCTCTCAAAATCCTAAAGACTCCCATAATTACCCTCACACAGTAGCTAATTTGAATACTGCTGTGTTATAGTATAGTGTCTTTATGTCTTTGTTTCTTAAATAATGCTCGCAAATTCTTTTGAATATATAAATATTACAGCAGAATTCCACTTATCATGGTCAGAATGATTTATTATGTTCCCCCCCAAAGAATATACAAATTAAATCCCAACCATTATAGCGATGGTGTTAGCAGGTGAAGATTTTGGAAAGTGGTGGGATCATTAGTGCTTTCTCCTCCTAGGGGAATAGCCTTAGGATGGTTGTTACCTTTGCTACAGCTGCTCATATTGTGCTGAGCCCAACCATAAATTTATTTTCATTGCTTTCCCTGGATTGTAATTTTGCTAATATTATAAAGCATAATGTAAATGTTTGTGTTTTCTGATAGTCTTAGACAACCCCTGTGAAAGAATCGCCATGAACAGCTGCCTTTGTAAGGAATTCCCAGAAACTGTGTTTTTCCTCTAACCACAGGGGTGAGCAGCAAGAAGGCACCATCTATGAACAGGACCATGGGCCTGAGTCTGGCACCAACCCTCAAGAACTTTGTTCTTGGATTCCTACGAGACAAGAAATGTATTCATATAGTTTGCCACTCAGTGTATTATGATTGGGCCGTTGAGTGAATAGACTGAATGGACTACGACAAATCTGCTACTGCTCTGCTGCTGTATAGTCACTGCTATAGTACTGTTAGAAGTGTGAGCGCAGTGTGTGTGTGTGTGTGTGTGTGTGTATGTGTGTGTGTGTGTGTGTGTGTGTGTAGGGGGTATAGATATAGAAGGCCCTCCTGGTGAAACTCCCTATGAAAATTTAGAAATAGCTTACTGGGACCTGGAGGAAAGGCAGTGCTTGTTGTAAAGTGACAGAACTTACCAAAATTTTGGTTGTATCTTGTGGAAACTAGACCTTGAAATCAGATGTCTAGCTGAAGAAACATCTAACCCAAATATTAAGAAGTAGATTGGCTTTTTCTGAAGACAAAATGTAAGAGAAGGAATTATCTAGACATGTCATTATTTATTTTTTACTGTATGGTACTAGGAATTAAACCCACAGACAAATGTGCTTGATCACTGATCTAGGCTCCAGATTTTTTTTTCTTAAATTTTGAAATAGTGGTTCCTAGTTACACATCTGGCCTTGAACTTATTCTCTAGTCTAGACATGTCTTGAATTTAATTCTCCTGTCTCAGTCCCCTCAGTAGCTGAGGTTATAGGTCTGTACCACCAGGCTCAGGTTTAAGATAAAATTTCTTAAGAATTCATTTGTCATTGAAATAGAATTACATCATTCTCCCCTTTCTTTCCTCTATCCTCCTTCTAGCTATCCTCCTTCAAATTCACCCCATGTAAGCCCACTCTTAAGCTGATAGCCTCTTGATTACCATTTTTATGTTCTGTGTTTTTACAAGTATATATGAGTACAGCCGGTTGAGGCAATTTTTGTTGCTTGTGTGTGTATATATCATTTCAAGGCTGACCACCCTGCATTAGTCAGCCAATAAAGGGACTCATCCCTGGTAAAGGCTGAATCTACGTAATCTAGCAGTCTCTAGCTGCCTGTACTTCCTTGCCTAGGGATGGGGCCCTGTGAAAATGTCCTCCTTTCTCATTAACATGTTCATTGTTCAGATTTTGTTTATGTGGCATTTTCTAGAAGAGACCATTACAAAGCAATACCTTGGTTTTCTCACTCTTGTAATCTTTTTGCGGTCTTCTCTCAATGTTCACTGAGCCACAGACTCAGTAACTGGGGTATAGATTGGTCTACTGGGGCTTGGGGATTGGCTCCCCAAGATCTGTTGGTCTCTGCATTGTTTTCAGATAAGGGGTGGTGGCTACAGTTATCTGTAGGCCTAAGAATAAGGTTGCCCTGTTCCTAGAAGCTTTGTTGGTGTGTCTGCTGTGTCAGTAGGTGGCAGAGAGGAGAAAGAAGAGGATATATCTTCCTGTGAATATCTGAATGATTAGTACCCTAACACTCCCTGAGAAAAACCTAGCCTGAGATGACTACCAGTCTGGTGCCATGCAGATGGGGGATGGGGGGCATGTCAGACTGTACCCAAGATCCCTGCTTAGTACCATAAGGCAGGAGGGCTCTTGAGACCACTCCTGAGATGTCCTTTGACATTCAGCGACCCTGGGAGCCACTAAGAGAAGCAAGTATGTGGCGGAGAAATGGAAGAGAAAGAGAAACAGAAGGAAGAAGAGAAGGTAGAACTGGAAACACATGTACAGGGAGAAACAGCCTGATGTGAATAGCAGGTGATGGCTACGTGAAGCCACTGTGGGGTCCTGGCCTATGCTGTCACTGCGAACCACATCTGGATCCATGGCCCTATAGCAGCAAGGGTCTGTTACCACAAAGGTCAGGCAGTTGTCCCTGATCTGGGCTACTGCCTAGGGATATTTTGATATCTAGGGGTTGTGCAGAACTGACCCCACCCTTTGGCTGAACATCCAGGGATAGCTGTCCTTGGGGGGCATGAGAACAGGAGAGCTAACTGCATCCTTTGCCAGGTGCAGCATGCTGGAGAGTGGGCCTGAACATTGCAGGAGCTGCAGAAGAGCAGGCTCTGAGTAAGAGCTTGGAGGAGCTGTCTAGCAACTTGTCTGCTGTGCTGCAGAGTGAGCAAGAGAGAGATGTCTTCTCCCCACCCTCACCTTTTGCCACCTGCAGCAGTCTGGAGAGCTGGCCCTGAGGTCATGAGAGCTAGAGTCTTGCTCTTACCTGCTGCATCACCTGGGAGAGCAGACTCTGTACCTTGCCTGAGCAACAGAGTAGAGCTGTCTCTGGTTGCAGGGGTTGCTTGGAACCAGCCCCAATGGTTTGAGAGTAGGAGGATCATCAGGTTGATCAGCTCAGATACATTTCAGACTCAGATACAGGGCTTTGAATTGGCCTACTCCAACATCTACCCCATCAATGAATTGCTGGAGTGTATGAAAGGGCTGGTCCTACAGATCGAAAAACTACAGAATCTCCATGACACAGGGTAACACAGGATAGCTAAGAGGAGTTCCAGTGACGTTCCAGTATTGTTAGAGTAGATGAAGCCTGGGCCATGTACCAGACCAGTGACTCATTGCAATGAACATCTGCAAGCAAAAGAGTGTAGACAAAAGGGTTTATATAGACAATGAGGTATTTTTTTTCTCTTTTAGAGGAGACGTTACAAGAGTGGAGGGTGGGTAAGAGGGAAGAAAAGAGGAGTGTGATTGGGATGCATGATGTGAAATTCACAAAGAACCAATAAAAAGTAAAAAAAAAACAGATTTATGCTAAACTGACTGATCATTCAAAAGGAAGCATCTCATGTCTGGTAGTGTGATTTTTTGCTAGCCTATAGTTCTTCTGCAAAGCATTGTCAGCTCAAATGGCCTTAACTTCCTTTAAAGTGTGTGTGTGTGTGTGTGTGTGTGTGTGTGTGTGAGAGAGAGAGAGAGAGAGAGAGAGAGAGAGAGAGAGAGAGAAAGAGAGACAGAGAGAGAAAGAGAGAGACAGAGAGAGTCAGAGAGACAGAGAGAGTGTATATACATACATATTTATATGTATTTCCTATAATTTTAGGTAGATATAAAATAATATGACAAAGATGAAATTTCTAATTAAAAGAGATAAAGGCAGGAAAAATTCTCAGCAGTCAACATTAAAACAATGAGGAAAGGTGCTTGCAAGAGAACAAAGGTGTCATAAAAAATTAACATGTATCACACTGCACATGAGATAAGGAAAGACTGACCCCTAAGTCACTTTGAAGATTACTAGGCCTGTCAATCCCACAAGGACTCAGAGTGGAAGAATGGGGAGGTAGACAACCTCAAAGGAAGGGCCATAGGAACTTATAGGACCTTAGAATGTGCTGCTCAATTCTACCTAAATGTTCAGTTTGTCTTACCCCATAACTGCTCTTCTTAACACCCTGGGTTCAGATCCAGAGGATCCAGGAGCAGTTCAGGTTGGAACGACTGGCCTTCTAGAGGCCATTGATGTAAACTTTGGTAACCTTCGTCCTGTATCATCTTTACCAGCACATGGGATGTACAATCCTCAAAAGATATCAAAGAATGGGGCCTCCTAAAGATATGAGATCATGCTGTGAGGGTTGTAATCAGACCAATATAGACACAAGGTTCTCGCCCCTTGCAAGAGACCTTAACTCGTAAAATCTGCAGTAAGAATTAGTTACCTGGAACCTGGGATTCCAGTTCTTGCTCAGCAAAACTGACAAGCCAATGCAGGACCTCCCTGCATCTGATGGGATGAGCTAGGACGTCCCTCACAGTGACTCTAAGGGGCAAAGCCAAAGACTATTTTTGAGCTTTAAGATTTTGGACTTACTTAGCCCATATTTCCTCTGTTTACTTTACCTATTACCTCACTTACTCTGTTGGAATGGGATGGTCTCTCCTGTGGCTATCCCATTAGTCTTTGAATACATCACACATTGGATTTCATATGCTTATGCCTAGAGATCAATTGGCCTCTAAAAGTCTCATCTACATGTGATTTGATGACGTTTAGACCAAACATTGGACGTTTGGAGTTTTTACAATGATGCTAGAACAAATTTAGCTTTGGGGGTCTGCTAGGAATGTATTATGCAATATTATGGCTTTGGGTGAGAAGAACATGCTATAGCCTGTAGTATGCTTGCTCCCAAATCAGAAGATGGATTTTTTTGGCAAGTCATTGCATATTTATAAACATTTCCAGAAAAATGTTTCAAGTTTCTATCTTATATGAACATAGTGAGCAGTACCATCTATGGATGAAGAAATACATCCTTACTAAGCACTGAATCTTCTGGCACTGCTGTCTTGGAGTTTCTAGTCTGCAAAATTATGAGAAAGAATTTATGTTTAGAAGTCATTGATCTTGGGTACTTGGATATAATAGTTAAGACAGTGCCCAAAACATTAGTGATTTGACCCATTCAAATCTTCACCCAAACTCCCACGATACTATTGAAAACCAGAAACTAGACAAAGTCCAAACCACCAGTGTAAAGGGTCCTAGAGAATTACATTATTTTTTTTATAGATTCATAAGCCCAACACAAAGGGATTTAGTCATTCTGGATGTCAAGGCCATGCCTAAAGTAGTCATTGCCTTTCATTCCTTCATCTGTTCCTTGTGGTCATGAACCTTTTGCCTTTGGTATCACTGGGCAGGGGTGGGGGGTGGGGAGAGGTCACCATTTTGCTTATTTTCATAGTTGTAAATCTTTGTTTTTTTATGATTCTTTTTTTTCTCTTCCTCATCTTTCTCCTGACAGGCAGACAGCTATCACCATGAAGGTCAAGCTGTGCAGTTTCAGTGGGTACAAGATCAACCCTGGACATGGGCAGCACTACTCCAGGACTGCCGAGAAGGTAGGTTTTCCAGTTTCTTAGTGCAAAATGTGTGTCCCCATTCCTTTCCAAAAAGAATCTTCGACAGGTAAACTGGACCGTCTTCTACAGAAGAAAGGACAATTGGAAGAAATTAGACAGTACCCACTGTACAGTCAAAGTTTAGCGAGCCATCACTGGGCATCTCTTGCTGATATAATGACCAAGAGGGATCAGAAAGCAGAAGTTAGAAAAACTCAGAGAGAGCATATGATAAGGCTGCCAAGTAAGCAAAAAAGGTTAAGCAGGCATCAAAGAAGACAGGAATGGCTGTGGCCAAGACCGCCACAAAGGCATCACCTAAACAAAAGATTGTGAAGCCTGTGAAGGTCTCTGCTCCCCAAGTTAGTGAGAAATACTAATTTGGTAGATCAGAGTTTAAAATAAAGAAGCTCTAAAGAAAAACAATCTGTGGCTTTCTGATTTTACTGCTTTTGGATCAAGATACTTGATACCTGTTCCCTTCCTGGAAAGTTTTTTGGATGCTTCTGGTTCTTCGTAGATGAATCAGTTCTATTCCTCCAAGGTCTTTATAAATGCTGAGAAACCACTATACCTACACAAACGTAGGAAGAGTGTGAAACTCTGAAAGATGGGAGGAAGTTGGACTTTTGTGTGTGTGTTGGGGGGTGGAGCTTCCCAACCTGAAGAGTGGCACGGCAGATGGACATTCGTTTTCCTTATTATCTCTTCCAGGAAACTCTCAAACCTTTAGCTTAGACCCTAAAAAGTCATTGATAATATAGTTCCAACAGAAGTCTGTCACAAAGGGATAAAGTGTGACCTAATAAGAAAGTGATCTAACAATAGGAGGCTATTTGAGCATTATGTGTCTTTTGCCATATAGACATCATCATCATTATTGTAGTCGTCATTGTCACCGTCACCATCATCGTCATCAACAACAACATGATTGTTCCACTTTAGAGTCAGCAGGACTGGGCAGGAAGCATCAACATCCTTATGTCCCCAAAAAATGAACAAACAGTTATCTTCAGATCCCTCTGCTGCTGGGCACATTGTTAGCAGCCCAAATGATCTCTTCTTACTGGTCTTTTCTCATGGCAGCAGGGAGTGGCCATATATCCATCTCCTTCTGGGACAATGCTAGAGTTGATTTTCTGTCTTGCTGGCAGAAGGAACCTGTGTACTGTAGGGCTGTGAATTGTGGTTGTACATCTTTTCTGAACCATAATAAAGAGCTGTGAGTCAGGGCTAGCTTTTCCATTCACCTCCAGGGTTGAGGTAGGGGAGTGAGTAGCACAGCCTCTAACCCTCTGTTAACGTCTGTGTTGGTTTCACTCCTCTTACTCTGATAAAAAATCATACTCTGACAAAAGCAACTTAAGGGAGAACAGGTTTATTTGGGTAACCTCTAGGTTACAGTCACTCTTTGCTGGGAAGTCAAGATGGAAGAAAGATGACGTGTCTTGTCACATTGCATTCAATCAGTGAATTAATGCATGCATGCTTGTGCCTGGTTCCCCTTTCCTTTTCATTCTTTCATTCATAAAATGGTACTGTCCACATCAGGGTAGGTATTTGAATCTCAGTTATATCAATTAAGAAAATCCACCACAGGCACACCTCTAGGTCAATCTAATCTAGACAAATCATAACTGAGTTTATGTGCTGCCCAGTTGACACTCAAGACTAATCACCATGGTTTGTATAGAAGTTATTTTTCTCATTGTTGTGACAAAACACCCACTGAAAGCAGCTAAAGAAGGGAAAGGTTTATGTTTGTCGTGTAGTTTGAGGGTACACAGTCTATTATGCTAGGAGAGGCATGGCGGCAGGATCTCAAGGCTGCTGTTCACACTGTATTCAGAGTCTGGGAACTAATAAGGCTTGGACTCTATCGCGTTCTCCTTTTCTATTCAGTCCTAGACCTTAGTTCAAAAAACTGTGCTACCCACATACAGGGTGGGTATTCTTTGTTCAACTAAACTTTTCTGGGAATACTCTGAGAGACAAAAGCTGTGGTTCCGTGGTGATTTTAAACCCATCAAATAGCTGACAAAGATTAACCATCACAACATCGCTGAGACTAGACAGAGTGGGACGGATTATGCATTCTAGGTGAAGACTCCACTTCATTAAGCCTCTGATATCACTGAAGTAGCACAAACCTGTCAAATTCCACACTTGCTGGATATACTAGGTTTGAACAAGAACGGAGGAGATAGGACAATTTGACTCTTCTGTATTCCCAGGCAACCCGTGTCAGCCAGTCCTAGCAGAGAGCTGAGCCTCCACTGTCAGCCTTTAACAACAAGACTGAACAATGTGGTAAGCATAAAATGGGATATCCAGCACCCTCATGCCCCACAGACTTGAGCACACATCTCTTTATGGAACCACAGGCTACAATTAGATGTTAAGAGATGGGACTAGTTGGCAAAATGTGGTTCTATTTTTTCTCAATAATTCCTTTATGGTTTATTAAACACAATAGATAAACATATATTCTTTGGACTATGGAAGGAAGATGTTACCACAATAAATCCTGATATATGAGGCACTGATTTTGTGTATAGGTGGTAGAGAGAAAAGTGTCAGAACTCAAGAGGGTTGCCACTGAGGGCATGAAATCACAAGGGTGGGGACAGTAACTGTCCCATGGAGTAACATGGAATGGAGGAAGAGTCCTGGAGACACTCAGTGGATTCTTTCAGCTGTTTATAACAAAAATGTGAGAAAAGGATTTACAGGAAACACAGAGCCTCAAGATACTCTTACCAACTTGTGGGAGGTCTTCAACATCCAAGGTCAGCCAAGGTCAAAGATAGAGCATTATCCGGAAACCATAGCACTTAGAGCACAGCTTGTAAAATCCTTGGTTAAGTCCTCAAAAGCTTTCTACCTCCACCTCCAAAATTCTTCACTAAACAGAATGTCTTCTAAGGACTATAATGTATATGTCTCTATCACACCAGGGCTTTCAGGAGTCTCAAGGGCATTATTCTACAGCTTAAAGGAAGGCCCAAGGAGGGAATGACTTACTCTGAAAAGATTTACTGTTTTTTCCTAGTCTCATGCAGATTATAAATTGACATACAAGGATCCCATAAAGTTATTTAAAAGAATTATAACAGTTTGGTCAGAAAAAGGATGAAGGCAATATGAATTTAAAAAGTGGCCTCTGGGTCATTGAACGTCTATGAGTACAAAGAAAATCACTCAACTGCAAACATAAGCTATTTCTGCAAAATGAAAGATGGGCCAGAGGGCAGAGTCAAAAGTCTAGATGACAGATTCAGTCCCAGAGAGAGTTTCTTGTCCCTAATCAAGGAACTGATAAGATGTGCCTTACATATCTCTGAATTGCTAGGGACCAATCACTATGTCCCTTCTACATATCCTTGAGAGAGTATCTCTATTATAGTTTCCTGATGCTTGTTCCATCAGTGGACACTGGGTATGCATGTAAGGATAATAACTTGCCTCCTATTCCACTCACAGGTTTTCAAGCCAAAATGAATTGTATCTATGGAACTAAATCCAAGGACTTCAAGCAATACCTGAATTTGATTTAGATGACCTGATCCTGCCCCTCAAGAATGGCATTGATTTCATAACTTGATGATTCTTTGAGGAGCTTGTTGGAAAAGTTTAAATGGTTTTTGGCTGAAGATGAACTGGCATGGTTTGAAAACCTGGACATAAATTATGTGACACCCTTCCCATCGATGGGTAGGTCTGTGTTCCTTGCTCCTGAATAAGGGCTTTAGGGAATAGGAGAAATGATGCCATTCTGATTTGAAAGAGAAATGCCCCTGTAGCTATGCTCAGACATTTGAACACTTGGTCCTCATTGCTGACTCTGTTTGGGGAGATGCAGACTTGCTGAATGAAATACATTACTGAGAGCCTGCTCTGAATGTGTCTACCTTTATCCCGCTTTCAGTTTGCTTTCTCTGCTTTGTCCTGGAGGAGGAATGATCTCTTGGCTATCTGCTCCTGCCACTGCTCCTGCTGGGTGCTACCTTATCTCCCTGCCAAAATGGATTCTTACACCTCTCCAACCATAAATTAAAATAAACTCTTTGTTTTAGAAGTTACCATGGTTGTGGTGTTCTGTAAGAACAATAAAAAAGTAAGAAAAACTGATAGAATGGATTCCCAGTCCGAATGTACAAATACCAAACATCCAAGGCTGATAGCTCAACCTGACTTCTCTTCCTTCCTTTGGTAAGCATTTTGATGCTAATACTCTGAATTAACCAGTAAAATGATGAAGCAAAATTGACTGCTTTGTTGTTTGCATACCTGTTCCTAGAAAATAGACACATACCCATCAAGGCTAATAGCATGCTCACAGACTTGCCCATCTTTTCTACCAAACAAAAACTATTGTGTTGTAACTTTTCTTCATTCTCAAGTACTTCTCTATTCTTTGATATAAATGTTTGTTTCCTGTTGTGGATGGGGTGGGGGGAGAAGGGAGGCCTTGTATTTTGATGCTAATTCTACTTTCCTGGGAGGGGCTGCAGAGGAGGAGTGAATCAGTACACAGGTGACTTCTATTGAACTTTCTGCCCACCTTAATTTGTAAGATAAAGGCTAGAGCCAGTGATTGGACAGGGAAGAGAGGTGGAGAAATAAAGGTTGGTGGGAAGAGAGAGAAAGGAGAGAGGACAATGGAGGAGGACTGTGATGGAGAAGGAAGATGATGGAGGAGCAGGAGGTGGAAGGACGGGCACATGACTTGGAAAACCCACAAGTTATAAGGGGCTCATAGCTGAGAAATAGAGTAGTATAGTGGTGAATCTGCCCAATCTAGGCATGCAGCTTATATTATAACTATTGAGTTGTGTTTTCTTTGACTGGTCTTATTTGGGTTGGAGATTTACCGCAACAGTTTCCCCCTCTGCATTCATATGGGAAGATTTGATAACCAATGTGACAGAATTAGGAAGTGGAGTGTTTGGGAAATTATTGTGTTATGTTAGTTCCATTTATTTATTTATTTATTTATTTATTTATTTATTTATTATTTTTTCACATTTTTTCTTTCTTTTAGAATAAGATTATTGCTCTTAAATGAAGACTCAGAGAGCTTTCCTCTTCTACTATGTGTCAGTGCACTGAACCTGGCCTGAGTTTATAGAAGTTCATGGGACCTGACAATAAATATTATTCGTTTGAATATCCCAGTTTCCAGAATAGTAAAGAATTTGTATCTGTTGTTTACAAGCTCCTCCTTTGTGGTATATTGTCATAGGACCCTGAATGAACTGAGACATTGTTTAAGACATGCCTTCACAATGATGAGAATGAAGTTATTTCTATACCCTGTGCCCTTATTAATTACTCTATATCTCCTTTCTATTCTGCTATTTTTTAATGAGGTAAGATGTGCCATTTAGTGCCCAGCAGATCAAAGTACTCAAAGTGGCTTCCAGGGTTCCCTCCACCTCCCAGTGTATCCTACCCCACCCTCTACTTAGTCTCAGGATCTTAGGGATGTATTAGGCCTGATCCTTTCCAATGAGCTTCAGGATTCATGGTTTTGCTAGTTTGAACAAAACAAAACACAAACAATATCCCCGACCCACAGACAATATAAGATGAAAAACCAAAGCCCAATAAATAGCCCTTCTTGTTTGTGTGCAGCTCCTCTCATACAGCTTGACTCACCCAATTTATTTAAATGGATTAATTAGATAATGAGTCACCAGCAGTCTCTCAGTTCTGCAGAATCATTTTCCTTATTTTCTAATTTGCTGCAAGGGAAACGATGTATGTAGGCATGCTTGCAAATCTTCGAGAGGATAACTTTGCCACACATATAAATCATTATTTTCTTTTTTGAAATTCCAACTCAAAACATGCAAAACTTCTGGAAAATGCACATACAGGGGCACTCCTTTAACCTCTTGCTTGTCTTTTGACAGCTTTTCTTCCTTAGTCTTTAGCTCTGCTTTTGGAGTATGCTTTTTAAGACTCAAATCTGACTCTCTCACTCCCATCTCCAGGCTTTAAAGTTATTCCAGTCCCCTGTTCCCTTCCATATTGGATCTTAAATGTCCTCCCTGCTCTAGGTCACCTCTAGGAACTCTACCCCCAACTTTGGCCTTTTTTTGTTTTTCCATCTACATTGGGTCACCTGACTTCTTGGCTTGTGTCTCATGGCTTGTGCAATCTTTTTCCTGTTCCTTAATTTTTGTTTTAGTTGTTTATTTTGTTTATGTTTTTCCATAGTTTATGGCTCTGCCTTTTTGAAGTCCTCTCCAAGAATTCCTACACAGTACGAATCCTCTCAGTTTACATTCTATCTCCCCGCTTTCGCTAGAAACTTCTTTGTAGACAAGATCTGCCTTGCATGCATGCATGCTCATGAGATGCTTGTCTTCTTTGGTTAATGGATAGCGTAAGAATATGAACAGTTCCCAAGAAGAAGGTAGATTTTCATAAGTGATGTCCTCTGGTAGAGGAGAGAGTGGTTGTCCATCTTCCTTTCCTGTAATAATTTCTACATTACCCAATTCAGATATTTGAAAGCCAACACTTCTCAAAGACAATGCTGTAATAGAACCTGAATGGTACAAGAAGTGACCATTCAAGCTTATAAGTGAACCATGACATTTTCTACCTAATCATTCTGACTCTCCAACAGCTCCCAGTAAAGGAGCTGACTTTTGATAATTACTACCAGTTAATGACTGACTTTTGATTCTTTTTCAGAAAAAAATATTAATTTAACAAATAATTCCTTAAGCCATGGCTATGTAGCCAACAAAAGGAAGGGGATTTCTCTACACCAAGTTAAATGGACCCTGGGACATAAACATTAAACAAAATTTCAAGTCAATTACTACTAAATTTTCATGTATTGGGATGAAGATAATAAAGCGGATAGACAGAATGCTCTCAAAGGTTATAGATTATAGCTTTTGTAAAAGCAGAAGTCCCTTTTTAAAAATTAAATATCAAGTTATATAATTCAATTTGATCTACGGAGATAGTTGAGGTTTCTGTAAGAAAGACAATGTACACTCCACTGTGTACAGGCACCATGTTTTCTTTAGGTAGTCATCATTTGATGGATACTTTGATGTCTACCTTGGCTATCGTGAATAATGTTACAATATGTATAGTGGTTCTGGTTCCCATTGTTTGAAGAACCTTTATATTGTTCTTCATAGCAGATGTTATAATTTATATTCTGAATGATGTATGCAATAATCCCATTCTCTCTCTCTCTCTCTCTCTCTCTCTCTCTCTCTCTCTCTCTCTCTTTTTAGTCCAGGACCCTAGCCCACAAATTTGTGTTGCCCTCAGTCAAGATAGCTCTTCCCACTTCAATTAACCTAGTCTGGATAATCCCACAAAGCATCAAGAGGGTTGTCTATAAGGTAAATCCTAGATCTTGTCAAGTTCCTACACCACTCATAAGAGTCTGTTCTGAACTCTTCTTACTGAATCATCAAAATTAAGTGAAAGATCTTTTCTTCTTGGTTAACATTTGATTTCATGCTATATTTGTATTTGCTTTCTATTGAGAAAATTAATTTTGTTCTATTATTTTTAGTTTAGAATTTCTAAATTTCTTTTTTTTTTTAGAATTTCTGAATAAACCATCATTAGTTATCATTCCATCTTGCAGACCTGTAAAGGAATTGTCAATTGAATGGAAGGCATTCATTTCCCCATGTGGATATTATAGTCAAAGGCCACTGTCCCATTTTGACCAGACTTAATGCATTCTGGGTAGCTGTACAGCTCTTGTTCTGGTGTCACATATTGAAAGTCCGAGTTTGTTATCACAGGTGGCTTGCTTCTTTATGTGAATGTTTATCACCATGGTTTCATCTTGTTTAAGATTTTTTTCCAGAGTCTATCTTCAGATAACATTAGAAATAAGCATTTAAATTTTAACTAGTTTGAAAAGCTTTATTGTCCTTAATTTTTAATTTTCAATCCTTCATATCCCCTATCCTACTCTAGTTATCTAATGCAATTTTCTTGGTTTTTTTCCTTTTAATTTTTATTTCTTGTATTATCATGCATGTATAGAGTATATTTTGATCACACCACTTCCTTTTTTCATGTTCCTCTGTCCCCATCCAGTCCCGTTGACCCTTTCATCTTCCTAACGAATCTTCCTTTGCTTCCTTTGGAAGGGACACAATGAGTTTAGTTAGGGTACTAGGGTTTCTTACAACAGCATTGATGAAGGGTTTTATTAAAGTATAGGCAACTGAACATTGGCTATACCACTGAAGAAACTGTCTCTCCCACCTCCAACCATCATTGTCTGTTAATAGTTACACAGTGGGGGGTCCATCTTGCCTGTTCTTTAAGTATATTTGTATTACATATTTTGGGAAACCATTTTCTATATGGAGTTTGAATAAGACATATGTAAATATATATATGTATACTTATGTATGTGCAAGTACATACACACACACACACACAAACACACACACAGAGTCTTTTCTACTGGCAAATGTCTTTAATAAAGTTTTTCCTACAGGAGTCTATTCCCACTCTTAGTTTCAGATTCTTTCTAATTCACACATATGCCTTTACTCTCTGTTCTTACATTTCTCGACTTGTGTGGGTTTCTTATACATTCATATATCAGCACATACCTCATGACTGTTTCACTCCAGCTGGCAAGCTACTCTATTTTTCCCTCTCATTACGCACTACACCTTTCCAAACCATTTGGAAGGATACTAATCATCCAACTTCTTATGACATTTTTGATGAGTGATATGAACTAAGTAGAAGATGTTCTTTCCAACAGAGGGGTGTGAGCTACTTTCTTTTTCTTTGTGTGTGAATGTTTTAATAAGATTTCTACATCCCTTCTCAGATTTTCACAATTTTTTTTTTGAGTAATGACATGGATATAAAGGCTTTCCTAGATGTAGCAATTTTAAGAGAATCCTTACATTGTGAGATTGGAATGGCCTGAAGCAACGCCTTTATTTCCTTGTCAAATCTCATAAACTGAAAAGGTATTAAAGAAATATGTTAGGGAATTTGAGAGAGGGGAGTCTTCTGTTGTTACTCTTCCTTCCACTTTCCCCCACATGTCCTGGTGGGTCTCGGATAGCCACAGGGCTCAGTCTTTGAACAGTCAGGCAAATGATTGTCATGTTTCAAAGACAAGCTCAAGGCAGCTTTCTCAGAGCAAGGAGAATTGGCCATTGTGCCTTATTGGATGGAACTTGGAACTGCCAGCTGCTAGTACTGAACTAGGAACATTTCTCATAGAACATGGCATGGGCAATGGGTATCTTAATGCTCTCATGAGATGAGGGCCAATCCAGTACTTTGAATGGTAATTGTAATGAATAGTTATGATAATAATATAGCAGTATTAATACCTAATCAAATTAAATATTTCCTCTGTGTTAATGTGTTGTAAGGCAGTTTTCTCAGAATTGACACATTCCCTTTCCAAGGAAGAAAGAGACTCCTGATCCTCAGAAGGTAAACAAAGTCCTGTAAAATAGAAAGGGATGCTCTCAGGACCAGACTGCTGCTCACCAGCAGTATGTAAAGGGGTAAAGGATTGTAGTGCCAGGGAAATGTTAGTGATCCCCAAAAACAGACAGGAGCCAGTCTGATGCAACTCACAGCAGGGTCTTTATTCTAGTCAAGCTAGCTCCCTCCACCCCCAACACACCGCCATCATGCAGGATAGTTGTGGTAGTGGGGGAGTCCCAAATGTCTATCAGGGCAAGGCTTGATAATAGGCTGCAGGCAGGGAGTATGTGTGCAAGCATCTAATTGGAAAGCTAATATGGTCTTTAGCTTAATTGGCTGGTGCTGATAGTTACATCATAGACTTCATCTGTGCTCTTCTCTGCACTGGTGGTCATTAGGCAAGGGGTGGGCTTGTAACCTGGGGTGCGGATTTGTTGGGGGAATAACCTGGAAATGCTGGTCTTGTTGGGATTAGCCTAGAGACTGGAGCTAAGCTCTGGTTTTGTTGTGGGGCAACTTGGAAACTAATGCTAGGTACCAGCCTGTTAGTTTACATGAGTTCAAACTTAAGTCAGTTACTCTAAAATGGAGTCTGAATTTAAAAGATTTGACATCTCAGGATGAGAATGCTGAAGGAGGAGACTCAGATCAGTTGAACTGCAGATCTATAGAGGAGCTACTTGAAAACTGGTCCAGATAGATGCAGGTTACAGCCCTCACGAGTTACCCTGTGTCAGGGTGAAGTTTTCTGTGATGAGAAGCTTCTGGGTCATTCTTACTCCTTGTAAGTAACCCTTCACCCACACTCCTCAAAACTCCAGTAAAAACTCATTGATTCACCAAGACAGACAGTGAGACAATTGTTATTTTGGTCTATAATGGCTTCCTTTTTGGGAGGGGTGAGTAGATGTGTATGTGTTAAGTCTCCCTAGGAAGCGTCAGTGACACAACATAAAAGTAATGTTTCTTATTTTGCATATATGATTTTATATACCTTTTACAACAGAGTTATAAAGGTAGACATTGAATCATTGAATTTGATTCTTATTTTGTACAGGTTTGCTTTTTTTTTTTTTGCAACAAAGTCATCCATATACCTTTGAATAGCCCACAGGCACTCTAGGCAAAGTAGTTCTTGCTCTGGAGGCATGGATGCAGGTGAGCCATCCCTGAGGACATAAGGGCAAGAGAGTTGACCCTGCCTCCGTAGATAGAGGCATTGAGTGCACTAGCCTGGAACAGTGCTGGAAAACTTGCCCTGGTGGTGCAGATAAGAGAGATTTGTTGGGCTGTCTAGCTCAGCTGCCACTCAGAACCAGATTCTGGGTTTTGAATCAGCCCACCCCCAAAGCTATATCATTTGCCAATGGTTGGGATGTGTGAAAGAGCCAGTCCAGCCGTTCCAAAGCTGCACAATCTCCATGACACAGGGCAGCATCCTCCTGGTAAGGATCCAATATTGATGATGTCATAGAAGCTAGAAATTTCAAACCAGATGACTGTGCAATGAAAATATGCAAGTGAAGATGTGTGGACAGAGAGTTATACTGTGGGACACTCTGTGACATACTAGTGGCTATGGGCACAGTTAATAAACTGTGTAACTGTTATGTAATCTAAAGTGAGAACACAAAATTTGTTGTTTGTTTTTGCTGTTGCTGTTTGTTTGTTTTTGTTTGTTTTATTTGGGGGCAGAGTTTGCAGGGGCAAAGGGAGGATTTGAAGGGATGCAGAGATGAACTGGACTGGGGTTCATGATATGAAACTCACAAAGAATCAATATATATATATATTTAAAGCAGGCACTCTGAGGAGGAGTAGAGTGTTGTAGAGCTGCCTTTCTGCAGCTGAAAGAGTCCCAGGCTCAAAAGGAGGTAGAAGAACATTCAAGTGTATTTTCATGATAGTTAAGCAGAAGCTCCTGGAAAACCGTGCAACGCCTGTCAGTAATAGAAGCATAGACTGCTAACTTAGCTACATTTGAAATTAAAAAAAAATTTTAACAAAAATATTTATCATTAAGCTGTGTTGATGTTATGACAAGATCTATAGGTGGACAGAAACCGCAGAAACGTTTGCCCTGTTGGGGGTTTATAAATGTTCAACTAAGTCACAGATGTATTTAGCAAAGATGGGATAGGTGAATGGAGTTGAGACAGAAGCAGTCCGTGTCTTGGATGTCTGGTCTTGGAGTTCTCTTTGGATGGGAGCCCTAGGCACAGCCATTCAGTCAAACTGTGGATGTCTGACAATCTCTAGAGTGGAGGAAAGCTACAAAGGCTGAAAGTAGTCAAAGGACATAAAGACAACATGACACAGATGTTTCTAGAAGCTCATGCCATTCTCTTGAGTCCTATGAGAGGTTTTATTCTAAGAGTTCAAAACCTAAAGTCCTATAGCATTCCATTTGATATCCATATGTTCCTTAAATATGTTAGAAAATCATGGTCAGCTTAAATTATGCCAACTTAAGTTTGCAGAAAATTATCATACAGTGCATAAAGCAACACATAATAAACATATAAAAGACATGAAATAATGATTCAGTTGACCTCCAGTAGGCAATAGAATAATGAAAGAAATGCCATTATCTCTGTTCTAGAGAGGATGCCCAAGGTCGTGGGTAATAAATGTCCTGATCCTGATCTTACCCCAGAATAAAACATTTAATCTTTCCTATTAGCTATGCTTTAAAAACATGCACATTGATGTTATGCTGTCTTTACAAAGTATCAGTATGCACTTACCCATAAAGACTCCCATTTACAGTTCCTTAAGAATATTCAAATAATGCTGCAGGATAGTTGTTCCTGCGAATACTGCAGCAACTTATAGACATGGGAGCCAGCAGGAGAAAAGGCATGATTCTCAGTGAGCTAAGAGGGAAGTATAACAATAAAAATAAGAAAAAAAATCACAAATACTATCCAGAGAATGTTTCTTTGCTGTTATAACTAAGGGAAACTTGGCATGAGACTCTTGACACTTGTTTAGTCATAGGTCTCTATTATGAGACACAGGTGAGAAGAAAGGGAGAATTTAGAAGATTTGCACTGGAGAAAGGAGAGAAATAGGATAGCTTGAGAGGCTTTGTGATATGTATCACAAAGTTTAAAATGATTTTTTATTAAAGTGATTTATTATTAAACAAATTCATTAAATTTAATATTAAATGATGATTACATTACTAATATTAAATTAAATGTTAAAAGTTATTAAAATTATTAAAATTCTATTATTAGAATGATTATATATTAGACATATTATATCATTAAATATGTTATATTTGGTCAAATTTTGGTTATCTAAAGACTAAACTTCTACAGTTAGAGCAGCCATTTAAACGGAAGTTATGGAGCTTCACGTTGGAGTTTATACTTTTACTTTGGAGTGTATTTTTATGTACCTTCCCACCACCAAAAATGAAAAATCTACCTCAGACTAAGAACTAGAAAAACAGTGAGCCTGACTCATGCATCTTGACCATGGGTGGACATTAGAATCACACAGGGAATGTTGAAAATTTCTCCATGACTATGCAACATCCCAGGCGAGTTGTTTCAGGACTTTTCAGGTAGTGGATCTTTTTACACATCTGGATTTCCCATTGTTCACAATTGGCAAGCAGACTTCAGATGAATATCTCCTATTAGTGTCGGGAGTCTGTTCATCATTTTGTGACGTTCATACTCATCAGGGTAAGGTGGCAATAATATCACTCAGACACAAATGGTATCTTGTCATGAATCTTGCCTCTAAGAGAGATGGGATAGTATGGGTGACACTGAAAAAAAAATGAACTTGGAGGTTTAAGTTTAGGAAATGTGGATGGCTTGTAAGAACACAATCATAATGCAGGAAAGATTTGGGGAGCAGCTGTCTTCCAGAGAAATGTGAGTCAGAATGGCAGAACTCACGAGAAAGATATTTTGTGGTGTTTTATTTTCTCATCAGTAATATCCTCCTCATAACTCAAGTGAGCCAGTGTTTTTTTAAGAATCTAAGAAAAACCAACTATTTTTTCAGGCCACGCCCCCCAGTGATTACATTCCTTTTATTCATAGCACTCAGAACATATCTATTTTCAGATTGCAGAACTTTGACAGGGTGAAGTGAAATAAATTAAATAGTCATATTCAAAACTATTTGCTTCTCCTGATTAAATTGAGAAGGCATGATTAGAACTAATGTTAAGAATGATAATTATTGAACAATGAGTTATACGAAGACTCTTCTATGGACTTGTGCTGTAGTCAATCATGCTAGGTAGGTACCGTTATTACTATTTTCAAGTGAGACACCGAGGCAAAGACAGGATTCATTAGCCATACATTAGTATGAGCACAGATAAAAATCCAGACAGTTCCATTTCCAAGGCCTTCTGTTACATACCAAACTAGCTGCACCGAAGAATGAGAACTAAGATAACTTAGGAGCAGAGCATTATGGGAGAGTGGATAGAAGACACTCAAAAATTGATGCTCAGAGGATAGACAGGGGGTGTTGTAAGGAGGTAAAGACCCAAGGACCCAGAGGCACCACTGATGGGAAAAACAGAGGTGAGCTGAAAGAAAGTGGAAAGTCTCTAGTTATGCCTGTATCTGAGTGTTTTATATGCAAAGACAAATCTGAAAACAGCACAGAATCTTAAACTTGGTTTTGCCTTTTTCATGAAAGAAAAACTTCATCAGTTTCGAGAGATGGAAAGAATGATAGTGGATATCAGGAATTTAAGAATTTAAAAGGAGAACAAAAACATTACACACTAAGTAAACAAGAGAAAAATCTGAAGGATGATATTTAGTGTTTTAAAACAAACAAGGATAAACATCACTCTACTGTAACTATGGACCAAACTGGGTATGTTACAGTGGTTTGCTGATCTTTCGTCCATCAGTCGTAGGAGCTGGGCGTCTGAGAAACTCAGCTGCTAAGACACTCACTGGTGCTCAGAAACTCATTTGATATTGAAAAAAGAACTAAAAGCTTTGGATGACCATCAATATCTTGTTTATTATGAAAACAATACCCTTAATTGGATTAAAAGCATGCATTATGTTGGGTTTCTTTTGAAATGGAGTTAGAAATCATCGTAATTACAAGTGGGCTAAGTTTTTAAAATTACTGAGAAGAAATACATTAATGTACTAAAATAAACCATGAAGAAATACATTCACAATTAACCAAATTCTTTATAATGGCTTGTGGTCTCAATTATTTCATTTCTAAAATTAAATGACTGATAGTTCTCTTCTGTTATTAATTTTGTCAGCATCCCTCACCTTATCATATGCAACTCAAAACACCAGAAGCCAAAGTTGAGCATAAAGCACAAAAATAGGTATTAGATAGTTATTTAAGAGAGTCAAACTTTGACTTGCTGACATTTGTTTCAGGTGCTTTGCAATTGTCTTTACATTTTAATTCTAAATTTTGTTTTAACATATGTTATCTCATAACATGCTTGTAGGTGGTTTTGAACAGTTTGCTGAGGTTCTCTTGAGCTACTTGACTTACTCTGTACTTACTCTCCCATTCAATAATGCCTGAGGGAGGTTGCTAACCCATGCTTTGGTCTTACAGTCACATAGAAGGGAGCCAAACATTTTGCTTCCCAGCTGTCACCTCTCCTCCGTATGCAAGCCAAGAAACACAGATTCTCATCACAAAATACCTCTGCATTGTGAGAGTTTCAGAATTAATCTCCATTAAGAGTATTGCTTAGGGTTTTAATGTTATTAAATGTGGCGTTTGTAAAGGAGGAAAAGTCTTTTTTTTTCCTTCTATCTATCTAATGTCTCCAGCTAGGGCTTTGACAGTGACTCAAAGAGGGGACAGAGTGAGAGGAGAGATCAACAAATGGAAGGACAGTGACACACACATTCACATACATGGCAAACTCAGTGATCTCAGAGGGGTGGTTAGAGCTTAGACTTGTACAGCATGTTAGCAAAGATACATAACTGGTAGTGATGTAGTGACATCGGATGGCAAATGCAAAGGATGGCAAACGTTATATAACAAAGGAGGGAGCAGGATCACTGTGACTAAGAGGCCTGAATGAGGGGTCAGCAAATTGCAAGAAAGTCATTCCAACAGGTAACTGACAGAAAGGAGGGAACAGTTAGATTCCAAACTTTGCTGTGTAGCTTTCTTAGTCACCATTCGTTGGCTAATACAACTCCGGTGGTTTGGGGAGTGATGGGAAGTCATACTGACCTTGCTCATCTCAGCTGTCTTTTGTTCAAAAAATTCCTTATTCTAAAGCAGCACATGTTGGTGTGGAATACGTAGAACTCTTTCAGCATCTATACAGAGTATTTGTGGTGCCCATAGACTTTAGAACTCTTAAACCTAGAATTAATCTCCCCTTCCTCACTGTGACCCCAGAGAGGTTCACTCTTCTTATAACAGTGAAAATAGCTACCTTTTCCATTTCAAGAAGCAGTACAGTGCCTAGTGCCTAGGACAGGGCTTACACTGTGTAAGAGTGTGTTTGAGCAATAAATGTACCCATTGTCACCATTACTGGGGAGCTTAAATAAAGGAAAGAGATTGTACACCCTCTACCATCCTGTGACTGAGTGTGGGTGGTAATTTGTTGGACAATGGTGAAGTGAGTTCCCTTACCCATTTTCCTACCCAGAAAAGAGCAGCCCAGAGGAACTTACTCTGTGATCAGCATTCACCAGGCTTTTATGGGTGTGCAGGGTCCAATTTGGGGCCCTTTGTTTGAAGCAAGATGTGGAAAATTTGGAGAGAGCTCAAAAGAGAATGACTGAAAATGATTAGTTTAGAAAATGGGTCCTTTGAGGCAAAGCTCAAGAGATTTGGGTTATTTAGCATGAAGGAAAGTATCCCAGGCAGCAGAGAAAGGGGTGGATTTTATTTAAATATTGACTTAAATCATTGGGCACAAACTCTGCACTGTTTTGCACTGTGGTTCTTAGGAGGCAGACTTTGTGTTGCCTACAGTACAAATAGGTTTCACTTTTCTCCCTCAGGAGATGTGTACTATACATTTTAAAGTTGAAATTTATTTTCACCACATTACAGTGGCAAAAATAAAAGAAACTGGAGTTATACTTTAAGAACTCCTTAAAATCAAAGGAGAGGCTGTTTAATTCTTTATAAGGAATGATGAAGGTTCTTGCAAGTCAGGATGGGGGGAGGTTGTCTGGGTGTATATATGTGTGCACGTGTGAGTGTGCATGTGTGTATGTGTGTTTGTCTGGTTAATTAAACAAAAACTACAACCCTTTGAAACACCACATACAATATTTACTTAACTCAAACACTTATTTTTTTTTAGCAAATATCTTTAATTACTTCTTAATGAAATAAGCATGGATATTTATAATTTTAGGCACGTTTGGATAGTTTTACTTTTGAAAGCCAGAATGAAATAGACATCTTTATGCAGTTCAATGAAAAAAAAACCCATTAAGTTCAAATGTTAAGCTGTATTTTGTAGTGAATTTTGTTCTACTTTGCTTTTTATTCTTGTATTGGAGAAATCAGAGCCTGTTTACTTTTTCAATTCCTAAATATTTTCTCAATTTATAACAAATTAATTTAATGCAAGTAAACATTCTCAAGTATACACCTGTGTAATAGCCACTGTTGTTAAAAATTGGATTACTGCTTTAAAGATCTGAGGAGAATTCAGGTGTTTACCCCCTCCCTTCCCGCCATGCTTGTAAGTCTCTCTCAGATTGGGAATTAAGTTGCTGGTTCAGGGCCCTGAAATGTTGCCTGGATGGCTTTGCACCAGTGTATTCTGTGTTTCTGTCCCAGCCATCCCACACAGAAGGGAGTTTAATATGCAAAATGTTAGCAAAGAAGGTGCCAGAATGGAAATGAGGATAAAGTTTACTTTGTAGTTCCACTTCCATGATAATCTAAGTTTAGGCTCAACTGGAAACCCTTATCTGCATTGGTTGTAATTTAGGTTTTAAAGACTCATAAGACAGTCCAATAAAATCTCAGGTCATTAAATAATTTTAAATCAACATTTTAATTCACCCTCTGCTTCACCCAAGTGAATGACTAAAATATCTGATAAATGTGGTGATAAATTTTGGTTTCCTGGATGCCAATGAGAGCAAATAAACGGAAAATTACACCCAAAAGCTTAGTTCCATCTTAGCTATGCACCATCTTGCCACAGTGTTAGACGGAGGAGGTACCATCCAAGTGACTCTCCATCCAAACTTCAAGTGAGCCAGACAGGGTGAAAGAACACCCTTCTCTGCTTTGCATCTGCTTAAGGGCAGAGCCAGCTAGAGCAAAAACTCAGGGTGGTGGGAATTCACCAGGCATTAGCATTTCAGCCACCCAACAGCCCTGCAGGAAGTTCATGGATGCACAAGATTGAGCCTGTTGAAGTTTCATTATGGATGAGGGAGAGATCATGAGGGTCTAGGGAACTATGAGTGATTAATACTTGTTGGGGGGTGTGGAGAGTCCATTTCTTCAGTCCTGTACCAGATAAATTGCTGCTGCTTCACTGGATAACTTTCTATCCATACTTGGGTAAGTAACTGTAATTAGTCTCTATGGGCCACACACATAAATCACAAACATAGGAAGGGTTGGAGAAAGTACTGTAGTGAGAGAAGGGAGTAAAGGCGGAGAATCAATAATGAACATGAATAAAATACATTATAAGTATGTATGTGACAATGTCAAATAGTAAAACCTAGAAAAGAAATCACCAGGATCACCATGTTCTATGGATGAGTCTCTACAATAAGTGTTGAAACTGGAGTGCTTGACCAATATCTTCCGTATTCCCTGACACTGGCCATGATAACCATTCTGCTTCCCAACTAAAGCTGCTTTCTGAAGAGTGTGCATTAACTTGCAGTTAACACTGCTGTAAGGAGCTACAGAGGCAGCAACAATTCGCAGGGCTGGCACAAGCAAATTAGGTATATACAAAGGACAATCAAACCAGTAACTTCTAGTATCCACCCATATTATAGGAGCTGCTGTTCAATTCCTAGAAAGAATAAAAACCATCTTCATGAAATAAATGTAGCAATTAAGCGGGGGAGGGCTATGATTCAAAAGCTGCCAAACCATGTCCGGGGCATAATTTGCAAATTAATAAATTATGTGACTTGGGTAAATCATACGAAACAAGTTAGAACCAGATTTTCAATGAATTTGAGTTGTAGTCACAGAACTGATGTTACGGATAAAAATCTTTCAATAAGTAGAAAAGGTTTTCTGTCTTGGAATTTGCAAATGTTTGGTGATGACAGAGGTTCTGAAAGGAAAGAATGTGAACTTGAATGAACATGAGGACTTCCTTGTATTTTGCCCTGGTGTTATAATAAAATATGCAGACGTCTCATTTTCTAAATTGTCTCCTGGAAATCACCATTAAATCACTAACCTTGCATTTACTTAGAACTCATACTATCCCACATCAGGAACGTGCTCATTAAGTACTTCACACTAAAATCTCTGAGCAGATCATTGACAGTTTACCCATTTGTGGTCCATTCGTGAGGACTGAACTCTCAGGCAAATTTTACCTTATTACATGGTTTTCCCTAGTCTCTTAGGAATCCAGTAGTTATAGCCACACAAGAAGAAAACGATTCTAAACTGCACCATCTTAGAAACTTTAATCTCTGGTAGACAGTACAGGGCTCAGCTGGTAAGAGCCCTTGCAAGCAGGCCTGACAACTGGACCCACACTGTAGAAAGACAGAATCTATTCCCACATATTGAGAGCACATGAGTGTTCATGTATATACATGAACATGTAATAATAAAAGTAAAATAAATACAATAATAAATATAAAACAAGAGAAAGCATTTCTCTTTCCCATGTTATATAGAGTATTTGATAATGTAGAATCAACATACAACAAGATGCCATTCAAATTGCTATTTCAATGAGCTCTATAGCTTTGTTTCAACTCAAATATTTAAACATACTCCTTTTTGAAAGCTTTGTTTCTTTATTAGAGAGGGAAGACTTTCTCACCACTGATGCTATTGTTTCAAGCCTGGAGCCATTCAAATTAATTTTTATATACTGTACTCAGTTTAGTAAAATATTTAGTGCTTTTATAATGGTGTAAACCATTAGTCTGTAATTACACTAGCATGATACAGAGACTAATAATTTCACTGGCATACAACAGTGATCCATGATGGCCTTATTAATATAATAGTCTTGAAACACTAAGAATATTAAAAAAGTTAATCATTGCTATAGTTTGTATTTACTTACAGGTTGTAAAAGAAAAACTACTTATAATTTTACCTCTGTTCTTCCAGCTTCCCTGAGAAGCCCTAGATAATTTCAGCAAGGGTCTGGAAACTTCAACCCATGGTTTCAATGCACCTTGGTGATCTGGCTTTGGCTGAGTGAATTTTACAGTATCATTAATGCTACAGAGCAGAACAAGGTTGACTTTAGGAATTATCCAAGGTTGATGTATTGGTTCAAGTACATAACCTCCTGGCTACTATGTAGCATTAAAATAGGCAGATAGATAAGTGGGGGAGGTGAATTCCCTTTCTTGAAATATTCATTATGCCCAGTAGATTATAAGCTTGATGAGGTCAGGGGACCTTTGTGAGGTGTGGTTAACCAGGAGCACCTGATGCATGGAAGAGGATTCATAAGACGTGCACTATATGGCTGATGACAATTGAAAAAGTACAAAGCAGATGCATCAATTGGACTACAATCCCAGTGAGTAGGACCACAGTGTGCTGTGTCATTTGCAGGAAAAGTCATCTCATTTGATGTCTTTCCAGACAGAGGGTAAAAGTGGTAAAACTCTAACACTTACATGTTGGACAATAAAGACCACGTGTGTGTCTGCTTGTCAGCACTCACTGGAACATCTGGCAGGTACAATGCTGCTCTGTAGTTGAAGTTTGATTCTGGGATTTTCACTTTGCATCCCTTTTGACCTTAGTAAACATTCTGCTATCTTGCTCACCCATCTTCCTTTACCGTATTTTGGGGACTGGTATGTTAGCACCTTTTTTTTCAGTGACTCTCTTGTTTATCTAATGGATTCATTTTTAATCCAATTCCTTTGTATGTACCATTTTGTTTAACTGATTTCTCAAGTTTGAGACTTATCAGTTTAATCTACATCATTAAGAAAAATTTTCTAAAGAAGCGAGCCAATGCTTATTTATTTTTTCATTATTATATATAGTAACTCATGGGTTTTTATTGATTTCCCCTCTTAGCATTCTATAATGTTGACTGACTGCCCCTCTAATATTTGATTAAAGTTGTAAATGAGAAAATTAAACCTTGAGAATCTGAAGCTTAACTAGCCTGGGCTCACCTGTGAGGGATCTATCTTTTTGAATTAACATCCTTAGAATCACTCTGTAAAATTCATTGACTATTAGCAACTCATAAACATAAGGATTAAGTGGCATTAGATACAAGCCTTATGGCTCCCTTGGGGGCATGTGGCATGTGGGCTTCACTGGCAAGGACAGGTAGGCAGGATAATTCTCTGAAAAACAACCTGCCTGTGGGTGCAATTGCGGATGTTCAATTACTTAAAACACACACCCTCAAGCCCCTGCTGGGTATGAGGTGCTAAGTTGCTGAAAATTAAAAGACAAATAGTGATGAAGCTGATAATGAGCTTCTTGTCAAAGATCTGCAGTCTACACGAGGAAGGAGATATGATCTTTAGCATATAAAATATGTACACAAAGAGCAGGAAAGTCCATTAGACAGTGGAGTAGCCTTGAGGAAGAATACACAGATTCAGGGTAGGAGAGGATTTCAAATTTAGCTCACACTCACTCTCACATTCGATCATAAGAAATCTGAGTCATGACTTAAGATCTACAGGGAACTGAGAACACACTATATCCTGCAAGGTATCCATTCTACTTGTATGTCTTACAGCTCAAGTCTGCCTTCTTCCGGCATTTCCATGGTGAATTCTAATTTCATTTAAAAGATATATCCAAGCTTAATTCTAACTACTCTGATACCTCTCCAAGGGTTTGACAATGGTTGTGGTAAAATTAATAGCAGTAACTGAACAATTTAGAAGAAAGATTTGGTGGGCTATGGCTCTGGGGAAACGGTCCAGTCAGCAAAATATCTGCTGCTCAAACATGAGGACCTGGGTTCAGATTCCCAGAGCCCATGCAAACACCAGGCATGCTGGTTGACATCTGTAATTTCAGCATTGTAACAGCATTGTCTGGAGAATCCCTGGTGTTTACTGATGTTAACTAGTCAAGCTGAATTGAGAAGCTCCAGAGGCAGCCCATGTCTCAGTAAACTGTGGAGAACAACTGAGGGAGAGATCCAGTGTTGACCTCCGCACACCTCTACTTATAGGAAAATGTGTGCATACCTCCCTCCTCCAAATCCCAAGTTAAATAAAACAAAAATACAATTAAGATCTTTTAAAATCTACATTTTGACTTCCTTACAAAGTAGCAAGTTTCTTATGGCTTTTCCTATGTGCTTATCTTTGGTTGATCCTGCCTGTCCATCGTCTTTCCCCCACTACCTTGTGCCTCATGACAACTTAATCCTGTCCAATTCAGTATTCTCTCTTCATTTGTATCATGTGTACTTTCCTCTCCATACCTCTTCCTCAGTGCTTCTTTATAGCCCTTTCTTTCCTTTTTTCCCCTCTCATGAGTCCTTTCCTAGTTTTCTGACCTCCAAAGCCACTCCCATATGTATGCATATATAAAAGTTAAGGGGTTGGAGAGTTGGCTCAGTGGTTAAAAGCATGTATTCTTACAGAGGACCTGGGTTTGGTTCTTAGCCACCACATAGCTATTCACAATGGTATGCAACTCTAGTCTCTAGTGATCTGATGCCGTCTTCTGGACCCCAGGAGGACTGGACAGTCATGAGGTATACATACATATACACAGACACTCACACATACACATAAAATAAAAATTAAAAATATTTAAAAATTAGAAGCTACTATTTGTAGAAACACAAGAATATACAGTATTTGTCTTTCTGTGCTGTTTTATCTAACTCAGTGTAACATTTTCTGTCTTAATCAACTTCTTAAAGATTTTATATTTAAAATTTTGATGTACACCTGTCTCAGATTTTCTTTATCCATTCATCTGTTGAGGGACATCTTGTCTGGTTCATTTCTGGGCTATTATGAATGAAAAAACAATGAGCATAGATGAGCAAGTATATCTGTGGTAGTGTAGGATCTAGTGTAGGAATTAGTGTAGGAACTAGTGTAGGATCTAGTGTAGGATCTAGTGTAGGATCTAGCATAGGATCCAGTGTAGGATAAACTGTAGTATCTTGTATAGGATCTAGTGTAGGCTATAGTATAGGCTATAGGTATATGCCTAAGAGTGATATAGTTGGGTCATACAATAGTTCTATATTGTGGAAATTATTATGTATATTTATTCATATAATTTCTACAATGATACATTAGCTAAATTTTTATTGTTGCTATTTTTTTTGTTGACACAAAAGTTCATGGAGCCTCTAGGAAGTCAAGTGAATTGTCAATTTTGTCCAACCCATGAGGAGTAGGATTGAGGTTCGAGGATAGGCATATGGTTTCAGAACCCAGACTGACTTCCTTCCTTCCTTCCTTTTTTTCTTTCCTTCCTTCTGAGGCTTCTTTTAAGCTTAGTCCCAGGATTCAGACTCATATGTCCAGCTTTGCATCATTTAGTCTTAGTCAAATTTTGTCTAAACCAGTTTAACAATAATCCTCACTTTCAATATCTGCTTGGTCCTCTTGTCTGATGAAATTCTTTTCATTAGGCCCTATATATATTTCTGTGGATATCGTCATCAATGATTTTGTCAAGATGCTACAATCAGTACACGATCCTTCCTGACCTGTGATGCTTCCTTCTAGCAAATTTCTCTCCACTTCGTTCTATCTCATTTCTTGCCTATTAGTCTTTCCTGATATATTCTGTGTTTGAGACTAATATGAGCTCTCCACTGAGTCCAATTTCTTCTTCCAAAATGTTTTATTTTTGTTCTTAGTTTAGTTTATGATTATTGTTTCGGGTATTGTTTCAGGGATCCCTGGCTGGCCGCAAACTCCAAAAGCCAAAGACAACTTGAGTTTCTTTTGATCCTCCTACTCCCTGAGTTTGTGGATTATAGATATGTACCTGGTTTACGTGGTATTTCAGAATTGAACCTTTATGTATGCTGGACAACCAAGCTACATCCCTGGTCCTTAAGTCCTTAATCTACTGCTCCCTGTTGATATGTGTAGGAGGTAGTAGAAGCTGAAATCAAGAAACAAATTCTTTCTCAGAGAGATCATATAAAAGCAGTGATTTGAGAAGACAAATATATAAGATGTCTTGGGAAGACAATTATGTACGAGAAGAAAGAACTTTTCAAACAGATGGGCATTTTAGCTGTCAATTAAAACAAAGAGCTTAAAGTAGAGGTACATGGTTAAGAATCACTTGAGTAAAAACTGGTGCTAAAGATAATTACCCAGTAGAGGGTGGAAGTTGGATTCTGAGTGTCTGTTCCTGTGAGATCCCAGCCCATGGGCTTACACAAGGTAAAGGCATGTTGAGATCTGTTGTAAGACTATCAGATGGTTCCTGCTACCACCTCCAATTCTGACTCTGAAACACATATAAAAAGATGTTATAAGAGGTCTGAAGAACAGAGCCCTCTAAGACCTAAAAAACTGAAAGGAGTTTGCAAAGGGAGGCAACACATTTCCCTCCCCCCACCCCAAGGAAGAAAAACTTTCTTCTGGACATGTCAAAATCAGTGTCTTTACATAAGAAATTTGGAGTTCTTAAGTTTGCTTGGTTCTAGCATACTTTCTTAGATACATCCTCTGGTCAGGGAGATTCATGCTTCACAAATAGCATCCAACTTCTCATTGGTACGAACCTCTTTTTCCCTACAAATCTGCCCTCTAGACAATTCCTCTTGTAGCCTCTGATGGGAAGTAGACAGACCAATGGAATGTGCTCTTCTTTATTTCAGAGAACTTTGTCCGTAGTTCTTTCATGCATTGTGGAGAAAATGATAAGTAGTGGGAACAGGATGATTATTCAGCTTCTTGTTATTATTCTAATTGCTGTGTCTCTTTACTTGGTCACATAGCACGAGGGAAGATAAGCAACAGTAAAGTACACTGCAGCAAACCCATCATGTGTTATATCACTCACTCCTCTGTCTTGGTTTCCAAGTGCAGTTAACTCAGGGGAAGCAAACTTTTCTGTGTTTCTAGATTCTGTGATGGGGACCTTGGGAATTAAAACTAAAAAGGAAGGAGCCTACATATATACACTGGAATAACTGACTAATGAGGGTTGGATAGGCAATTTAGAGTGTAACCAGGACAGAAACTCAAACAAGGCAGGAACCTGGAGACAGGAGCTGATGCAGAATACATGTACAGGTGCTGTTTACTGACTTGGTCCTCATGGCTTTCTCAGCCTACTTTCTTATAGAATTCAGAACCAGCCCAGAGCTGGCCCCACCCACAATGCTATGAACACTTCATCAATCACTAATTAAGAATATGCCTTTCAGGCCTGCCTATGACCTGATACTACAGAGACATTTTCTTAATTGAGGTTCTCTCCTCTCAGGTGACTTTAACTTATATCAAGTTGGCATAAAATTACCCAGCACAATGTTCAAATGTGGAAAACTCTGAGAGGGAAATAAGTGCAGAAAATATTGAAAGTTAAGGGGATGCTTAGTGAGGATTGCCATGAGGTCCCCTTTCTTGTCTTCTATGCTCAGAGTCTGGACTCATTTCAAATGACTTAGAGCCTAGAGTTGTACTCTGGTTTACAAAGAAAGAAGCCTTTGTAATGTGAGTCTCCCTTTAGCCAGTTAGAGGAGGGCAGAGAACTTTATTCTGTATCTGCTTTTTCTTCCTTGTGTTTATTCCAGCTCAAAATGATCCTAATCCCAGTTGACGGAGTTGGGTTGAGCATCTTGTAATGCTCTACAGATGCTAACCAAATGATTCTTAGAATTATTTTGGTGGGCCAGGTGGTGGTGGTGCACGCCTTTAATCCCAGCACTTGGGAGGCAGAGGCAGGCAGATTTCTGAGTTCAAGGCCAGCCTGGTCTACAGAGTGAGTTCCAGGACAGCCGGAGCTGCACAGAGAAACCCTGTCTCGAAAAACCAAAAAAAAAAGAAAAAAGAATTATTTTGTTGATTGATAGTGCTAAAGATATTGTGCAATCAGATCAACAAAGGAACAACTTACTTATCAATTGATAAGAATAGAAAGCCATTCGAGAAAAGGAACACATAGTGCAAGAAGTGGAAAGTTAATTTTTATTTCAAATGCTTTGATGAAGGAAACTTTCATTTCATTGCAAATTTTTATTTCATATGTTAAAACAAATTACTCTTAAGGAAATCTTATTTTGCTAATGGCATTGTTTGAAGCCAAAGATCTAATTTTTTCATGACTTTTTTTTCCTGGATAGTTCCAAAATGTGTTTAAAATACAAAATGCTTCCATTTAAAGTGATGATTAACTACATACTATAGCTTCAGATGGAGCGAGATTTCTGATCAATATTTAATAATGATTTCACGGTAAGTGGGAGGGTAGGCTCATTAGAACTCTAAGTGGGAAAAGGATGCATTTTAATGGAGAATTAGCGCACGGTGCTCTGGAGGCAGGGGACGTTTACTTTAGAGATTTGTTGTGATTTAAAATAAGGTGTCTTAAATATAGCATTTTCATGCATTTCTTTTAAATGATAAATTGTGTCCTGAATCTAAAAGTGTCAGCATTATTATGATGGATGTGACCAGAGATGGAGTCTGAACAGCTTAAATGAATTAACATTCTGAGAACACAGCTCAAACATTTTGGAATGGCTCAGCTTTTAACTCGTTCAGACAAAATATGTATTTCTTCTGTTCTAAAATTCAGTAGTGTAAGTTGAAAATCTAGCTATTTATTTATTTATGATGCTGTGGATTGGATATGGTTTTTAATTATAGTCTTCTTTACATATTATAGATATATTATACATTGCATATACGCATATTATTATCTGTCTTTGCATGCCTGTGTGTCTTCCTTCCTTCCTTCCTTCCTTCCTTCCTTCCTTCCTTCCTTCCTTCCTTCCTTCTTTTCATCTGGCAATCTCTATATCTATCTATCTATCTATCTATCTATCTATCTATCTATCTATCTAT